>NC_136811.1:51741238-51906238 GCF_951216825.1 Electrona antarctica | reverse complement strand
CCTCTCTTCTATCCTCCACCCTTCTCTCATTCTCTACATACTGTACATACGCACACATACTGGGGTGATAATTTGTTCATCTCATAATCTTATTCACACCATCAAGATAAGGAGTGGGTTGTTAATTGAAAGGGCCGTGGTTGTGAGGCGTGAAGCTTCTCTCTCTCTCTCTCTCTCTCTCTCTCTCTCTGTGTGCGTGCGTGCGTGTGCACGTGCATGTGTCCATGTGTGTGTGTATATATGTCATTCTCAGCTTTGAGCCCTCCAGCGATACCGGCACTCATCTGGATCACCATCCTCCACACATCGGATCGCTCATATACTTTCTGCCCCTGCATCCTTCTTTAGTACGGTACTCAGTGGTAGAAATATATATAAATATAACTACTAAGTACATTACTTAAGTACTGTACTTAAGTACAATTTTGAGGTATTTGAGGTAATATGTACGTATTTACATTTTCCAATATTTTTACTTCTACTTCACTTCATCTCAGAGGCTTCACTACATTTATTTGGAAACAAAATAGTTTCCCCCCCTCGGACTTGGTCTTGGTCTTGACACTATAGGCTACCGTTGCCGCCCTGCTTTTTCAATGCAAAATACCAACATGGCCGCCGTGTGAATATGGTCTATATACCACGCCACGTCCCCACCCATATCTCCCAGACTCCCATGCACCCCATCTCATCGATCTTTGAAAGAGACCCCTTTATGTTTAGTCAACATTTTCAAGACATAAACATAAAAAACATATGATCCCGTGGAAAGCCTGAACACATACATTTTTGCCATTTTCTCGGAGCCATAATTGTTTTTTTTGTGCTCCAAGATGCACACACAATTAAATAGCTGAGGCAACGTGAAGGAGAGAGGATTATGTGCAGGAGATCAACGTCAAGCTGGCCAGCAGATAGTAGGCCTAAGATTTGACCAGCAGATAGTAGGCCTGTCAATCTAAGATTTCACCAGCAGATAGTAGGCCTGTCAATCTAAGATTTGACCAGCAGATAGTAGGCCTGTCAATCTAAGATTTGACCAGCAGATAGTAGGCCTGTCAATCTAAGATTTGACCAGCAGATAGTAGGCCTGTCAATCTAAGATTTGACCAGCAGATAGTAGGCCTGTCAATCTAAGATTTGACCAGCAGATAGTAGGCCTGTCAATCTAAGATTTGACCAGCAGATAGTAGGCCTGTCAATCTAAGATTTGACCAGCAGATAGTAGGCCTGTCAATCTAAGATTTGACCAGCAGATAGTAGGCCTGTCAATCTAAGATTTGACCAGCAGATAGTAGGCCTGTCAATCTAAGATTTGACCAGCAGATAGTAGGCCTGTCAATCTAAGATTTGACCAGCAGATAGTAGGCCTGTCAATCTAAGATTTGACCAGCAGATAGTAGGCCTGTCAATCTAAGATTTGACCAGCAGATAGTAGGCCTGTCAATCTAAGATTTGACCAGCAGATAGTAGGCCTGTCAATCTAAGATTTGACCAGCAGATAGTAGGCCTGTCAATCTAAGATTTGACCAGCAGATAGTAGGCCTGTCAATCTAAGATTTGACCAGCAGATAGTAGGCCTGTCAATCTAAGATTTGACCAGCAGATAGTAGGCCTGTCAATCTAAGATTTGACCAGCAGATAGTAGGCCTGTCAATCTAAGATTTGACCAGCAGATAGTAGGCCTGTCAATCTAAGATTTGACCCAAAAGAAATAGCAATAGTAATCGTTCAAGGTTTTTTATGATCATTAGGTTCATCCAAATAACATTAGAAATTGAGTATTATCTAAATTGTGGATCATGGTAAATGCAGGGGTTGAAAGAGTTGGAGTACCATTTAAAAACCTATAAGGCGAAAAAACAAACCATCTAATTTTAATTATGCTTTAAGAAGCATGTAATGTGTCAAACTAGGGGTTTTTCATGATTCTGAATCCATTAAGCATTAGTTTTGCAGTCATTGGGCTAAATTACGGCCATAGCCACTTGCCCAAATGTGGTGAGGTCAGCACATTTGAGCAAGCTTAGGCTATATGGCCTAAAAAACCTTGAACGATTAATATTGCAATTTCTTTTGGGTTAGGCCCTTTTTTAGCTTAGATTGACTGGCCTAGTGGGGCTCCCTTCCCAATGCACTGGAAACACTCACGACACACCATCAGAAATGAGGATTGCAAAAGGGTTACAAAGCCTTTTGAAAAGCACAATAATGCCCCTTATGTCATGTCCACTGTGGTGAGAAAATAAATGATTGAGTTTGGAGCTCAGTCCAGTCAGTTATTCTCTCTTCTATTATTTACCTCTGCCCATGCAGCACCTGGCGTTCTACTTAGTGGATGTGCGTGCTCTATTATCTGCTCTATTATCTGCTCTATTATCTTCTCTATTATCTGCTCTATTATCTTTTTTTGGGTCTTTGCAAATAAAACATTTGGGAACCACTTACTAGTTGGACACCTAGGGCTCCAATTTCGTCGCCGCCATTACCCGAGACGCGGCCTGCAATTCAGCCGCTGCCCGAAGATTACAAGTATAGGAGCTTGCTTTGTCCCTAAATGGTATTTTGGTCCAGCATCACCCATTTTTAAAAATGGGCGAGATTTGTCCGAGTTGTGACTCAATGAAAAGACGAGTGTTCTTGGCTCTGTGCGGGGTGGGGGAAAAAATATAAACGGTACGAGGGGGGAGGGGGGGGGGGGGGGGGGGGGGAGCAGAGTGCATCACAAGTGAGACTTCAAGGCAGCAACACATCGCTCTTCCATGGGCTATAGACCGTAAGGCTATGAAGCAATATAGAACTTGACATAACGGGCAACGGATATGGGATCTTTTAAAGGCAATGGCACGTGGACTGGTGATTGGTTCAATTATTGTAACGCCCAAACCACACCTATGCATAATATAACGGGTAACGGAGGTGTTTTAGGGATTTAGACAGGTAACCAAAATACCAACTTTAGTGGGGGAACACCCCTTCCCCACTGCTAAATCCAGCAGTGTATTTAGATCACCGCTAAACCCCTTATCCCTAAACTTATTTGCCTTTTTTTTGTACTATTTTGCAAAGCCAATCTACAAGCTCACAACGTGTCGATGTAGATCAGCTATCAACTATTCAAAAATGTTTTTCAAGGCAAAGTAGCCTAGTTTAGGGATAAGGGTTTTAGCATGGACGAAAATAGAGCCCCTAATGTGCCATAGTGTCATAGTAAATCAGTGTCATACTCATACATATTCTGAAGAAACCCCTGGAGGCTTGACATTCACTAATTGGGTCTTATGATCAAACTAAGAACATTATTTATAATGGTGTTGTTAAAAGTAAAATCCAACATTTGGCACGGACAAGAGCAAGTCTTTGCCACGGACACATGTCTGTGCACCGTACGGACATTGATGATCGCTGGCCCTGACCATCTTGTGGGTCTTGAGTTGCAAAAGGTTGAGGTTCATTCACGCCTCTGCTCTGGTCTAAGCCCTTCACATTAACCCAATTCAGACCTCCTTGTGCTCAAACACGCCCTCTGCTGGATAAACTGCAGGCAGCACCGGCACATTCAGAATCAGATTTTATTGTCACATCACAGTTTTACAAGTAAAAGTGTGTGTGTGTGTGTGTGTGTGTGTGTGTGTGTGTGTGTGTGTGTGTGTGTGTGTGTGTGTGTGTGTGTGTGTGTGTGTGTGTGTGTGTGTGTGTGTGTGTGTGGTGGTGTGTGTGCGTGTGCGTGTGTGTGTGCGGGCGCGCCGCGCCGCGCCTGCGTGCGTGCGTGCGTGTGATAATTGGGCCACAGTGAAGCTCACAGGCTCATTTCATCACTTTGTGTTTGGCCTCAATGTGCAGGAGAGGAGAGGAGAGGAGAGGAGAGGAGAGGAGAGGAGAGGAGAGGAGAGGAGAGGAGAGGAGAGGAGAGGAGAGGAGAGGAGAGGAGACATTAATTTAACATATTCAGCTACATCCTGTTTTTATCTCCTGCAAATCTCTAATTCAATTCAATATGAATTATATATCAAATAAATTATGAATTTGCGTAATCTTCATGTCATGCATGAATATTACATAACTGGTCTGTCTAGGTGGGTTGATCTAAATGGCAAGCAGCTAGGATAACCTAAATGGTTAATGGTGCATAGCGCCTTTACGCTTTACATAGATTGTGCATTACATTAACCCATTCACACATGCATACACCGATGGCAGCGGAAACCATACATGCAAGGCACCAACCGCAGCACATCAGGAACAATTAGGGGTTCAGAGTCTTGCTCAAGGACACTTCGACACTAACTCTGGGGGAGCCCGGGTTCGAACTGGCAACCTTGCGGTTACCATCCAGCCACTCTACCCCTGATAGTCCATGGGCCATATGAGATGTCACAATACTGAAAGGTAGCAACGGTTACTCTGAGAAGCTCTATGTCTGTAGATAATATTTTGGTATGAGACCCCTTCCTAAGTGGTAGCTAAATTAGTGTTATCAGCTGCTAAACTTACCCTGCCCCATTGAAAAATGCCATTTTAGACACCGGTGCATGTCTTGGTATTGGCTCATATTTAGGACATATTTAAATATTTTTATTATAGTGTTTGGTATAATTTTAAAGGGGTCACTTCAAGCTTTCATTTAAGCCTTTCTGTGTACATGTATAACAAGTACAGTGGTAACTGGAGCTCTTCAAACATTTATTAACAAACATTTTGACACCTTTTTCGCCTAAACCATATTTTGTCTTTTAGTCCTGTGGCATAAAAAACATCAGACACAAACCACAATAACTGAAATACTGATAGGACCCTAAGGATTCAGGAAATGTATAATTTGCCCATATTATTTCATTATTAGGTGGTGATTTCCAGCCTTATATTAAACAAGCAGTTTTTACAATAAACATACAGGTCAATAGGCCTATATGAAAAACATTTACGAGACACAGAGTGAATACCAACAAAGGCCCCGTTACCCACAGAGTGGGTATAAAAACATGTGGACCAATTATATGAAGATAAGGTTGAAAATGGGTGAAGTGCTCCTTTATGTAAAAGTAACAATCCCACAGTATTGAAATACTGTTAACATGTAAAAGTGCTGTATTCAACATTTTACTTGAGTAAAGGTGCAGAATTTATTGGAATAAAAATAATATTTCCTTTTTACTAATAATAAATGAACTACAAATACTCAAGTAAAGTACCGATAGCCCACACGTATCGCATAGAAATGCTGTATGCGAAATAAATAGAATAGACAAATATAGTAATTATCACAGTAATAATCTTAGTGCACATTAATAATAGAAACATCTGCAGTGTCCCACTGTACTTGTAGCCTACATACCCTACACCAGGGGTGCCCAAAAGGTAGATCGCGATCTACCAGTAGATCACAAAGGCTGTGCAGGTAGATCACATGACATGCCCCTAAAGAGTCGAAGTGTCCTTGCACTATATATTTCTAAAACTATGAAACATTTCAAAGATTTCTTTTCAGGCAAACATGTCCACCGTAAGATGAACCTAAATAGGTTTGAATGGGTTTCTAGGTGTAAGTATGTAGGACTAGTAGCATGCCAAAGTTTGTGCTATTGCCATTGAGAATGCATTGGGCGTTTAAGTTAAATACGGGGGGGGGACATATTTTGACAGCAGAAACTGCCTGTCATAATTTCTCCCTATTCCAAAGCCCCCCCAGGTACATTATATATTTAAACTATTTTCAGCAATGGTACACTTATTTTTTCAGTGGGTAGATCTTGTTGAGCTGGTCATTTTGAAAGTAGATCTCACGTCATAAATGTGTGGGCACCCCTGCCCTACACAGTACTACTCAAAGCATATCATATCACCTCAAGTGAAATCAATGAATCAATGAATCATTTTTACATTTCCAAAACCTTCTCATTGTTAAGTAAGTGTGCTCACAGAATGAACACAACTGGTTTCAGAAAGAGTTCTGGGTGAAAAGAGATGAAAATAGTACAGTACGTAATGCCTTTTTCTGGATGACCTTTCACCGTCTCTCAAATGGTACCGTGTGCACGCTGTAACTGGCTGCTCTCCTATTGTCAAACTGCACTGGCAGTGTTTATGTCCTTTGTACAAGGTAGTATTCCTGTACTTCTCATTATGTGGACATAAATAAACTGTGTGTGTGTGTGTGTGTGTGTGTGTGTGTGTGTGTGTGTGTGTGTGTGTGTGTGTGTGTGTGTGTGTGTGTGTGTGTGTGTGTGTGTGTGTGTGTGTGTGTGTGTGTGTGTGTGTGTGTGTGTGTGTGTGTGTGTGTGTGTGTGTGTGTGTGTGTGTGTGTGTGTGTGAAAGAGAGAGAGAGAGAGGTGCATGCGTGTGTGTGAGAGAGAGAAAGAGAGAGAGAGAGAGATTTGTTGTACAAGTCCTAAAATGAATCACAACATACTTCAGTGTTACAAGAACCTATAACGCATCTCTGACTAACTTGCTTCTTTGGCAAATGATGTACCCAATTTTACCCAGAAACTGCAAATGTGTAGGATAAACACAAAGATATGGTTGGACAGTGGATAATTTGTCATTTAGTATAGTATACTATATGCAACATGCAGCATACTGTGGCATTGTATACTGTTTGCTTTCGGTATTAGCTGTTACCATGTTAAGTGAGCCTAAAGGGTGTGTTCTGTGTGTGGACACATACTGGGTCAGATATTCATCACTATGAAAATGCTGACTTTGCATAAATGTTAAACACATAATTGTTGCATTCGTATAGCGCCTTATAGCTTTACAATGTGCATATTCACCCATTCAGACACCGACGCAGAGGAAAACGTAGTACGTGCACACATGGATATCAAAGGGGGATTCAGCCCCTGCCCTTTTACCCGTCTGTAAAACAACTGCCCTCTCCAGACCACGAATGCAGCATTTACTACATGGTGAAAGAAATGCAAATGCCCTCCAATCATTAAGACATGTGAATCCCTTGACTCCTTCAAAACTGCTCTCAAAGGGCACCTACGGACGGCTGCAATTCGAAACTGGCCCCCGTAAATTCTGAATCCCCCCCATCCCTCCCCCCCCCCCCCCCCCTCTCTGTATATGTTTATTTTCCCTTTTTTACCTCCGATGATGAGTTCCTATTTTGACTATATAGTTGTGTATATTCGTACATTAATTGTTTTGATGAATTGGAAATAGTGTGCCCTATTGTAAACAAGTGTAATGCTTTATGGTGTCGTCCACTCACAGTTAACAGTTTTTGTATTGAGTTGTACTTGAAATGTACTGTAATTCTGTTAATAAATCAATCAATCAATCAATCAATCAATCAATCAATCAATCAATCAATCAATCAATCAATCAATCAATCAATCAAAAAAACTCTCCTTTCCATGCCATACTGGAAGGCAGCATTCAGGAGAATTTCTTTTTTTCCGAAGTCTCCTGAACTCATTTGTTTCGAAGTCCATGCCGCACACCACATCTCCAGTAGATAAAGAGTTCAGGGTTGCGCCCCGAAAATAGCTGATCTGCTATTTTCGGTCCAAAAGTGCCCAATTATGGTATTTCAGCCCCTGCCTCTTTAACACTCTCTGCGCGTGCCTGAGTCACCATCTCACTCGTGCGAAGGGAGCGGCGCTCTTATCATCATATAGTCATACATCATACACCACATTCCGTGCTCACAGAAACACGAAGCTAAGCATAGGAGGGGCTAGCACCTCTCAAAACTAATAATACTCACAAAATACAATAGACACTGAAAACAGGGTTACTGTAGGTTTTGAATATGAGTTTATTGAGAGAATGAATACATGAGGACATCAAACTTTTGCAAGTCAAGGACCCCTATATGTATTTGAACCCCCAGATGAGAAGATTTGTGTTTAAAAAAAATATTCAAAAGTTTCCAAGATCTTTACAAAACGTTCAAAAATAGCAAGTGTACAAGCTTGTGTATAGTCTTGTGTCTAGTACTTATGAATAGCCAATGTATAAAATGCCTGGTAATCGAGTCCCGATCTCGACGACCTTTGCTTCATGTCTTCCCCAGATTGTGACACTATTGTGATATTAACTACTTTTACTGGAGAACCCCTGGACCCCCCCCCCCCCCCCACACACACACACCACACACACACACACACACACACACACACACACACACACACACACACACACACACACACACACACACACACACACACACACACACACACACACACACACACACACACACACACACACACACACACACACCAACCCAAGGACCCCTGAGAACCAATGCTTTAAAGAACCATATACCATATACACTCTATATAAAGTAATGGTATCAGTAACAGTGTTACATAGACTAGAGCAGAAAACCACTGAATGTGCTGTGATTGAGCTGTGAGCATTAAGGAAGTATTTAGACAGGTACATGGGTATCTTGTGGACTTCACTACCATATTGCAAGATGCTGTACTCTGTCGTCAACCCTAAGCCATTCCAGCCTGTCAAAGTGGGCAGGTAAATGGTAAATGGTGCATTTATATAGCGCCTTTATCCAAGGCGCTTTACATAGATTGTGCATTACATTCACCCATTCATACACCGATTGCGGCGGAAGCCATGCAAGGTACCAACCAGCACATCGGGAGCAATTTGGGGTTCAGTGTCTTGCCCAAGGACACTTCGACATGTAGACAGGAGGAGCCGGGATTCGAACCGCCGACCCATGGATCATTGGACGACCTGCTCTACCTCTTGAGCCACAGTCGCAGGGGTTATAGGTGGGTTCGGGGAGTACAGACAAGTAGTAGGTAGCCTGCAGGCCAGTTTGTTTTGGGAAGTCTGGAGCCTTATTTTGCTGACCAGTGAGGAGACAAAATAAGGAGACAAAATAAACCTGAACCTGAACCTGAACCAAGAAGTCCCTTCGGGCTTGATCCCTTAATAAGTTGAACCTCTTCTTTAGGCTTCCCTCCCCATCCCCTCTCATATTTCTCAGAGATAATAGCTCAGGGCTGATTTCACCCAACACCATGAAAATAGCTGATCTATTGTACAAGCTCACAACGCGTTGTGATGCAGCTTGTCGATCTGCTATTTTCAAAATATCTAGGAAAACAACATGAACAACGTTGAATACAGACACGTCAGAAAATATTTGCCTTATATAGGATGTCAAGGGTAGCCATAACTGTACAGGCCATTTTCAACACTTTCCCCTCAGACAATTCCAGGCATTTCTTCTGTTATTCAGGATATATTGAAGATGCAAAATCAGCTGAGTTTGTTTTTTTTGCAATTAGTTTGATCCTGTATTTTCCATAGATTTCCTGTACTAGAAGAACATAAATCTTATATGGGGTTCTCTGGCACAACATATTCTAGGATGTCCACCTATAGGCGGCAGTAATGAGCCAAAACCCACACACTAACAGTCCAGTCTGTCAAAAAGGACTCTTTCTGTTGTTCGTTTCCGCTTCCGGGTGGCTGGTGTGTGCGTGAAGTGAGTGAATCTAAACGTCGTGGTAACGAGAGAGCCAAAAGTTTGGGAGCAAAACTTCTTCACTTTGAACGTTTTAAAAACGCCTTAAACCGACAACATTCAGCTCGATGGTTATAAACAGCTGAACACCAAAGACTACAAACACAAGCGTCTGCTGGGTGAGCAAGAATTCCCTGCTGTTATTGCATTAGCATCGCCCTGCTAACGCGTTAGCATGCTGTCGAGATTAGTTTGGCTAACCAGGCTAGCCTTTTGGGGCTTCGGACAACAACAAACACACACTGAATGCTTGGGGGGGAGATTTGCTGTTATTGTCGTGTAGTTGGTGTCTGTTTGCTGTTGTTTTGTCGCGGGTTGTTGTCACCGGAATGGCCTCAGTATGAACTTGGCTTTCCTTGTGGTTGACATAGCCCTGGAATGTCTGTGGATGTAATGTAAACACAGCAATTGAACACTATGACGATTTCAAGGACCCCCTTGCTTTGCCCTCCCAATAACTAAGGGTGTACAAAATGGAACCAAATGTCAATTTTGTATACTCTCGGTTACAAACCTGTAAGGGTCTATTTGGCAGTTTGGCACTAACTCAAGGAGCCACGAGGGTCCCTCCTGTACCCCACTTTGAGACCCACTGGTGTTTTGGTCTCACTAGCCCATTGCTGCGAACAAGGGGTCTATTCTGGTCATCCTTTGAAATATCGGTTTAGATCAATTTAGTTCAAGTTAACATCTCCACTTTTCCACGAGATTCACCCGAACAGTATTTTCTGTAGGCTAAACGGTGTGACGACATGGATATAATGGGACCCACACATTTGACAGGCGTGTTGGCATACAGCAGTGGGCAATGTACATTTTGTAAAATGTGCTATATTGCCCCAAAAAATGTTAAAGAAAGAATATATACCATATTGAAAAATGTAAGTTACGTGATGTGACCATGCGTTGCACGGTACATCATTATGAAACCTAAATTGACCCTTCAACCTATTGTTTATGGCTTATTATGCCCCAAATTGTTGCAAATACAGGTTTTGTAGAAATTGCAGAAATACTAGGCCACGTACAAGCATGTTTCTAATCATTACAAATATATATATATTTTAACATTTGACAAAATAGCCAATTTTACATCGATGTGCCCACTCTTCCTTACTGCCCACCCTTCCCATTAGTGTGTTTTGCGATTGGTGCAGGTAATGGATACAGGCTGGGAGACCTCTAGTGTCGCCAATTGTTGAATCTTGTGATGTTTGCAGAATATATAATGAGAATATATGAATAATATCGAATGTTTTTTTTTTGTTCGTATGGAATAATCTCACATAGTGTGAGAACAAATAGTTTGCAAAGTGTGCTTTGTCTCAAATGAGCGGGTGTATAGTATAGTACTGTAAAGCTAGTATTTAGCCTATACTTCTGCTGCTTTGCATTGCAACACGTTGTGGGCTTATAGATAGGGATGCACCGAAAGGGAAATTCTTGGCCGAAACCGAATACAGGAAACAGTTGGCCGAAACCGAATACCCTAACCCGAATATGATTAATATTATATATTTTTTCCTACCATTGCTGTTATGGCAGCACCTTAAAGCTACCTGATTTATGGCAAAAGACATGATTATGGAAAAACTTAACTTAAATAATAATCACTATTATGGGTCCATAAAACGTTTATTAAGCACTTTTGAATGCATTAATTGCATACACTATTAACAGGCCGAAACCGAATAGGCCGAAAATGCATTTTTAGCCATTTTCGGCCGAATATTTTCTGCCGACGAATATTCGGTGCATCACTACTTATAGATATTCTACATATCTCCTTGGTGCACCGGCATCACGTTACGTCCACTGCAAACAACCCTTTGGTTCCTGAGGTGGCCAGTCTTCCAAAAACAAATGTTGCCCAGAGTTTTCAGGTGCCTGATGTACCAGTTTGGTTATTTACTCTAGCCATTGTTCTAGTGATAATCTTTTGCGATTCATCAAATCATTGAGTGCTGCATTGTTTTATTTTTTTATATCAACACATGTAAAACAAATTAATCAAATTATCCACTTAAGCCCTACGTTATACTTAGTCAATGTAGCCGATCTGTAAGTGTGTGCGATGCTTCTAGAGCTGTTGCTTTTGTGTGACGCTGACGCTTGATGTGACCATCAAGTAAGACTTCCATTTACCAAGAGACTCAGTTTGGATATGGAGATAAGAGGTTTCTGCCTGACGGCTAAGACATCTTTTCATTCAGTATCCGGTTATAACGGCGTGTTTTCGTTCAGGATCAGATTGTAAACGGTTCCATTTTCGTTCAGGATCCGAGGATGTCCCTGGGAAAGCGAGAGGTGGAGGAGTTGAGGCCGTGGGTGGAGCGCACGGTGAAGAAGGTTCTGGGCTTCTCGGAACCCACCGTTGTCACTGCAGCTTTGCACTGCGTTGGCAAAGGTCTGGACAAGAGGAAAACCACAGGTCAGTGTCTCTGCTTCATCTAGGTCACTAGGTCAGAGCCTCTCACCTGTGCCGAGGGCTGTCACGATTACAAATTCAAGTTGATGATGACTTTCTATCTCTGCAGAAATAGCAGATCTACAAGCTTACAACACGTCCCTTTGTGATCGTCACGATCACGTCACGTGTTGTAAGCTTGTAGATCAACTACTATTAACGCCATTTTTGAAAAATTATGAAAAATAATTGTGACAGGCCTAAATTATTTTATAGGGTCCCAGGATGATTAGTGCATGAGAGATGGTGTAGGAGAGACAGACAGTAGGACAGTTGAGAGGGAGACGGTGTAGGAGAGACAGACAGTAGGACAGCTGAGAGGGAGACGGTGTAGGAGAGACAGACAGTAGGACAGCTGAGAGGGAGACAGTGTAGGAGAGACAGACAGTAGGACAGTTGAGAGGGAGACAGTGTAGGAGAGACAGACAGTAGGACAGTTGAGAGGGAGACAGTGTAGGAGAGACAGACAGTATGACAGCTGAGAGGGAGACGGTGTAGGAGAGACGGCAAAGACGGTTCTGGTGGCATTTGACACTAGATCAGGATAAATAGTATAAATAATCCAATGTATTCAGAACAACCAGCAGTCCTGATCCGTGGAGTGGATTCATGTTTTCATTGCAACCAAACCCGTGACTGATCTAATCAACGACCATCTCCAACCAAAGAAGGAAACTACATAGTAAGATCAGCTGATGTTTTGGCTGGAATGAAAATCTGGATCGATCCACTCACGATCCCATGGATCAGGAATAGACATTACTGTCACTCTGTTGTTTATCTTCTTCTGATGCACCCCAGACCAGCTCCGTCCGTTCCTGGACGACTCGGCAGGAGGATTTGTTGAGCGACTGTTCGAGGCCCTGGAGGAGAGCCGTGGAGCCCGCGGAAACCGAGGCGCCGGAGACAAGAACCGCAAGAGAGAGTTGAAGGTAAACACCAATCGCCACGGTAACCCAAGTGGAACACGGTAACCCAAGTGGAACACGGTAACCCAAGTGGATGAGGACCTGTATGTAAACGCCAATCACCCTACCTGGTTAACGACCCTACCTGGTTAACGGGTTGGATGCCACTTGAACAACAAATGTATTAACAGTATGCACATTTATTTGATTTATTTAGACATTTCAGTCAGAGCCCCTTGAGATGCATCAATCCTGTTTTCGAGGCGGTCCTCAAGCACAGCACACAAACCATAACAATAAATGGAACATGTCGTTAAACATAACGCTCAATTTAATGACATCAACATGGACATACTGTATACATAGGGGTTGGCTAGAGTACATACAGTACGCATAGGGGCTCTCCCATCCACTCAAACCACACTACATCTGTTACCAGTTATCTGACATAAAACGCCATAAGAAAATAAATCGGTTACATTACAAGCAACCAGTAGTACTGAATGTCGGTTTGAGGAATGTTTCTTGTGTGTGTTGAGGATGTGTTTGGAGATGAAGCGGACCATGGCTCGGTGAAGGAGGTCCCTGTAGAGGCCGCTGACCCGCCGGTGACCAAGAGGAAACGAGTGCCTCGCTTCGAGGAGGTGGAGGAGCCGGAGGTCATCCCCGGACCCCCCGCCGAGAGCCCCGGAATGCTCACCAAGATGCAGGTAAACGCACGCCCGAACGTAACCCATTTAAGACGATTCTACAAATCTATGCATTTTTAATCTTCTGAAAACTGTTTTCCGAAACACATGTTATGCTATTATTATTACACCCTTTGTCAGACTTCTGAATGGTCCCTGACTGACTAACCAGCAGGCTCTTTCTGCCTTGTTCCGCCCTGGATCCGCCTTGTTTATGTTGAATTTAGAACATCATTCTTGGGAAAAAAAACTAACAAACATGATATGCCCAGTCACCATGCTGCACCTGTGATGTTCCTTTTTACCGACACCAAGTTTAAAATAAGAATTGAACACACAGAATATATATGACGGATGGAGAGAAAGGGTTTTTGTCCAACCCAGGAAACAGCAACCAATGGGTGCGAAGAGGGGCACAACCATGTGCGGGACTTGACAAAGGGTGAATTCTGTAATAGTGGTGGTGGCTCTGACGTTGTTCTATTCTGTGTGTTCAGATCAAACAGATGATGGAAGCTGACGTTGTTCTATTCTGTGTGTTCAGATCAAACAGATGATGGAAGCTGTGTGTTCTGTGTTCTGTGTGTGTTCAGATCAAACAGATGATGGAAGCTGCAACCAAACAGATCTCTGACGTTGTTCTATTCTGTGTGTTCAGATCAAACAGATGATGGAAGCTGCAACCAAACAGATCGAGGAGCGGAAGAAACAGCTCAGCTTCCAGTCTCCTGCTCCTGTGGTATGCACTGCTCTCATCATGGATTCAACAGTGTTCCGTCGTCACCACTGATTCAGCCGTTTGGATAACAGAAGTCTTCCAGGGAACTTCCATGGCCTATCTACAAGCTCACAAGGCAGACCCGTTGTGAGCTTGTAGATAAGGCTATTTTGGGTTATTAGTTTAGTTGGTTTAAGATGAAAAAGTAATTGTGTGTCAAAGTGTTCAAACTAGCAATAGAATAGATTAACACCCTGAACGCCTGGGGTTATTTCATCCATTAAATCATAGCACCCAGCGATTAATAGCAGCGGAGCACTTTTACCGACCGACCGGATGTTATCCTGGATGTGGCTGAAGCAGCTAGATGTAGCCAAAACACTCTAGAACTGATGGACAACAACGGGAGGTATGATTAATTCTACCGCGACTAGCGACGGGACCGCGGTGGGCCGTGTAACACATGATCTTTGCTTAGAATTGGACGGAATGATTTAGATCAAGTTATTAACGTTTTAAGATTTTCGGTCTCGTCGGCTAAACAGGGGGGGAACATTTTCGATGACGCTCCCAGCCTGTGGAGCGATGCGATCGGTTTTGATATCAATAATCTCCATCCTTTTGATCAATCTTCGTCCTGGGTTACTAATTGAAAAGGCGGAGAACTTCGTCCTGTGCTATCAGGGTGTTAATCACAGACGGAACACAGAACATTTGTTTGATACGTGTGTATGAGGCCTAAAATGACACGGATGCTTTCCTGTACTTAATGGGCTAACGTATTAAAAGTGATTATGATGATGTATTTATTGGCTCTCTCCCCAGCGGCTGCCCCTGCCCACGCCGCATCCCATGATGGAGTTGCCCCCCATCTCCAGGCTCCTCCTCCCTCCCTCGGGCCCGCCCGGAGGAGGGGGCGGCGGCCTGTCCATCGCGCCGTCGCAGGCGGCCACGTTCATGAACGACGCCATCGAGAAGGCGCGCAAGGCGGCGGAGCTGCAGGCGCGCATCCAGTCCCAGCTGGCCATGAAGCCCGGCATCCTGGGAGCGCTGGGCAACACCGGACCGCACAACCTGGTGGCGCTCGCCAACCTGCACGCCATGGGCATCGCCCCGCCGTGAGTACACCCTGGTACTACAGCGGTGGTTTTCGGGGAGCCCGCTGGCCTAGTGGTCTAGGCGTATGCCACATATAGGCTCTAGCCCAGGGTTCCCCAATTAATTTTCCTCAAGGGCCATATTTTGACTAGGGTACCAGGCTGGGGGTCGAGGTTTTTTTTTCCCTTTTAAAAAAAAAACTTCTTCCAGGGGCCACAAGGGGGAGCTCCGCGGGCTGCAAATGGCCACCTATTGGGGAACCCTGCTCTAGCGTGACGTGTTTTTGAGTCCCGTTCATGACGACCTTTGCTGCATGTCTCTCCCCTAATCTCTCTCTCCCTCTTTCCTGTCTTATCTCCACTTGAAACTATCAATAAAGGCCAAAAACAAATCTTAAAAAAAAAAAATCCATCTCATATTGAGGCCCATTATTAATTCAGCATTTGAGCCACGGAACACCATTAGATGATATTTAGTTTCTCAGACCCAGAACCTTGGATATTTTGTTAGCGTTGGTAATGGATACGATTTTGTCCACAATTCCATGCTGTATTGCTGTTGGTAAAAGGACTTATCCCTGTGTGTGTGTGTGTGTGTGTGTGTGTGTGTGTGTGTGTGTGTGTGTAGTAAAGTGGAGATAAAGGAGATAAATAAACCTGCTCCTCTCATCCTGGACGAGTTGGGACGGACGGTCGACGCCAGCGGCAACGAGGTGGAGCTCACGCATCGCATGCCCACGCTGAAAGGTAGGTACCCTCCCCTCCCGTCCGCCTACAGTCACGTTCAGGGCTCTATTGTCCCAACATGAAACCAAAACTAAACCAATCTTATGTACATATCAGTCGTTTTTCCAACCATTTTCATATCAAGGTCCATTATTTATTTGGTGTTTGAGCCTCGGACCACCATTTGATGAGATTTAGCCTCGGAGACCCAAAACTAAGGGTCTAGTTATCGTTGGATGAAGTTTTTCCACAATTCCATCCATGCTGTTGGTGTTGGTTCCATAATAGAAACAACAGAAAAATGTCAATCAAAATGTAATGTTCTTGTAGTTTAACAATAATTTAACTCTTGAGTTAAAGACCTATAAGGGTCCATTTGGTTACCAACTTTCAATCATTTAGCTGGGGACCACCTGGAACCCCTCAAGGACCGTGTGTGTCTGTGTCTGTGGCTGTGTGTCTGTCTGTCTGTTATAGGCAGTTTGTTTGTGTGGAGGAAGAGGTGCCACGTGTATATCCTTAAGTGAACATGAACTGTCAACCCCGTTATATTTGTTTCCTTGTAAAACTAATTGTAATTTGTGGATTCAAATAAAGAAATGGAAATGTGTGTGTGTGTGTGTGTGTGTGTGTGTGTGTGTAGCTAACATCCGTGCGGTGAAGAGAGAGCAGTTCCGCCAGCAGCTGAAGGAGAAGCCGGGCGAGGACCTGGAGTCCACGTCGTACTTTGACCAGCGGGTGTTCATCACCCCGGCCCAGCGGCCGCGCAAGGCCTTCAAGTTCCACGAGCAGGGCCGCTTCGAGAAGATCGCACAGAGGATCCGAACCAAGGTTGGTCTGCGTAGGATACATGTCTGTGACACTCTCTCTCTCGCTCCAGGACGTCCTCCGACGAGCCCTCCATCGTCGCTTCCAGTCATCCCGGTTCTCCATACATCTGGCCAGCTCGTTGGTGCTTTGCGCTCCTGTCGTTCTTCTTGAGTAGGGGAGGGGTGCACGATTATGAAATTATGACCGGTCTACGATTATTTGCAGGGTCATATCTGCCGATATTATACGGATTATGCTGCCTTCAAACATTAGACATACACAATACAAAAGTGACAGTCATTGACTGTCATTATTATTATTATTAATATCTGTAATATTTTTAGACCGATCCGTTACCGATATGGCATTTTTATGGCCGATTTCGATATGCTACCGATTATATCATGCACACACTTTCTTGAATACATCCACATATGTTAGTGTGGGACGTCTTCGTGATCGATGCCCGTGTGTTGGTTCCCACAGCACCAATATGCTGGCTGGCAGTTGTTGATGTCTTTGGCAGTGTCCTGCAAGTCTCATTCTCCTGGCTGCTACTTTCTGGCTCACCCTTGGTATTCCCTCATACCAAATCTTGTTGGTAACATGTACACTCTTGATAAGTACTGCATGCAGCATTCTGGTGTTGCACCCATCTAGAGACTTCTGCAGGGTTGGCTTCAGGGTCCAGCATTCTGGTGTTGCACCCATCTAGAGACTTCTGCAGGGTTGGCTTCAGGGTCCAGCATTCTGGTGTTGCACCCATCTAGAGACTTCTGCAGGGTTGGCTTCAGGGTCCAGCATTCTGGTGTTGCACCCATCTAGAGACTTCTGCAGGGTTGGCTTCAGGGTCCAGCATTCTGGTGTTGCACCCATCTAGAGACTTCTGCAGGGTTGGCTTCAGGGTCCAGCATTCTGGTGTTGCACCCATCTAGAGACTTCTGCAGGGTTGGCTTCAGGGTCCAGCATTCTGGTGTTGCACCCATCTAGAGACTTCTGCAGGGTTGGCTTCAGGGTCCAGCATTCTGGTGTTGCACCCATCTAGAGACTTCTGCAGGGTTGGCTTCAGGGTCCAGCATTCTGGTGTTGCACCCATCTAGAGACTTCTGCAGGGTTGGCTTCAGGGTCCAGCATTCTGGTGTTGCACCCATCTAGAGACTTCTGCAGGGTTGGCTTCAGGGTCCAGCATTCTGGTGTTGCACCCATCTAGAGACTTCTGCAGGGTTGGCTTCAGGGTCCAGCATTCTGGTGTTGCACCCATCTAGAGACTTCTGCAGGGTTGGCTTCAGGGTCCAGCATTCTGGTGTTGCACCCATCTAGAGACTTCTGCAGGGTTGGCTTCAGGGTCCAGCATTCTGGTGTTGCACCCATCTAGAGACTTCTGCAGGGTTGGCTTCAGGGTCCAGCATTCTGGTGTTGCACCCATCTAGAGACTTCTGCAGGGTTGGCTTCAGGGTCCAGCATTCTGGTGTTGCACCCATCTAGAGACTTCTGCAGGGTTGGCTTCAGGGTCCAGCATTCTGGTGTTGCACCCATCTAGAGACTTCTGCAGGGTTGGCTTCAGGGTCCAGTATTCACTTAAAGGACCACTTCACCACTTTTCAACCCATCTTCATATAATTGGTCCTCACTAATAATCATGATAAAATGGCACCATTTTTTTCTACTCGGTCTGCTTCTCATAGGAGGGCTGTGGGCAGTTCAGAAACCCGTCCACCAGTGACATCATCGTTAGGCAGATTTTTTTTAAACAATATCTTTCTACAAAAATGTTTAGATTTTTGTTATCGTGAGAACGATGGCTTCCATTTTCGCAAAGCCTGCAGTTTCTAATAGCTTGGATTCCCCATCGATGATGTCACTGGTGGACGGGTTTCTGAACTGCCCACAGTCCTCCTATGAGACACAGACTGAGTAGAAAAAAAGGGTAGCCATTTTATCATTATTAGTGAGGACTAGTATATGAAGATAGGTTGAAAAGTGGTGAAGTGGTCCTTTAACACTGCTTTCTGATAATTGTAAGTCCACACACCAGCTCTGACAGTGTGATAAAACCAGTTCCGGAAACTGTTCCAAATGTGATGCAACCGATTCGGGTTCCTCAATGTTGGATTCCGGATTCCACAACCCTAATTCAATCCAACTTTGTGTTCTCAGGCCCAGCTGGAGAAGCTCCAGATGGAGATCGCCCAGGCTGCCAAAAAGACGGGCATCCAGGCCTCCACCAAGCTGGCTCTGATCGCCCCCAGGAAGGAGCTGGGAGACGGGTCGGTCCCCCACATGGAGTGGTGGGACTCGTACATCGTGCCCTCCAATATAGACATGTAAGACCATCTCACGGATTAAAGTTCTCAGTTGCCGCGACTCATTTCAGTCCTTCGGATTCTATTGAAGCCAAAGCATGTCTTCTATGGAAGTATGTTGCGCAGCGAAAGTACAACCTGTCAATGTGTCACAGACGCATTGAGAGCCATTTGCTCATTCAAGATGACGTCCAGACATTCGGTGGTACTAACAAACATGCTTCCCACTGTCCACGTCTCTCCTTAGGGCAGCGTGAGCCGGCAGGGTGCAAACGCTAGCCCTCGGTTGCATCGAGTGAGGTTCCAGCATTCCACAGCCTGAAGGGCTGATGGGACCTTTTGATTGCAAGGCCGTTTCTGACTTTGAAATCAAATAAATGACCGACTCTAAAATAAAAATAAATAGTTGAGAGTCCTAGACTAACGTACTGTTTACCAATTATAGTTTGACCCATTATTTCCTTTTTAAAAGTGCTGAAAATCAAAGGATATTTTGTTTTATTTGTATTTATTTCTTAATTTGTAAAGTTTGTAAATGCTTTGTTCTGTAGTGATTTGGTTACGTCTCTTGAACAGAAACACAGAGACCATATTTGAGGTGCTGGAGCTGCATGGAGTCACAAACCTGGTGGAACACCCTGCTCAGATGAGCGCCCCAGGTAAAACACACACACGCATGCATGCACACGCACATGCGCACACACACACACACACACAGAAACACATGCAATGCATAGCCTACTTTTAATTCAGTTTTGTGTGCCATTACTTCAAATAACTTCATTACCGTCAGCAACCAGTAGGTGTCCTACTAGACACACCGAGCATTGAATTATACCTGAGTAAACAGTTCCAATCTGACTATCAGTGCCAGGGCAGTGGTTTTAGTAGGGGATATTATCGTCGGAATCGTTACGCAGAGGATAAACGCTTGGAATTTGGTACAGATGTCCCTTGGGTCATCCTAAAACATCCCAGAAGGGGTGCCCAAAAAAATCATAAACAGGAAGTGAGTTATTGACAAAATTCAAAATGGCCACCTAAACTGTTGAAAGTTTACACTGAAAGGACACCAAAATAATCTTCAAAAAGCACAACATTTGGCACACATGTCCCTTGGGTCATTCAAGCCCCATTATTCTTTCTGCATTTGAGCCACGGACCACCATTTGATGAGATTTAGCCATTCAGACCCAAAACGTTGAGGAAAAAAACGAGGAAAAAAAACCTTATCGGTAGATAGGATTTTGTCCACAATTCCATGCTGTATAGAGCGTCGCAGTCCCCGCCCCCTACCATGGCCCCGCCCCCTACCATGGTCCCGCCCCCTACCATGGCCCAGGAAATTAATCCCAATGCATTTTTCCCGTAGACATTTCTTAAAGTATTTATTTAAAGACTGTTACGCCGCGGACAAAGCCAACTCGAGTCGTGACAACTCATGACAACACAAACAATATTTTGGACCAAACAAATAATTACTAATTATTATTAAAGAAAAACAACAAAAAGTGTTGTAACCTGCCGTTTTTTTCTTTCTAATTATTTGTTCGGCCCAAAAAATTGTGTTTGTTATGATTTGTCACGACTCGAGTTGGCTTTGTCCGCGGCGTAACCGTCTTTAAATAAATACTTTCTGAAATGTCTATGAGGAAAATGAACGGAGAATCATTTCCTGGGCCCTGGTAGGGGGCGGGACTGCGACGCTCTATAGATGTGGTACCATAGGAGAGATACCAGGCAAACGTTAATTATTCTACATTCTTTAATTGTCTAGACAAGTATTTTGAATTGTGTAACAATAATTTAACTCTTGAGAGCATTTTACGCTCTCAAGAGTTAAAGATCTATATGGGTCCATTTGGTTACCAGCTGTCCATCATTTAGCTGGGGACCACCTGGAACCCCCTCAAGGACCACTGGTGGTCCCCGGACCACTGGTTGAAAACCCACCGTGCTAGGGTATGCAGCCAGACATGCAGCAAGATTGGTAGAGAGGGCCTGGGTCATGGCTCAGTGGTCCAGGCACCTTGGCTGGTAATCCAGTCTGGCAGTGTGCCGCGGGTTTGACTCCCTATCCCGACGGCCTTTACTGCATGTCTTCCCCCCATCTCTCTCCCCATTTCCTGTCGGCCTACTGTCTGTCCCTCCATACAAAATATAAAATAAAGGCAAAAGCCACAAAAAAAACATAAAAAAAACATCCAAACATCCAAAAAAAAATTGGTAGAGAGTACATGGTCTGCAGCAGTGGTTCTCAGTGGGTCTGGAGATCACTTGTTGAATTGGCATTTATTTTAACCCATTCTGTACGGGAACCCCTTTTGGTGTTTTAAGCGTTAGGTTATACTTTACCTATTGAAAAATAGCAAATCTACAAGCTCATAGTGCAGATCTACAGCTTGTAGATCTGCTATTTTTGCAAAATCGTGAAAATGTGGCGCAAATCTTTGAATATATATTATATATATATATATTTTTTTTTTTCAAAGCGTTTTTAACTCAAATCTTTGCTTCTGGGGGGTACATGGAACAACATATTTTCAGATGTGGTCGGCGGCCAATTTCATATATTTTTGGGGTCCTTGACATGAAAATGTTTGAGAACGACTGATATAGAAATGATTTAGAAGACATTTGTAGAATCGGCCTCAGTCCAAAATTGGTTAAATCCACTGGATTAATGGGTTGTTGTGTGTGTGTGCAGTGGACACGGACGTACCGGGGGGCGTCACTCTGGGGGTCTACCTGACGTGTGTTGTGTGTGTGTGTGCAGTGGACACGGACGTACCGGGGGGCGTCACTCTGGGGGTCTACCTGACGTGTGTTGTGTGTGTGTGTCCAGTGGACACGGACGTACCGGGGGGCGTCACTCTGGGGGTCTACCTGACGTGTGTTGTGTGTGTGTCCAGTCGACACGGACGTACCGGGGGGCGTCACTCTGGGGGTCTACCTGACGTGTGTTGTGTGTGTGTGTCCAGTGGACACGGACGTACCGGGGGGCGTCACTCTGGGGGTCTACCTGACGTGTGTTGTGTGTGTGTCCAGTGGACACGGACGTACCGGGGGGCGTCACTCTGGGGGTCTACCTGACGTGTGTTGTTGTGTGTTTCAGTGGACACAGACGTACCGGGGGGGTCACTCTGGGGGTCTACCTGACGTGTGTTGTTGTGTGTTTCAGTGGACTCAGACGTACCGGGGGGCGTCACTCTGGGGGTCTACCTGACGTGTGTTGTGTGTTTCAGTGGACACAGACGTACCGGGGGGGTCACTCTGGGGGTCTACCTGACGTGTGTTGTTGTGTGTTTCAGTGGACACAGACGTACCGGGGGGCGTCACTCTGGGGGTCTACCTGACGTGTGTTGTTGTGTGTTTCAGTGGACACAGACGTACCGGGGGGCATCACTCTGGGGGTCTACCTGACGTGTGTTGTTGTGTGTTTCAGTGGACACAGACGTACCGGGGGGCATCACTCTGGGGGTCTACCTGACGTGTGTTGTTGTGTGTTTCAGTGGACACAGACGTACCGGGGGGCGTCACTCTGGGGGTCTACCTGACCAAGAAAGAACAGAAGAAACTCAGGAGACAAACCAGGAGAGAAGCACAGAAAGAACTACAGGAGAAGGTCAGACTGGGGCTGATGCCTCCTCCTGAACCCAAAGGTATACACGCACGCACAATACACGCACGCACACACACACACACAGACACACACACACACACACACACACACACACACACAACCTAAAGGTATGCACATACACGTACATACAGTCCACACGTAACGTAACGTTTTTTTTTATGCTAAATCCGGTGTATTTACATTGCATTTATGTAATGTCCATTAATATGCATTAGCGTCTAAATAAACGTAGTAAAGTGAAATATCTTACACACTAGGGCTGGGAAATTATTCAATGTTTTTGACCCGTTTACAATTAATGAATGATTATTAAAATGGAATGAATATTGTGAAAATAGCCAATGTGATTTGTTTTACGAGCTTGTACATCGGCTATTTTTGCATGCCACCATTATACAACAAAGTATTTATACCATTATACAACAAAGTATTTATACCATTATACAACAAAGTATTTATACCATTATACAACAAAGTATTTATTCTACAGGGTTAAGTGGTTAAACAGACTAATGGATTTAGTCGTTTGTAAGTGTGTGTGTGTGTGTGTGTGTGTGTGTGTGTGTGTGTGTGTGTGTGTGTTGCTTCGATGACACAAGGTCTAAAGGCCTATTCATAGTTTGGATTTTCGGTGGTGAGGTGACCGCCGCGCCGGTGGTGAGGTGACCTGGTGGTTTGGATGTCTCCAATGTTGTGGTTTGATGAGCGGTGGTGAGTAAAAACGGAGAGAAGGGCTGGTTTTCTCTTCACCGCGGCTCAGTGACGTCATGTCACCTCACCACCGAAAATCCAGACTATGAAAGAGCCTTAAATCTGGGTTTTGTTATTGACGTTTTCTCCCCTGTGTTTCATGGCCAGTGCGTATCTCCAACCTGATGAGGGTCCTGGGAACGGAGGCGGTGCAAGACCCCACCAAGGTGGAGGCTCACGTCAGAGCACAGATGGCCAAGAGACAGAAGTCAGTACCTAATTCAACAACATGATCACACCAGAGGATGTTTTAACACATTCAGGACGGGAACCCCTTTTGGTGTTTTAATGCATTATGTTATGCTTTAGCTATTGAAAAATAGAAGATCTACAAGCTTGTAGCCCCGCACTTGGGTGCCGTGCTACAAGCTTGTAGATCTGCTATTCTTGAAAAATCGTGAAAATGTGGCGGAAATCTTTGAATGTATATTCTTTCAGAGCGAACGTTTTTAACTCAAATCTTTGCTGCTGGGGGGGGGGGGGGTCGGCGGCCGATTACATATAGTTTTTGGGGGTCCTTGACATGAAATAGTTTGAGAACCACTGACAGAAACATGGGGTTTTCAGAAATCAAGACATTTAGTAGGATCTGTTCTCAGTCCTAAACGGGTTAATAGTTGTCTTCCATGACCATGCATAATGTGGTTGTGTTGGTGGTCCTGCCAGGACTCACGAGGACGCCAACGCAGCGCGTAAACTGACCTCGGAACAGCGCAAGGACAAGAAGGTGAAGAAGCTAAAGGAGGACCTGACTCATGGCGTTCACATCTCTGTCTACAGGTCTGTTCACTGACGTCCCATCTTTGTGCAGTGTGTGTTCATGTGCTCATGTGCGTGAACACACACTCACCTGTGTGTGTGTGTGTGTGTGTGTGTGTGTGTCTGTGTCTCTGTCTGTCTGCAGGATTCGTAACCTTCATAATCCAGCTAAGAAGTTCAAGGTGGAGGCCAACGCCAACCAGCTGTACCTGACGGGAACCGTGGTTTTACACAAAGACGTCAACATCGTGGTGGTGGAGGGAGGTGAGTTATTATGGAAGGGATACGTGAATATAATAATTAACACGTGAAACTAAAGGCCACTTTATGTCTGTGTTCAACATTTTAGAAGTGTGTGTTTTCTTTTTTTGTTAGATTACACTATTTTATTTTATTGACCTTTATTTAATCCCTTGAGAGCATGCTCCTGAATAAAATGATACATACAAAAGTGTGTGTGTGTGTGTGTGTGTGTGTGTGTGTGTGTGTGTGTGTGTGTGTGTGTGTGTGTGTGTGTGTGTGTGTGTGTGTGTGTGTGTGTGTGTGTGTGTGTGTGTGTGTGTGTGTGTGTGTGTGTGTGTGTGTGTGTGTGTGTGTGTGTGTGTGTGTGTGTGTGTGTGTGTGTGTGTCCAGTAGTAAGTCATATAAATGCATACATTAATGCAGCTTAATGTGTGTTTGTTTTTGTCTGAAGGTCCCAAATCACAGAAGAAGTTTAAGAGGTTGATGTTAAATAGAATCAAATGGCCGGAACACATCTCAAAAAGAGATGGTAAGTCTTTAATATAATTTATCCATTTATTATGCTTTTGTATTTTAGTTGCTGTCCATGATTGTTATTTTTTTTATCTAATAAAAGCTATTTGTACATTTTTAAGAAGCCGTGTGTGTGTGTGTGTGTGTGTGTGTGTGTGTGTGTGTGTGTGTGTGTGTGTGTGTGTGTGTGTGTGTGTGTGTGTGTGTGTGTGTGTGTGTGTGTGTGTGTGTGTGTGTGTGTGTGTGTGTGTGTGTGTGTGTGTGTGTGTGTGTGTGTGTGTGTGTGTGTGTGTGTGTGTGTGTGTGTGTGTGTGTGTGTGTGTGTGTGTGTGTGTGTGTGTGTGTGTGTGTTTTTCAGATCCAGACGCTTACGATGAAACCAAGAGAAACAACAAGTGCTGGTTGATCTGGGAGGTGAGGGATGACACACACACACACACACACAATACTATGTCACCGCTGTCTTTTGGAAACCTAGTATGTCCGAAACGGTTCCAGTGATGCAAATATCCTGTATCCTTAGACTCACTAAATTGAGAAAGGGCACAATCACGTCACCCTCCGGTTGTCCTGGGATGCAATACTGTACTCGAACATTGTTGAACCCTAGGACTCATAAAATGTCCCTGGGACCCTATTCTAAGAGACCACCCCTCGGTCCTGGGACCCTATTCTAAAAGACCACCCCTCGGTCCTGGGACCCTATTCTAAAAGACCACCCCTCGGTCCTGGGACCCTATTCTAAAAGACCACCCCTCGGTCCTGGAACCCTATTCTAAAAGACCACCCCTCGGTCCTGGAACCCTATTCTAAAAGACCACCCCTCGGTCCTGGAACCCTATTCTAAAAGACCACCCCTCGGTCCTGGGACCCTATTCTAAAAGACCACCCCTCGGTCCTGGGACCCTATTCTAAAAGACCACCCCTCGGTCCTGGGACCCTATTCTAAAAGACCACCCCTCGGTCCTGGAACCCTATTCTAAAAGACCACCCCTCGGTCCTGGAACCCTATTCTAAAAGACCACCCCTCGGCCCTGGGACCCTATTCTAAAAGACCACCCCTCGGTCCTGGGACCCTATTCTAAAAGACCACCCCTCGGTCCTGGAACCCTATTCTAAAAGACCACCCCTCGGTCCTGGAACCCTATTCTAAAAGACCACCCCTCGGCCCTGGGACCCTATTCTAAAAGACCACCCCTCGGTCCTGGAACCCATTAGTACCTAGTATTTACATCACTGGGTTACTTTTCAGGGGGGGGGGTCCCTGGAACAACATATTTTCAGATCGGGTTCGGCGGCCAATTTACATATAATTCTGGGGCTCCTTGACATGAAATATTGAACACCACTGAAAACTGTCATGATTTAGAAGATTTTCTTTTGAATTTCGACGTCAGGCCTAAAAGAAAGAGATTCTGGGAGGAAAAACAGGCAAGCATCCCTGATTTATGTCCACATTTCCTAACTCTGTGTGTGTGTGTGTGTGTGTGTGTGTGTGTGTGTGTGTGTGTGTGTGTGTGTGTGTGTGTTTCTCCCTCCCTCCCTCTCAGGGAACAGCCAAGGAGCGCAACTTCAACGGGGAGATGAAGTTCAAGCAGTGTCCCACGGAGAACATGGCCAGAGAACATTTTAAGAAACATGCAACGGAACAGTACTGGGACCTGGCTCTGAGCCACAGCGTCCTGGAGGGCGCCGACGACTGACGACCCCCAACCACACCCCTTCCCCCGAACCGACCGACCGCACACCGTCCCTAAAAAAAAACAAAACATAAACACCACCCTCTGCTGCAGTGCACTGAACACCTTCCGCTGAACACCACCACCATCGTCCTGTTAACGACTCAGTATAATCCTTGGTAGCGAAACATGGGTGTCACACCCGACGGAAAATAGCAGATCTACAAGCCCACAACGCGATCTGCTATTTTCCTCACACAATACAAAGGTATTAGATCAGGTGTTAGTCTGCAGCATAGTCCAAAATCAAACGCATTTTGTTTTAGGCCCATTATTTTCTTGGCGAGTATTCTGTCGATTAATGTTTTCGATTAATTGAATCATCGACAAGCGCGTTTCTTTTATTATTATTCTTTTATAGACATCGACTACTTAAACCCTGTTTTCTACTTATTCGCTCAACGGTGTCATACAACAAAAGGTTAAAATAGCAGAGCTTTTAGATCTGCTATTTTCACTATTTTAGAAAGTTTTTTGAGACTTCACCTAATATCGGCTCGCCCCAAAATGGGGATTGATTATAAAAAAAAACATCGATTGTGTTTTAAGAATTGATAAACTGTTTTCTAGGCGCTGTGGCTCCACTCTTGAGTTCTGACCATTAGACCCTGTCCACTGTATACAGTGAGTTCTAGTTCTGACCATCGGACCCTGGCCACTGTATACAATGAGTTCTAGTTCTGACCATTAGACCCTCTCCACTGTATACAATGAGTTCTGACCATTAGACCCTGTCCTCGGTATACAATGAGTTCGGACCATTAGACCCTGTCCTCTGTATACAATGAGTTCGGACCATTAGACCCTGTCATCTGTATACAACGAGTTCGGACCATTAGACCCTGTCCTCTGTATACAATGAGTTCGGACCATTAGACCCTGTCCTCTGTATACAATGAGTTCGGACCATTAGACCCTGTCCTCTGTATACAATGAGTTCGGACCATTAGACCCTGTCCTCTGTATACAATGAGGTCGGACCATTAGACCCTGTCCTCTGTATACAATGAGTTCGGACCATTAGACCCTGTCCTCTGTATACAATGCTGAAATCACAGCTCTCGTCTCTCATCAGCCTTTTTGATTGATTGGATATTTAACAGTACATTGAGTACAATTTAGGGATGTCTCCCGATCCAATTCGGAGTATATGCCGATTTTCTTAGTATCATGATATGGATATAATATTGATACTAGGGCTGTCTAGATCACATTTATTTTTTGCTCCCGATCAGATTCCGATCATTTGAAAATGACATGATCGGCCCCGATTTCCCATCACGAGATCGTCTCGGGACAACTCTAGTACAATTATGTACATTTACACACGCCATGCTAAAATAATGACACACAAAGCTTTGATGGCTTGCTTCCATTGTGGTCGTCCGACTGAATTAACCGGAAATAGCCGATCTATAAGCTCACACACGACGTGTTGAGAGCGTTGTAGATGAGCTATTTGTGCCTAAATGACTTGCCTTGGGTTTTGGATCCGTGTTAATTTAGTCTACTAAAACGATGAAGAAAAATGTTCGACAAACTAAATAAAAACTAACCTATGACTAAAACTGCTAAGACTAAATATATTGACCATTTCCTCAACAAATAAAAACTAGACTAAAATGTTAGTGAGGGACTAGTGGAGAAGAGATTAAGACAAGTCATTTTTTGTTTCGTTGGGCTTGGGTGTTGTGCGCTGAAAATAGCCCATCTACAGTACAAGCTCAACACGTCGCATGCAACCAAGTGTAAAATCAATGTACATGTAGATTTAGTCGACTAAAATGTAGATGACTAAAACAAGACTAGAACTGAAACATTTCAGATGACTAAAATATGGCTAAAGTTACATTTTTTTCAAAAGACTGACATCAAAATTTCAGCTGTCAAATTGTACACTGTTTTGGAGTATGCTGCAGCAGCCTTTAGTCTGCAGACGGGCACACGGACATTATGGTGAATCCCAGAACAAAGCACTGGCCAACGATACCGACGCATACATGACTGCATACATACAGCTTCACCCAGTCCGACCGCGGCGTCTGGATGAGTTACTGTGTCTGTAGCATCCGCCTGAAGTCCCACAGACTGATGCTACATAGGAAGACGCGTTTGTGTGTGTGTGTGTGTGTGTGTAAATTCTTCTGCTGAATATATGATGTGTGTCTGTGAGAGAGAGAGAGGGGGCCAGACAGGGTTGGTAACTTTTCAGCTGCTTTGCGTCAATTTCTTTCCCAATGTAACTATCCCTGGCAGGGAGTTGTAAATTGCTTTGTCATGATGAGTCATGACAGTGTTGACCGTGCCGTGTGGAAAAGGACATTCTTCTTCTTATTATTATATTAGCACTGTTGTGCTGCTTTTGTCATGTTGAGCTTTAAAGCTGCAATCCACAACTTTCTTTTTATTTTATTTTTTGGTTAAGTGAATACAATTAATGTTTACGGCGTTTGTATATTGTGTAATTCATATATGGGCAACTGGCAGCCCTGGGGGGCCCCCCCACCTTCACTTAATGCGGCCCGCAGGTTAATATCGGAATACTGATATATAATGGATTTCAGCTGTTACAATTCCGAACATGCAAACATGAGCCGCTTTAATTACTTCAGTCTAAATCAGTAGCCAGTAGTAGCTTGTATGTCCAAAGTATTTGCATTTAAGTTCATAAAGTTAACATAAGTATAACAAAATGCAATAACATTTTGAATTTTCAGGATTCCAATTCAAATATAGCAAAAATAGATCTACAAGCTCAAAACGTGCCGCAGTGCGATGCGTTTTGAGCTTGTAGATCTGTTATTTTTGATATGACAGTATATGCAATGTGGACCTCTAGAGTGAGTTTGGAAATATAGTGGCCCTCTGGAGTGAGTGGAAATATAGTGTCCCTCTCCATCTTCAGAGTTGCCCACCCCTGGTGTAGTTGGTCTACCTGCTATTCTATTGAGATGTAGATCCTGTGGTCGGGTAGTAGGACCACTACTGGTTGAGAAGTGGTATTGCATGAAGCTCGAAATTCAATACATCCTGGCTTTGTTCGGCAATAGAATCTTCCGTGCTTGTGTGGGGTAACCCGGGTTCGACAAAACGAGCAAAAAAAAAGTTTAATGGATTGCAGTTTTAACAACACATATAGCCCTGTATCAATATCAAATGGGGAAAGATGTCGAGCAGTTTTGGGGGTTTTGCATTTTATCGAAACGCAACCATAAAAAGGTTTTGGATTTGTTCTAATTTGACACCATAGCAATGACGCTTAGTGAACCTTGAGTTGGTATACACGGGTCTTCTGTCAGGCTAGAGGTGCATTTTGTCCCTTTGATGTATTCTCTGTATGTTGATACGTCTCCAATAAACACATGCAGAACAAAACCAAATCCATTTGATGTTTTTATGAGGCAGGGTCTGTGCGTTATGACAATGGTCCCATGCAAGATATCCAAAAATGTAGAATATTGTGCAAAAGTTCATTTTCTTCTGTAGTATAATTCAAAAAGTGAAACTTTCATATATTCTCAATTCAATAATTGCGCATAAAGTGAAGTATTCAACTTGATGTGACCACTCCTATAGACAGCTGTGTGGCTGGGTCTGTCCCTGGCTGTGTCCAAGCATGAAAATAGCGTTATAGCGTTTGTTAGCCACCAAGTGTCACTGTTGCACAGCCTAACACACGGACACAGGCCAGGGAGGAGGGCTTGTACAGTACAGTACAGTACAGTACAGTACAGTACAGTACAGTACAGCACAGCACCACTCAATTCAGACTGGCTGATTTTTGAGGGGTGCTAGCCCCTCCTATACACAGGTTTAATGTTTGTCTTTAGTTCAATGTTTGTTTTGTAAACGCATTGACAATGAAGGGGAAATTTACATCATATTGTCTCTTTATTGTTAATGGCGTTTAACGTTTGTGTTGGCACCGTTTGTTTTACATCACCATTACTTCACCTAATCAACATGAGTTAGACTTTAATATATTGGTGCCCCTCGCTTCACACGGGTGTGATTTGTTTTGTTTTAATCTGATGATTATGGCATAAAGCTCATGAAAACCTATCAAAATATTCTAATATTTTACGACACCACACAAAAAGACAAACGGTGGTTCCCAAAGTGGGCTCCGGGGACCCCCAGGGATACTTGAGGGAGTTCCAGGGGTGAACCAGCTAAATGATAATTTGGAACCAAATGGACCCTTATGGGCCTGTAACTCAGAGAGTGTACAAATGGAACCAAATGGACCCATTTGTACGCTCTGAGTTAAATTAGCATTGATTTTACAAAATAAAGAAATGCCATTAAATGGGGGTCCGTAGACTAATGCATGTCTACGGAGTGTCTAAATCACAGCAAGAGCCGTAAAAATCAGGTTTGCTTTGATGACAGCCGTAAATTAATTTGTTTTGTTCAGTTATGTCTCACACTAACCTGACTCCTCACACCTTCCTCTTGACAATAAAACCTAGATTCTCTGTGGGTTTCAGGTCCGGCCAGTTGGCTGGCCAGTTAAGCACAGTAATACATCAATTACTAGTAGTTTGGGCACTGTGGGCAGGTGCCAAATCCAGCTGGAAAGAAATATCAGCATCTCCATAAAGCTTGTCAACTTACGGAGGCACAAAGTGCTCTAAAATATCCTGGTAGATCATGGCTGTGTTACTGTTGACTCCAGTGTGAAGTTTTTACTGTCTGATGATTTTGGGTGCCATGTCATATGCATGCTGGTGTTGGACCACTGTGTCGTATCAAATCCAGAGTCACAGAAGTTGAGTAATCGTATTTAGTTAATTTCCCACCACATCACCTTCAACCAACCACCTTCCCCAAAATTGTCTCTATTGATGCCATATTTGTTCATTTATGAATAAATAAATGCGATGCAATGCAAATATTGTGAAAGTGGCCAAAAAGGTAGGCCTACCTCTTACACTAATGAGGGTTTTTTTTTTAAATCTCAAAATGACAAGTGTAAAGGTCCATTTGGTTCAACAATTTAGCTGATGACCCCCTGGAACCCCTCTCTGAGGGTCCCCAGTCCCTACCCCCAAACCCCACTTTTTGAGAACAACAGCACAGGCACAGAGCAGTTCCTCCTCCGAGGAAAGCCTGGTGACGCAAGGTTAATGGAGCAGATAAGAGCAATGGAACCAAACCATTTGTACACTCTCAGAGTTAAATTAACAGTGATTTTACAATATAAACTGGGGGTCCCAGAGATATAAATGCCATTAAATGGGGGACTGTAGCCTAATTCATGTCAAACTGAGGGGTCCTTGAAATTAAACGGGTTGAGAATCACTGCTACAGCCGTAGAAATCTTCTATGGGGGTCCCTGGCATATCTCTTCAAATAATTAGTGTCAATTTGGGGGTCCTTGGCATGAAAAAGTTTGGGAACCTGCTGTAAACCAAATCAGCCACGGGACGGGACTGTGGGACAGGGTCGTATAACTGTGGGGTGGTTGGGGGAGGGGGGGAGACTTCTCGGACAGACGCAGTGAGAGCAGTGTTGCCATGTCCGCTTATTGTAAGCGACTTTGTGCTTGTTCTTCTGTAAAGTTGCTTGTAAATATTTTTAGTTGCATGCGGGTTGGGTGGGTTGCGGCTTATTTGGGGGGCTAATGTTCAAAACTAGTGATTCTCAAACATTTTCATGTCAAGGACCCACAAAATAATGATGTAAAAGTAAAACATAAGCTCGCAACGCGTCGCGAGCTTGTAGATCTGCTATTTTCAAATAGCCTGGTCGCTTCTTTTGGGGCTTGTTTTCATAGACCCGTTTGCTTGTTTCTCACACAATCTGGCAACACTGCAGCCAGCCCAGCCGGAGCACAGAGCAGAGCGTTAGAGTCATATGGAACTGTGCAGAGCCGCACTAGTCAAGCCACTGAGCTAAAGGCTAAAAACTAAACACAAGAAAGATGGCGGCCGGTTCTGGAGCAGCAGCAGCAGCCGCCTCTATCGGCCCCGCCGCCACCACCGCGCCAGCAGCAGCGGGGGCCTCCTCCCTGTCCCGGGGCTCCGGTGGCACCGGAGCCACCGCGGCCCTGGAGGCGGCCCTGGACCGCCGGCTGCAGGGAGTGTCCAACACCATGGAGTCCATCCAGGGCCTGTCCACCTGGTGCATCGAGAACAAGAAGCACCACGGCCTCATCGTCCGACACTGGATGAAGTGGCTCAAGAAATGTGAGTCTGGCTCGGTCTGTCTGGCTCTCTCTCCCCCATGATGCTAACGTGCTAACGGTGGCTAGCGTGGCTGGGGAAAAACAGCCGATCTGCAAGCCCACTGCGCGTCGCACGAGTGACGCGCTGTGGGCTTGTAGATTGGCTTTTTAGTTTTTTATGTATGCGTACTGTCTATGCGTGGAGTCAGTGTACTAGCCTGGCGCTTTTAAGCTAACAGTCAGAGCTAACGCACATAACATAAACAAGACATTTAAATGCTTTAATAGATACATTATATTGTGATATAATAAACATGCACTATAATCTGGGACCTCTAAACACTTCTCAAAGACAAGACGAGAGCTGCATATTTATTTTTTTATTATACTATATAAAAGAAGCCCCAATACTTTCTCCCGCAATTATTTATATATTATTATTATTTATTACCAGGTCAGTCAACCAACAAATGAGTCAACCGTAATTAATAACGGTGTCAGTACAGTAAATAATTTGTAGCATGCAGTCGCAGAGGAGAGTTTAGACAATTAACTGCAATCACAAACAACACTATTGTAGTTTAGAGAGCATGATGCGATGGATGTTATGAAATTGACTATGGAGGAGGAGGAGGGGGGTGCGGCGAGGAAATATTTATCACTTTGACCTACTGTGTGGCAGATGATTACACTACAAGACCATTATTTACTCTATGACACACGCACTTTCTTTCTCTCTGCTGGAATGGTTCTTGGCAAGTTACATGCTGCTCGTCACTGTTTTTAGTGTTTTATTACAAGTTGTTTACATGTAGCCTTCCCATAGGACTAGACTAGTGTTAAGGTTACATGCTGGCACTTGACTAGACGGTTTGTATTGTAATAGAGCTGGGGTTACATAGTAACTAGCAGGATGGCAGTGTTCCTACATTACCAGCCACTTTGGGACATACAAATAGACATCTTTTGAAAGGTTCCATTGTATTTTATACAAATGAAATGTTCTAATACGGTTTGAAAGTGTCTGAGTGATAGAATCCACTGGTAGTGCCACCAGTGGACTTGTTTGTAACTGATCGTTTAGTCCTGTCAACCCTCATATCATCAAGGTCCATTATTTATTCACGATTTGAGCCACTGCCCACTATTTGATGAGATTTAGCCTCTTGGATCCAAAACTACATTTTGTTGTTGTGGTCTTTCTTGTGGATACGATTTTGTCCACAATTCCATGCTGTGTTGATGTGGTACCATAGGAGAGATAGCAGGCAAGCATTGATCAAAATTGCAATTCTTCTACATTCTCTAATTGTGTAGACTTCTTGTAAATTATGTAATGCAAATGTTTAACAATAATTGTATTTCTTGAGAGCGTAAAATTAAACCAAATAGTCCATTTGGTTTCATTTTATGCTCTCAAGAGACCTTGAAGGGTCCATTTGGTTACCCCTTCCAAGGAGTCAAGGACCACTGGTGGTCCCCGGACCACTGGTTGAGAACACTGGTTTAGTCAGCTTCAGCTTCAGAATACATCCTCAGAACAGCTGTTATGACACTGGATGGATGACTCTTTAGTCAGCTTCAGCTTCAGAATACATCCTCAGAACAGCTGTTATTACACTGGATGGATGACTCTTTAGTCAGCTTCAGCTTCAGAATACATCCTCAGAACAGCTGTTATTACACTGGATGGATGACTCTTTAGTCAGCTTCAGAATACATCCTCAGAACAGCTGTTATGACACTGGATGGATGACTCTTTAGTCAGCTTCAGAATACATCCTCAGAACAGATGTTATGACACTGGATGGATGACTCTTTAGTCAGCTTCAGCTTCAGAATACATCCTCAGAACAGATGTTATGACACTGGATGGATGACTCTTTAGTCAGCTTCAGAATACATCCTCAGAACAGCTGTTATGACACTGGATGGATGACTCTTTAGTCAGCTTCAGAATACATCCTCAGAACAGCTGTTATGACACTGGATGGATGACTCTTTAGTCAGCTTCAGCTTCAGAATACATCCTCAGAACAGCTGTTATGACACTGGATGGATGACTCTTTAGTCAGCTTCAGCTTCAGAATACATCCTCAGAACAGCTGTTATGACACTGGATGGATGACTCTTTTTGAAACAGCATTTACAGTATAGAAGACACAGCGTTTGTGCGTTGGCTCACTTGGCTGGCAGCAGCTGGCGCAGTCTGCTTTGATTTAAGAGGCCAGAGCAATGCAGAAAGAGTTAATGAATAATATCCAATGTGGATTTGCTCGGAGTCGGTGCTTGCCCAATAGTTTGCAGACTCTCTGTTTCTTTCAACTCTGTATAATGGCTGTATGTCTCCACCTTCTGCTCTCGCTGTGGAGGACGCACACACACACACGCACACGCACACGCACACGCACACACACGCACAGTCACACATACATACTGGTACACAAGAATAGTGGTGTGTGTGTGTGTGTGACAGTGCATTCTTCCAATTTGACCATTTTATGTAGATATATTGCAGGGAAATGTAGTGGCACATTGCAAACTCTTGCAGTAAATGCATGAATATGTATTATTTTGCAACCGATAAATGTGGCACACAATACAATGGAGATGGTTTATGGGTGAAATGGGTCAGTTAGAGGTTTCTGCTCTGGCCCGTAATTTGAATATTGATTGTGTACACAGAACAGACACTGTTGTGGTAGTTACATTTAAAGTTGTTTTTGTGGTATGGCTTTGCAGGAGGCGAGTTGCCTATTAGAGTGGTTTTACTTTTTAGCTCGGAACATGACTTAAAAGATAAATTGGACTTTTGCCTGGTACCCAAACTAGTAAGATATACAAGCTCACAAGGCGTCACTTCGCAAGCTTGTGGATCTACTATTTTCAGCTCATTTCAGCTAATCTCGCAAACTGCTACTAGGCCACAGCAGTACCTCACATATGTTTTATACTTTATAAAATGTAATATTTAACTTTATAATGGAAGTCAATGGGACTCTGATCAGGGCATCAGGCAGAAAGCTTGCCCACATTTTACATCATCATTTGTCATTTCTCTGTCTTCAAAACCTGTCATAAAAAGCTCTGCAGTGTAGAAGACTGGTTGTACTGGTCAGCTCCCAGTACAACAGTATCAGACTGTGGTTGTACTGGTCAGCTCCCAGGACAACAGTATCAGACTGTGGTTGTACTGGTCAGCTCCCAGCACAACAGTATCAGACTGTGGTTGTACTGGTCAGCTCCCAGTGCAACAGTATCAGACTGTGGTTGTACTGGTCAGCTCCCAGTGCAACAGTATCAGACTGTGGTTGTACTGGTCAGTGCAACAGTATCAGACTGGTTGTACTGGTCAGCTCCCAGCACAACAGTATCAGACTGTGGTTGTACTGGTCAGCTCCCAGCACAACAGTATCAGACTGTGGTTGTACTGGTCAGCTCCCAGCACAACAGTATCAGACTGTGGTTGTACTGGTCAGCTCCCAGTGCAACAGTATCAGACTGTGGTTGTACTGGTCAGCTCCCAGTGCAACAGTATCAGACTGTTGTTGTACTGGTCAGCTCCCAGTGCAACAGTATCAGACTGGTTGTACTGGTCAGCTCCCAGCACAACAGTATCAGACTGTGGTTGTACTGGTCAGCTCCCAGTGCAACAGTATCAGACTGTGGTTGTACTGGTCAGCTCCCAGTACAACAGTATCAGACTGTGGTTGTACTGATAGATAGCAGCCATGGTCCACAGTTGAGTTCAGATGTTGTCTCTTTGGAATTAACTTTCTAGTTATTTGAGTGAAGCTGGATTGGTTTTTGTACTGCTAGTGTGAATCTGTTCTGAGATCATTTGGCATTTGAAAGCTGCTGTGATTACTTATTATTTATTTGTTTTGTTTTTTTAATTTCAAGCAATTTTCATCTGCTGTATTTGCAATTTCACTTGTTTATATTACAACTTGTAGGAGTTTTCTCTCCTGGTTGGATGATATTTGGTGTATAATCCCTGAAAATATTTGTTTTTACTTAACCCCTTTAAAACCTGAGGCCATGGCATGTGTATATGAAATCACACCCGTGTGAAGTGAGCTCTCGTACATCATGATGTAAATTCTCCATTCATTGTCAATGGGAATTTAATCTTGTTATAGTGGCACCCAACTGTGAATGCAGAGCATCACCGTTCACCATATCAGTACATGGCAGCCATGACTCATCATGACAGTTCTATGAACAACAAGCTGTCTTTTAACCAAATGCTTCATAAAAACAATGTTGGTGTTTTAGAGAACTGCTGTGGAAAAATCTCTTGTATGCGTTTCATGTTTTGCATGAAAATGGTGTGTCCACTATGATGTGAGTTAAAGTAGCCTATAATTCCATAGAGTTAAATTAGATGGTCCTCCTGCCTGCAGATGAATATTGTTTCTGTTCGTCCCAAATAACATAATTAATCCCCAAATATCATCTAATTTCCAAATGTCATGATCTTGCCTGCCTATAGCAACATTATAGGATCAAAGTGGTGGAGCCTGCCACTGCCTAATGGATGGTAAACGCTGTGAGAGACAGGCCAGGCCACACAGGGGCAGAGAGACAGGCCACACAGGGGCAGAGAGACAGGCCACACAGGAACAGAGAGACAGGCCACACAGGGGCAGAGAGACAGGCCACACAGGGGCAGAGAGACAGGCCACACAGGGGCAGAGAGACAGGCCACACAGGGGCAGAGAGACAGGCCACACATGGGCAGAGAGACAGGCCACACAGGGGCAGAGAGACAGGCCACACAGGGGCAGAGAGACAGGCCACACAGGAACAGAGAGACAGGCCACACAGGAACAGAGAGACAGGCCACACAGGGGCAGAGAGACAGGCCACACAGGAACAGAGAGACAGGCCACACAGGGGCAGAGAGACAGGCCACACAGGAACAGAGAGACAGGCCACACAGGAACAGAGAGACAGGCCACACAGGGACAGAGAGACAGGCCACACGGGGGCAGAGAGACAGGCCACACGGGAACAGAGAGACAGGCCACACAGGAACAGAGAGACAGGCCACACAGGGGCAGAGAGACAGGCCACACGGGGGCAGAGAGACAGGCCAGGCCACACAGGGGCAGATTGAAGGCTGTGAGAGACAGGCCACACAGGGGCAGAGAGACAGGCCACACAGGGGCAGAGAGACAGGCCACACGGGGGCAGAGAGACAGGCCAGGCCACACAGGGGCAGATTGAAGGCTGTGAGAGACAGGCCACACAGGGGCAGAGAGACAGGCCACACAGGGGCAGAGAGACAGGCCACACGGGGGCAGAGAGACAGGCCACACGGGGGCAGAGAGACAGGCCACACAGGGGCAGAGAGACAGGCCACACAGGAACAGAGAGACGGGCCACACAGGAACAGAGAGACAGGCCACACAGGGGCAGAGAGCCAGGCCACACAGGGGCAGAGAGCCAGGCCACACAGGGGCAGAGAGCCAGGCCACACGGGGGCAGAGAGACAGGCCACACGGGGGCAGAGAGACAGGCCACACAGGAACAGAGAGACAGGCCACACAGGGGCAGAGAGACAGGCCACACAGGAACAGAGAGACAGGCCACACAGGAACAGAGAGACAGGCCACACAGGGGCAGAGAGACAGGCCACACAGGAACAGAGAGACAGGCCACACAGGAACAGAGAGACAGGCCACACAGGAACAGAGAGACAGGCCACACAGGAACAGAGAGACAGGCCACACAGGAACAGAGAGACAGGCCACACAGGAGCAGAGAGACAGGCCACACAGGAGCAGAGAGACAGGCCACACAGGGGCAGAGAGACAGGCCACACAGGGACAGAGAGACAGGCCACACAGGGACAGAGAGACAGGCCACACAGGAACAGAGAGACAGGCCACACGGGAACAGAGAGACAGGCCACACAGGGGCAGAGAGACAGGCCACACAGGAACAGAGAGACAGGCCACACAGGGGCAGATTGTTTGTCCCACGAATTACCGGTACATATTTTGGTGCATCCATTCCAAATGCCTAGTCTCACATGCTTATGCTTACACCCCATGCACAATCATTACAATGTAGGCATTTAGCAGAGGCTCTTAATCCAGAGCCATTTACAGTAAGCAAGAACAACACATGGTAATACCATCAAGTACATAAAACAGTCTGAAGAGGTGAGTTTTCAGACTACGGCGGGAGATTGGGAGTGAGTCTGCAGTTCTGATTGCAATAGGAAGTTCATTCCATAGTTCTGGAGCCAGAAGGGAGAAGAGTTTGGGACGTACTGTGGAGTGTTGTCCCAGTGTTTTTAGTGAATGTACTTCCAGCTTCCCTGCGCCGGCTGATCTGAGCGCACGGGATGGTTTGTAGGGTTCGTTTTGTACTCTGTACTCTGTGTTTTGTACTCCTGTGATCATTCATTAAGTACCGGAATAATCATCTTATGTGAGCGACTCTCCCACTGCCTGTGCACTGCAGGGCAGGCATGTGCCAACCGGTATTATAACGCAGCGAAAACATGGCTTTACTGAACAAACGGCAACCCATTGTTCTCTTATAGCCAGAACCGTGTGATTGCGAGCTGGCGTGTCGTCGCGTGATTGAGGCTACATGATCCAAGGTGTGCACATTCTGCACAAAACTAAATGGAATATATAGGCCGTGTGAATACAAGGAGGAAGGAGGTTATTTGCATGCAGATGTGAGGGGACTGAAATTACCAGACTATATTTTTAAGCATGTTTTAAAATGTCTGTCTCACATTGGATCAATTGAGCAAATCTTTACCCGGACAAGTGACTTTTGTGCCTGGAAACAAAAGTCACTTGCCTGAAAATAATAATTGTGTAGCAACAGTGAAAATGGCACATTATATTTTACATTCCACAGACCAGAAGACAATGGCCAGGTTCAGGTGTTTAGACAGATATCCGGTGTTGTTATAGACAGTTGCGTTCCCTTTCAAACGAGCACTTGCCTGGTTGGGAAACCTGAAAGCAAACTCGACCTGCCTGAATGTTTTATTTACCTGCCAGGGGCTGGTGGGCAGAAGTTCTGCACAATTAATCTAAAATGGATTGAGATCTATTCTAGATTCAGACATCTATGCGATCTCATTTCTAAATTTGAGAAAGAATCGAGCAGCACTAGTTGGCTGTCCAATTCATTTTAGTGACTCTTATGTTTTTGCTACAAGAGAGAGACTTTAAGAGGGGATGAAGTTAAGCACGTTGATGTTGTCAGTTTAAAGCCACAGTAGTTATGGCTCCAGGTGCCACCTTTTAGAATGTAGTAATGTTCAGCAACTACAGACTAAGGACAATACATATTTTCATGGGGGGGAAAAAAGAGAATCGTGATCTCAATTCTTGTGGAGGAAAATCAAGATTCACATTTTGAGCACGAATCGTGCAGCGCCTTCTTAGTGTCAACGCCTGCCGATTATTGTGAAAGTTTTGTTTTATTACGGCAAACTATAATATTAATACCGATTCTCGTCCCATCCCCCAGCTGACACCAACCACCGTCTGAACCTCTTCTACGTGGCCAATGACGTCATCCAGAACTGTAAGAGGAGGAACGCCGCTGTGTTCCGCCCCGCCTTCGCCGAGGTGCTGGCCAACGCCGCGCTCATGATCAGGTGAGTGTGGCGTGTCGTCATGACCATGATCATGATCATGGTCATGATCATGTCATCATGACTAGACGCATTCAGTCAGACGTTCTGCCAATGGGCTCTATGCACTATGCACACAGAATTACTCTTCCTACTTCAGTCAGACGTTCTGCCAATGGGCTCCAATGCACTATGCACACAGAATGACTCTTCCTACTTCAGTCAAATGTTCTGCCAATGGGCTCTGTGCACACAGAATGACCCTTTTCACATATCATGGATATGAAGATTCAACTGACTGAGAGAAAACGCTAATGTTACTGCTGCTGAATTAGTTACATTTTCGCTAGAAACGATACAGAGACACTTCCCTGACGATAACGCCGAGACAGCTTGTTTATTTTTGAGGCGAGCCCATGTTATTCTCCATGGAGAAAATACTTCTGTGAACCAGGGGAATCGAGGGGACGAGCGAGTGACGTCAGGACTTCGGTGCTCTATTGGCTCTATGTACACAGAATAACTCTTCCTACTTCCGGGCCGCTTCCCTATTTCCTCCACAGGTGTTACCGATGATACTCATTAAGGCTCTGTTCCATTTAGTGTGTACTAGGGCCCCCATAACTCTGAGAGTGTACAAATGGACCCTTAATATAGATCTGCTATTTTTCAACAGCTAAAAGTTTAAAAATAATGGTTATTAAAAGCCGATAGAGGTGATACAGATGCGTCCTCAGATCTAAATGGGTTAACCCATTCTGGACGGGAACCCCTTTTGGTGTTTTAACCATTATTATAAACTTTAGCTATTGAACAATAGCAGATCTACAAGCTCATAGCGTTGCACCGAGTGCCGCGCTACGAGCTTGTAGAACTGCTATTTTTGAAAAATCGTGAAAATTTGTCTGAAATCTGGAATGTATATTCTTTCAGAGCGAACGTTTTTAACTCAAATCTTTGCTTCTGAGGGGTCCCTGGAACTACATATTTTCAGATGGGGGGTCCAGAGCCAAATACAGATAATTCTGGGGGTCCTTGACATGAAAAAGGTTGAGCACCACTGACATAGAAACATGAGGTTTTTCAGAAAAGTGTCATGATTTAGAAGACATTTGTAGAATCGTCCTCGGGTCTGCAGCCTACTGATTTTGTTTTGTGTGTAACCACAGTGGCCTTGTGGTTAGAGTGTCCGCCCTGAAACTGGGAGGTCGGGGGTTCGATCCCCGGCCGGGTCATACCAAAGACTGTAAAAATGGGACCCAATGCCTCCCTGCTTGGCACTCAGCATCAAAGGGTTGGATTGGGGGGTCAAATCTACTAATCAAATGATTCCCGAGTGCGGCACGGCTGCAGCTCACCGCTCCTTGGCTGCGGCTCACTGCTCCAAGAGATGGGTCAAATGCGGAGAACAAATTTCACTGCGGTAACGTGTGTGACAAATCGTTGACTTTGTGTATGTGTTCCAGAGACGGGAAGGTTCAGAAGTCCGTGGAGAGAATCTTCACCATCTGGGAGGAGAGGAGCATCTACCCGGAGGAGCTCATCGCTCAGTTCAAATCCAGCCTCAGCAAGAAGGACCGAGAGCGCGAGAAAGAGAGGGAGAGGGAGAGAGAACGACAGAAAGACAAGGAGAGAGAGAAGGAGAAGGAGAAGGAGAGAGAGAAGGAGAAAGAAAAGGAGATGCCACCTCCTACAGGTCAGTTTGACTGGGTGTGTGGTTGTGGTGTGTGTGCGTAAGGGCTTTCACTTCTAGTGATTTCTTACTAGTCGACTATTATGTAAAAAAAATCTTTAATAATATTTGTACATTTAAAAACTGTGTACATTGGTGACTATAATGTAGCATTCTAGCTGATCTTGAGGCCTACAAAAAATATATATCTTGTCAACTAGTACCAACAAGGTCAACTAGTGGATTTACTAGTCGACTAGTTGAATAGTCTACTATAGTTGCTTAAAGCCCTAGTAGGCGTATACACTACTTTTTAAAATAGTAGCCTAGATGTAAGTTCCTGGGTTTGGAATTTTGGGACTTTGATACCAAATCCAGGAGAAATGACAATGCAGGAGTCCTGCAGGATCCAGGAGTGTTGGCAGCCCTGACACACACACACACACACACACACACACACACACACACACACACACACACACACGCACACAATCTCTTGGCTCGCTGGCTATGAGAGCCACGCCGGTTAAATACCAACCTGGTGAGTGTGTTTAGACATTCATGGTCAGTCTTAGTGGTGTGTGTGTGTCATGTGTTTGATACATTGATGTGTTTGATTCAGTGATGTGATGTCATATTGTGTGGTGTAGAGCTGGACAATATATATTGATATTAAGTCAATGTAGTGACATGCATTTTGGATATCGTGGCATGAGCGTTTCTAAGTTTTAATCATGTACGTGCTGAATATTACATATGTACCGATACGAGTTTTTCCGTACCGATTCTGATACCCATAACTTGCGTATAGGTCGATACTGAGTACCAATCAAATGCCGGTGTGTAATTAAAAAAATCACAATGTGTGAAGTTTACACAAACCTGGAGACTACAGACTAAAGAACTCTTTTGTACATCAGTCTGTTCTGCTTTTAAACCAAAATCGACAAACCAGAGGATATGTTCTTGTCTGTTTCTGTGATTTGTGTAATGTGTATCATTTTGTAATGTATTGTCTGTCTTGTCTGTACGTTGAACGGTGATGTCATGGACACAAAACAAATGTCAGTGCAAGCTGACAAAGTTGTATCATATCGTATAGTAGGGGCTATACGATATGATATATCCAAAATAATCTAGGACAGTGCTTCTCAAAGTGGGGTCCAGGGACCCTCTGTTTCTTGAGGGGTTTCCACACAGTCGTGAGCTTGTATAAAATATTTTAAAAGTATAAAATCGTTAAATATCTCAGTCATAGAATTTTTTCATTATTTACATTATTTGTCATATCTGCCCTGTGCAATTCTTTTTCATTTTTACAAAGCCTAAAATGCATTTTTTTATTCAGATTTTCCAAAGCCCAAAACACCCATTCTGGACGGGAACCCGTTTTGGTGTTTTAACTAAGCATTATGTTATACTTTAGCTATTGAAAAATAGCAGATCTACAAGCTCATAGCGCGCCATCGAGTGGCGCGCTACGAGCTTGTAGGTCTGCTATTTTTTTTAAATCGTGACAATGTGGCACAAATCTTTGAATATCTATTCTTTCAGAAGACTTATTTATTTATTCAGGCCTAAATGGGTTAAATCATTAATCCATCATAATTATTGATCATTCTGCTGACAGCAGAACCTGTCAGCACCACTGCCCTAAACATGTAGTGTTGTTGTTGGTAGGAATAAACAAAGAAGCATCCTGGAGGAAGTGGACTAAGAAAAAGGAGGAGCCAAATCGAGTCCGTGTCTCTACACATAAAAGGAGGTGGTGCCCCGAGAGGCAAAAACAAAGTAAAAGAAAATATATTTTTTTTAACCGAATGGGTTCCCAGATTGATCGTCAAGTAAAATCGTGACCGCACTAGGTCTTGCCGTGTGTCCGAAAATGCATGTTACAAAGTATTTTAAAGGTGAGAAATGTGATGATTGTGGAGACGAACATTGTGAATCAGAGGTGGTGTGTGCATGTGCGTGCGTGTGCGTGCATGCATGTGTGCGTGCGTGCGTGCGTGCGTGCGTGCGTGCGGCTGAGCTGTTTTACTAGAACTAGTGGTTCCCAAACTGAGGAGATGATTAGCTTAATGTGCAACATTGTTTAGTCACTCAACAGTAAACAAATCAACATACAGTGCCTGTCTGCACATCTCTAAAGTTACAATTAGATGACTTTTTAACACCAAAATTGGCCTAGGAATTACCGCATGTAGTGCCCAGGATGTCTTGGTAAAAACATTTTAAAATGTCAAAGTGGGTCTAAAAGTGGGCACCCTGGGTCACCATTTTGAAAGAATAAAAGGGCACATAATGTGTTAATATTGAGGACTGGTGTACTGTGATGTAGTCCTTGCCTGGATCGCGTTCTGGTGAGCAGACGTGTGGCAGAGTTTTGTACATACTCTGGTTTATTGAGTACCTTGATGGTTCTGCTGCCACATAGGAGGCTATTGCAGTAGTGGAGTCTGGATGTTGTTATGAAGGCATGTCTCAGCAGCGAGTGTTTGCCCTGAGACTGGGAGGTTGGGGTTCAATCCCTGGCCGGGTCATAGTACCAAAGACTCTAACAATGGGACCCAGTGCCTCCCTGCTTGACACTCAGCATCAAGGGTTGAATTGGGGGTAAAGTCCCTGTGACATACTAGTGTCATGTCCAGGGGGTGTCCTTGTACATCAAGCTGCCTCACACTACAGAGACAGGAGATAGGCTCCTGTCCTATGGGCCTCATGGCTACAGAAACAGGAGATAGGCTCCTGTCCTATGGGCCTCATGGCTACAGAAACAGGAGATAGGCTCCTGTCCTATGGGCCTCATGGCTACAGAAACAGGAGATAGGCTCCTGTCCTATGGGCCTCATGGCTACAGAAACGGGAGATAGGCTCCTGTCCTATGGGCCTCATGGCTACAGAAACGGGAGATAGGCTCCTGTCCTATGGGCCTCATGGCTACAGAAACAGGAGATAGGCTCCTGTCCTATGGGCCTCATGGCTACAGAAACAGGAGATAGGCTCCTGTCCTATGGGCCTCATGGCTACAGAAACGGGAGATAGGCTCCTGTCCTATGGGCCTCATGGCTACAGAAACGGGAGATAGGCTCCTGTCCTATGGGCCTCATGGCTACAGAAACGGGAGATAGGCTCCTGTCCTATGGGCCTCATGGCTACAGAAACAGAAGATAGGCTCCTGTCCTATGGGCCTCATGGCTACAGAAACAGGAGATAGGCTCCTGTCCTATGGGCCCCATGGCTACAGAAACAGGAGATAGGCTCCTGTCCTATGGGCCTCATGGCTCGGCAAGGCCACTTACAGTATGTCTCAGCAGCAGTGTGTGCTAGGCTGGGACAGAGGCAGGCAATGTTGTAAAGATGGCAAAAGGGCAGTTTTTAGAGATCTGGTTGACATGGGACTGGGTGGAGATGGTGGGGTGGTTGTGGTAGTGCTGCACAATTCATCGAAAAAAATATTGAGATCTAGATTCAGACACATGCCATCTCATTTTGTGAAGAATCGTGCAGCACTAGTTGGCTGTCCAATTCATTTTCACATTTATTGCAGTTGAGTTTTTCAGTATGTACAGTATGTGCCGTGTACAGTATGTGCCGTGTACAGTATGTGCCGTGTACAGTATGTGCCGTGTACAGTATGTGCCGTGTACAGTATGTGTCGTGTACAGTATGTGCCGTGTACAGTATGTATTTGAGAAGTATGTCCATGTATGCGTTTGTGATGTACTTTATGCATGTGTGATACATGATGTATGCTCTGGACAGAGATGGGTTTTTCACATGTTTTGTTTGCAGTGTTTTCTGTTATTGTTGTTAAACTGTAGCGTGACGTCCTATTTACTTAAAGATGACACTACAGTGCATATCACAAGCCTTGAACACAGTTACTGACTATCATTTTAAGCATCACGTCTGATGTCAGTATTTGAGCATAATTACTGTATCATATACTGCTCTAGTGATGCCACGATTTGTCGAATAATCGTGGTGGTCTCTAAAATAGATTTTAATACTTCAAGTTTGATTTTCGGCAGTGTCTTGAGTGTACACTGTTTGATGTGGGTTCGGTAGGGCCGGGCCATAATGTTCAGGCCTGTTGAGAACTTTTCGCCGGCTCGTATCGGTCAAACAGGAGACATCGAAGAGGAACGACGGGTGGGGAAGGATATGGAATGTCAGAACTGGTCCGCTCCATATATGGAGATGTAAGGGTTTGAGGTTTGAGTTCAGATGTAGAGTTGCTGTCCGGCTCCATATATGCAGATCTAGGTGATGATCCAGTCTTCTCCATGTATGGCTATCCAGGGTTTGATCCGTGTCGTGATCTTCATACATGGTTACGGCCATATATGGAGACGGCCATATGTTGAGCGTCGACCATATATGGTGGCGTGACCAGGGCTCGACGCTTAGCATTTTTCCAAGTAGCACGTGTGCGACTAAGTTGAAAAATCTAGTAGCACACAAATTATTTTAGGAGCACGATGAAAAGTTATCAAATAATGTGTTTTTGAGGGGCGCTATATACAGCTGTAGTCCCCACACGTCTCAATATCTTGACAATGAAAGGAGAAATTAGGTCAAAATTCCGCTAAATATGACGTAAATTAAACATCAAAACATTAAACGCCATTGACATTGAAAGGACAATGTATGTCATATGTAAACGAGCAAATCAGCTAACCAATCACAGGCAACAGGCATTCTGATTGGCCAATATGAGATGATTCATGATGATGTATGATGATAAGAGCGCCCCTCACTTCACACAGGTGTGATTTTTCTTTAATACAGTGATATGAGGTAGGGGGCGGGCAATATGAAAAATCTTTCAGAAATGATCACAATATTGATATTCATCTGGATTTGTTTGTTTTTATATAATCTATATAATCAATTTGTTTTTATGCTGATAGTCTATTAGTTTTTTATGCAAATAGATAGAGGGATAGATGGATAGATAGATGGATAATCAATTCATTTTATGTTGCTCATGTATGGACAGACAGACTTTCTATCCGTTTTTATCCTGCTGTTCTATCGTGTGAGATTCGGTGCAGGGCGCAGGCTACTCGATGGTACTATTAGTACTATTGTAACATTCTCCTTGGCTTTGACTGCTTCAGTTCAGACCATCGTACATAGGCTATACACCTCGGCGTGGTGGAAGGAGGTAGTGGGGGGATCTTTGCCTTTTTTCCGTCGCTCGTTATGCAGGCTACTGACTAATATGTACCCAGCCAAGTCGGTCATTCGTATTATCATTTGCGCTTTTTTTTGTAAGCGAGGTGCTGAGCGATGGTTGTTTTGGTAGAATCCGTGCACACGTGCACTCTTTGCGTGCACGGCCGCACGCTGTTTCACCCACGTTTGGTTAAAAGTTATAGAGTGATGTTTGAACATTAAACTTTCCAAATAACTTTAGTATTCAACGTGTCGGGGTCCTAGCAACTCCTGTGCTATCATGCTATCCTGCTGCGTTCGCTGCTGACAGGGAAGAGAAGTACTGAACAGCAACACATGGAGGGGCGGGGCGGTGGGAGCAAAAGGGACAGATCTTCAAATGAACGACGCATTGAGTCTCGACACGTTGTTAGCTTGTAGATCTGCTCTTTTTGGCGAACGACACCGCCGTACTATATAAATATAAATGTAGGTATAGAACCGCGACTATAGACTGTGCACTTGCTGTAGAGCCTTGTCTTTATCACGACTGAACGGTCAAATTCTGTAGTCGCACGGGTGCTACAAAGTGAATTTGACAACTCGCACGGTGATATTTTAACTCGCAAATGCGAGTACCTAGTCGCACTGTCGAGCCCTGGGCGTGACGGGTCACGAGACGCAATGAACTGACGGCCATATATGGTGGTGTGACTGACGGATCGTCAGGTTTTGCATGTTTTCATAGTAATGTGCGACATAGTAATGTGCAACTACGGTCGCAACAATTATTATTGTTTATTGATTATTCGACAGCCCAAGAAATATATATAATCGACAAACTGTCGAATATTGGATTTGGCTGATTGTCCGTTTGTTGCATCCCTATACAGCATGGAGAATAATCGACGGCAATGCACTTGAATCAAGTCTCATTAGTCATGGTGGACAGTATACAAGGTGAAAGTGAACAACAAAGTAAAGGTATCTTTACCATTAGGGTTTTTAAGTGTGGTTCGGTATAAGGTTCGGTTCGGTTCGGTGGAGAACCAGCTCTGCAGGTGTTTCTACCTCAGCCCGGTTTGTTTGTAACAGCGTTGATCGTCCTGGGAATTGTTTCAGAGTGCCATACTGGGTTCAAATCCCACCCGAGGCTCATGCATGAACCCCCCCCCCCCCCCCCACTCTCTCTCTCTCTCTCTCTCTCTCTCTCTGTCTGAAATAAATCTTAAAATAACAAGCAAATGTGTTTGTGGAAATGTTTTCCATTGTGTTTTATGCTCACTTTATCGGCTAAGGTTTCAGAGAAAGCCTTTTGTCCCCACTCCCCTTGACCCGAACATCAACCAATGTAATGGACTCAGGCCTAGTGTCTGATCATTATTGGTTTATGTATATTATCTGTATGAATAACATACAGTACGTCAAGCGATATGTGTATATACGTCTTATTTGTTTTGTCTTTCAGCCCAGCCCAACACCAACAAGACGGCTGCTCTCAACAAGACTGCTGCTCTCAAGTCAAAGATCGTTGCTGAGTTCACGGTAAGTCTACTCTACATCGCTCTTCTCTTAGACCAGGAAGGGATGCCCACACTTTTTTGTACTTGAAGCCACTGTCAAAATGACCAGCTTAACAAGATCTACCCACCCACACAAATATTATCCCATTACATTGCTGAAAATAGTTTAAAAATGGACCTGAAGGGAATTGCAGCGCTGGCATTACATATAAGACAAACCCACTCGGAAGGTTTTGTATAACTTTTGTAATGCTACTGACGTTTGTGTACAACACTTTTGAAAACCAAGTATTGCATTGTGGGTTTGAGATGACAGGCCCTATTTGATGTCAGCCAATGAAGTCACCTTGATTAAAGCGTCGGAAACTTTGTTATTTTTTTAACATATTTTTAGGGGCATGTAATGTGGTCTACCTGCACAGCCTTTGTGATCTACTGGTCGAGTAGGGGGGGGGGGGGGTTGAATGGGGTCCCCAGATAAATGACTTGAGTTCTAGCTGAGGAACCAAAATGGACCCCCAGTCATGGGGATGTGAATCAGAGAGTGTACAAAGGGTCCATTTGGCTCCATTTGTACACTCTATTCACTCCATGGGCTTCCAGTTTCTTCCTGGGCCGAATACAAGATATCCCTGTTGTTAACTCACCAGTGCATCCACGGCAACGCTTCTTCGTACCTCGAGGAATTAGTGTGTTAGTGTTTGCTCCACCAACGCTAACCTCCTCAAACCCCCCCTGGAACGAGCTACGTAACATGGGCGACCAGGCCTTCTGCTCCACCAACGCTAACCTCCTCAAACCCCCCCCTGGAACGAGCTACGTAACATGGGCGACCAGGCCTTCTGCTCCACCAACGCTAACCTCCTCAAACCCCCCCTGGAACGAGCTACGTAACATGGGCGACCAGCCCTTCTGCTCCACCAACGCTAACCTCCTCAAACCCCCCCTGGAACGAGCTACGTAACAACATGGGCGACCAGGCCTTCTGCTCCACCAACGCTAACCTCCTCAAACCCCCCCTGGAACGAGCTACGTAACATGGGCGACCAGGCCTTCTGCTCCACCAACGCTAACCTCCTCAAACCCCCCCTGGAACGAGCTACGTAACATGGGCGACCAGGCCTTCTGCTCCACCAACGCTAACCTCCTCAAACCCCCCCTGGAACGAGCTACGTAACAACATGGGCGACCAGGCCTTCTGCTCCACCAACGCTAACCTCCTCAAACCCCCCCTGGAACGAGCTACGTAACATGGGCGACCAGGCCTTCTGCTCCACCAACGCTAACCTCCTCAAACCCCCCCTGGAACGAGCTACGTAACATGGGCGACCAGCCCTTCTGCTCCACCAACGCTAACCTCCTCAAACCCCCCCTGGAACGAGCTACGTAACATGGGCGACCAGGCCTTCTGCTCCACCAACGCTAACCTCCTCAAACCCCCCCTGGAACGAGCTACGTAACATGGGCGACCAGGCCTTCTGCTCCACCAACGCTAACCTCCTCAAACCCCCCCTGGAACGAGCTACGTAACATGGGCGACCAGGCCTTCTGCTCCACCAACGCTAACCTCCTCAAACCCCCCCTGGAAAGAGCTACGTAACATGGGCGACCAGCCCTTCTGCTCCACCAACGCTAACCTCCTCAAACCCCCCCTGGAACGAGCTACGTAACATGGGCGACCAGGCCTTCTGCTCCACCAACGCTAACCTCCTCAAACCCCCCCTGGAACGAGCTACGTAACATGGGCGACCAGGCCTTCTGCTCCACCAACGCTAACCTCCTCAAACCCCCCCCTGGAACGAGCTACGTAACATGGGCGACCAGGCCTTCTGCTCCACCAACGCTAACCTCCTCAAACCCCCCCTGGAACGAGCTACGTAACATGGGCGACCAGGCCTTCTGCTCCACCAACGCTAACCTCCTCAAACCCCCCCTGGAACGAGCTACGTAACATGGGCGACCAGGCCTTCTGCTCCACCAACGCTAACCTCCTCAAACCCCCCCCTGGAACGAGCTACGTAACATGGGCGACCAGGCCTTCTGCTCCACCAACGCTAACCTCCTCAAACCCCCCCTGGAACGAGCTACGTAACATGGGCGACCAGCCCTTCGGCTCTGCTTCTATGATCTTTATGCCAATGCTTATTGTAGCTCTTTGAGATTTACCCAAATGTAAAGTGCATTATAAATAAGCATTATGTTATGCTTTAGCTATTGAAAAATAGCAGATCTACAAGCTCATAGCGCGCCACTCGGTGGCGCGCTACGAGCTTGTAGGTCTGCTATTTTTGAAAAATCGAAGAACGACTGACATAGAAACATAGCTTTTTCAGAAAACTGTCAGGATGTAGAAGACATTTTTAGAATCTGATCTCAGGTCAAAATGGGTTAAATTAAGCAGTATTACACAAGAGGGTGTTCCTTTACCGTCATTAATGCACGCCAGCGATGCTGCCCCGAAAGGCAGCACAGAAGTGCATTAATGATGGTAAAGAACACCCTCGAGTGTAATATTGCAATTATACAACGGTTACCCTTAAAACTAAAAGTAAAATATTTTTTTAATGACAGATGTAGCCACAACGACCACAGGATGTCCCAAGACACTCGCTAGCCTAGCAACACATTCGGCTGCGCTCTGGGAGAACAGAGCAGCTGATCTCTAAGTTTTGATTAGGTGTTCTTATACTGTCGTTTAATTAAGCACGGCTAGAAATCAGATTGCTTCCTCGAAATGACCTGTTGTATAATTAAGATTGAGGTCCCAGAGTTGGGTCATATGACACCCAACAGCGAAGATCTCTATGATCCATAAACTTGTACAAGATTAACAGTTCAACCCTGATATTAATTTCTCCATCTCTCTCTGTCTCTCTCTCTCTCCCCCTCTGTCTCTCTCTCTCAGCCTCAGTGTCTCATAGATCAGCTGAGTGCGTACCACAGGTCGTCCCAGGAGGAGGGTTTGAGAGAGAAGCACCTGTCTACTCTGAGGCTCGACTTCTGTAGCACCGAGGCCTTGAAGAGACTCAAAGGTCAGAGGTCACTCAAGATGTCCTTTGTATTACAGTGGGCACCCAATACCTCAGACAAGTGTAATGTTTGAGGGGCGCTATAGCCCCTCCTATATACAGCTTTTTGTCCTTAAAGGACCACTTCACCACTTTTCAACATCTCTTCATATAATTGGTCCTCACTAATGTTCATGATAAAACACCACCATTTTTTCCTACTCGGTCTGTGTCTCATAGGAGGGCTTTGGGCAGTTCGGACACCCGTCCACCAGTGACATCATCATTAGGCAGATTTTTTTTAAACAAGATTTGTTTTAAAATATGTTTAGATTTGTATTATCGTGAGAACGATGGCTTCAACTTTTGCATTGCAACTTTTCAGGAAAAGAAAGCCTGCCGTTTCTATTAGCTTGGATTCACCATCGATGATGTCACTGGTGGACGGGTTTCTGAACTGCCCACAGCCTTCCTATGAGACACAGACTGAGTAGGAAAAAATGGTGGTATTTTATCATGAACATTAGTTAGGACCAATTATAGGAAGAGAAGTTGAAAAGTGGTGAAGTGGTCCTTTAACTCGTGTCACACTTGCCATTGACAATGAAAGGAGAATTTAAGTCATATGTGTCTGACCAAATCGGCCTTGTGGCAACACAAACATTAAATCCCATTGACAATGAATCACACGGGTGTGATTTTTAAACGTTTGTTTGATTTTAACACAGCGAACGCTAATCGCGTATCAATACGTTATCAATTAATCAAACGTCCGGTGCTAACCACGTATCCATACGTTCTAATCACTTTTTTTATAGCATACTTTCATTCATCTTTTTACCCACCCGGACAATGAAGAACCATCCCCCTGTCATTGCTGCTTAGTCCCGCTCACGTGATCAGAAAAAAAAAAAAAAAACCCCTCCCCTCCTGAAAACAGGAGGGCGGGCCGCTTTACGTGTAGAAGCCAGTGTAAAATGGACGCGCCCATGCAATGATCTAGTCGGTGTGTGAAAATAATCAAATTTCACCTAACCTCGCCTCACCAGGCTTTCCTCCACCTATTGGCTTTCACCCAACACTATAATACTCGATTCCCCCCTCCCCTCCTGTTTCTCCAGGGGGAGGATCTTGCGAGATGGGGGCTCTCCTCTGTCTCTCGAAAAAAACATGATGAACGGAACGCTGCCTAAACACATATACACCGGATCGGGATTCGGCATTGCATAACGTCTGCAACACACATGGACAGATGCATGTTTCCTTCTTCATACTGTAGCGACCAAACGATCCCCGAGCCTACAATACTACGAACTAACTACAGTATCGAGGGGCCGCCACGACAACAGACAGTGTTCCGTTGGTGGATCACGTATCGCCATGCAGAGCCGTCATAATCGGAGATCGCTCGGACGTTTGATTGTAACGCTTTTTTATTCATTATAATTGTAGTGATAAGACCGCAATGAACGCATCGGGGACGTAATCGACCCGGGTGTAATGTATAACGAACTTTTCCGTGTCCTAAACGGTGGTGTTGTGATCTGTAAAAGTCATTTTTTCCTTGTCGACATCACAGCCGGGTGAAGCTTTTTTTTTTCCTCCATCGCCCCCAACCTGCATGCCCAGGCATGTTCCCCTATACTAGCTTGAAAAACAAAATCAGCTGATGATAACGCGTCTCACCGTTATACTATAGTTCTGAACCGAACGGTGGAATGGGACTTTTTATAGCCGTACGATCAAGACTTTTGCTGCCCAATGTGCCCATGACCCCCCCCAATGTTACTGCGATCAAGACAATGAAAGCAGTGATAGATTAGGCGAGGCGAGTCAATCATCATCATCCTCATCTAAAGAAAGCAGAGTTATGAAGGTTTATAGTCAGACATTGACAGGCAGATATAACAATAAACACAATAAATATGCTATACATCCTATACACCGAATGAAAGCCCTGAATGTGTACTTTTACGAGGAAAAGAGTAAACATTGATCCCATGTACAGTTTGTCAAATTGGTTACTGGATGCACATTGCGCCCACCAGATATAACTGCAGAGAAGACATGGACCCGAACTCAATATTCACAAAATAAGGCCTATAGCGACATATAAATACTATATACCGTATGAAACAAGACTCTCTGCTTTCATAAGAGAAAAACTTCTACTGTAGTAATAATAAAAATCACACCCATGTGAAGTGAGTGGTGCAACTCTGTCCCATATTCTGTTCTCTGCTTATTCAATACAGCTCGCTATATACGGACTGAGGCAGAAAGTCATGTAAACCTTTTATTTACAGTTTGGTCTGTAAACTTCTACTGTAATAATAAAAATCACACCCCTGTGAAGTGAGCGTTGCAACTGTTCTGTACTTATTCACTACAGCTCGCTATATACGGACAGACAGAAAGTCATGTAAACCTTTTATTTACAGTTTGGTCTGTAAACTTCTACTGTAATAATAAAAATCACACCCCTGTGAAGTGAGCGGTGCAACTGTTCTCTACAGTTGCGCGGTGCAACTGTAGAGAACAGTTGCACCGCTCACTTAAATAAAAGGTTTACATGACTTTCTGTCTCAGTCCGTATATAGCGAGCTGTAGTGAATAAGTACAGAACAGTTACAACGCTCACTTCACAGGGGTGTGATTTTTATTATTACAGTAGAAGTTTACAGACCAAACTGTAAATAAAAGGTTTACATGACTTTCTGCCTCAGTCCGTATATAGCGAGCTGTATTGAATAAGCAGAGAACAGAATATGGGACAGAGTTGCACCACTCACTTCACATGGGTGTGATTTTTATTATTACTACAGTAGAAGTTTTTTTCTTATGAAAGCAGAGAGTCTTCTGTTTCATACGGTATATAGTATTTATATGTCGCTATAGGCCTTATTTTGTGAATATTGAGGAGTTCACGTCCATGTCTTCTCTGAAGTTATCTGGTGGGCACAAGCTGCATTCAATAACCAATTACTGTCTAACTGTAGATGGGATCAATGTTTACTGTTTTCCTCGTAAAAGTACACATTCAGGGCTTTCATTCGGTGTATAGGATGTATAGGATATTTATTGGGTTCAATTTTATATCTGCCTGTCAATGTCTCTGACTTTAAACCATCCATAACTCTGCTCGCTGTTCAAGATAACCACTTCCAGGCAAATGCAGGTGTTGCAAAAAGGTCTATCTCCAGAATGGAACATGGTAAAATCAAAATGTATTTTTTTAATTGAAGTGGACAAGTTCAGCTTTCTTTTGATGTATGCGTGTGATTCTCGCTATAAGAGAACATTTTGCTGTGGGCCCCCGAACAAGGCCTTTGTGCAATGTTAAACGGTAGCAACATCAAAATAGGCCTGCCGAGATCTTGTAGCAATCAAAGTGTTAAGAACTTAAAATAATTCAATGCTTTTGAACTAAAGCATAATGGCACAGTGGCACACAGGTCTTAATTGTCCTGCAGATCTTTCTAAAACCCCAAATGATTGTTTGTGACTCAGTAAAAAATCCAAAGAGAATAATATCGCTGTCAATATATCTCCTTTTTTTTCCCCCCTTTTTTGTGAGTAAATGTAATACATCAGCGCCATGTTAAAGTAGTAAGGACATTGCAGATTCACAAACTCACAATGCATTGCATCATGATCAGGGGCGGAACTACCCGGGGGGAGGAGTGGGGTGTCATTTCACCCTGGCCAGTGACTTTGGGAGTCCGGTTTGGCGGGGCCCGATCGTGCGGTCACCCCCCCCCCCCCCCCCCGGCCCGGTACCAAGCTGTTCCGCCAGTGGTCACGATGCTTATGGATTTGCTGCTGCTGTTATTTTTTTAAGCATATTGGAAGTCTGTCTGTTTTATATAAATATATTTAACAAACTTAATATCAAGATCCTTTATGTTGCCCATATATATGGAGATAGAAAAACATAGTTGCGAGTCGCATTGCGTCCTGAACATAAAGTAAGTATAATGTATGTATGTTGGGTTTTTTCCCGGTTATGAAGGCCTGCATCATGTTTGCCATGACGGCCACTGCGGTGCATAAAAGCAGGTGAATTCTCTTTTGAATGGTGAGTGCAGGACTGTTTCGACTCTATAGTCTGCACCCGTCTATCCTTCTCTCAATCAATTGACCGTAGAGCACACTCAGCTCGGGCCTTCTGTCCTCTAGTGTTTTGATATGGTCGGTTTTCGGTCGTCACCACCTTGGCCACCGGGATGTCATCATTCTTGGGGCTTTGCAGTGCATCGTCTCCATTTTCGGTCTTCACAATCTTTGCCACTGGGACATCAGCATCTTTTAGCACTCGCTTCTTTGGGCTTGGCAGTGCTGCATCCTCGTCATCGCTTTCAAATGTAATCTTGTTTCCTTGGTACTGTGTTCTCATGCCATGGTCTCTGCCAGCCCATCCCTTTTGGCCTCCTCTTTCACGACCACTTGCTCTTCCTCTGCCGCCTCCTCTGCCTTTATCTTTCCTGCTGTGCATCTCCTGCTGGGCCTCCACTATCTTCTTCAGCGCTTCTTTCTCTTCATCTCCCTCAAGTACCCGCCATACAACCTCGCAGTCTTTAACTTGCAAAGTCCCTCCATTTGCTGACGTTGCCTTATCAAAAGCCTCCTTTGCGTTCCCGTCGAAGAGGAGGGTGCCCTCCTTGGCACCCCTCGCAAAGTCAACCCACTTAACTGTCCCATGCCCGGAGAACAGTTCATGGAAATCCTCTCTTGAAACCTGCTCAAGTTCTCCGGAAAACCTCAGCAAGCTAGCCCCCTTTTCAGCCAATAGCAGATCCATTTCCTCCTCCTCTACATTTTTCTGCTTTTCTTCCTTGTCCTGTGTAGCTCTAGCTTTCTTCTCTGCTTTGTGCTGCTTTCGCTCCTCTGCTTTCTTTGCATGATAGCCCTCTCTTGATAGCGCGATCGTCTCGTTGTCCTTAAACAATCTGACGTCTGGGCGCTCTGTGAATCGCTTGGATGACTCCTCCGTGTCAAAACACAGAAACACTGAGCCCTTAAATTGCCGTTGCAGGGTTCTCCTCATCTGAATGGTTTCCACGGTGCCTTTCCCATTCAGCCACTCCTGGATCTCATCAAGGGTCGTCTCTATTGGAAAACCCTTAACGTACACAGATCTGCGTTTGACGGCGTCTTTGTATTCGTCATTTAATTCCGGCAAGGGTTTATCCGGAGACCTCCTGACTTTTGTCTCGTCATCGCTGACTTCCAGAAGTCCTGCGTTTGACTTTTGAAGAGCGGACGAGATCACACCGGGGTCTGTGGTTAAACACTTAAGTCTGTTAAACTTGAGCATGGACTCCAAAGTCACCCAGCCGCCATCGAGCTGCTGCTCTTTGAGGAACTTGTCCCTTGGAAGGTTGTGGTTACCGAAGTAGTACTCCATCTGTCGAGCCACATTCTTCTCAACTGAAGACATTTCTTGGGTTTCTGCCATGATTGTTGATGATCACAACTGCTTGCTTGCTTAAACCTTTCTTTGTGTGTCTGGACGTTGTGCAAACTAGGAAAAGCTTTTAAAAAATGCCGGTTATCAATGACATCCAGTTGATGATTCATCTCTGACTCATGACTCCAAATTTGGACAAGATGTCTACCCCCCCAATATGACATCAGTGCTCTCATGCCATTAACCTCTGTGGCCTCCCTGGACATATTTGGACAATCCTGACATGTAACTACATATATGAGCGTACAAGCGACACAGAGATTTCTCCACATGCATTTCACTGTGGAGATATCTCTTTGTCTTACTGGCCCCTTTTTCTCCCCAACTTCAGTCGTTATGCCAAAGAAACAGAAGGAAATAAAGCCTTCGTCCTACGCCTACCACCCAACAGGTGTCTCCCCACCCAATACGTACAATGAGTAATTATCACCCTCCCCGCCTGGCTTCTCGCCCCCGAACATTGGCAAATTGTGTTCGTGTAGACGCTCAACAAAGCCGGATGCACCACAGTGGATTCCAACCCACAACCTCGGTGTGCGGTGGTGGTGGTGGGCAGGGACTTAACCACTGCTCCATCCGAGCGTGTCTGGGTCTTTTTCCGGATGTTTTTAGATGTTCCGAATCTGTAACACAGCTTGGGACAAATAACGTTAACCTTGAACTTTTGTTTATGTAATAACCAACACCTGGAGATGTGGTCGTCCAGAACCACCAATCCAATTAATATGCCCATAGACATATATGGGGATCCAACCACAGACTCAGCCGTTATGCCCATATATGAGAATGCCTATAACACCCATACATGGGTGAATACAGATGACATCATGATCTCCCTATATGGGCAAAAAGTGACACAGACAGACCGATACAAATATCCCTATATTTGGGCACAAAAGTGAGAGACCGTATACCTATAGAGTACTGAGTGATATGCTTATTGTATCATGAAAACACACGCCATGATTGTGTGAATGTAACCGTACTGCACCTACCGGTATATTTGTGTCCCTGTATGTTTCTCCTTTATGTGAACATAAATCAATTGTAAAAATGTATGTGTGTCCAGACAAGGCCGGAGGGAACAAGTTTGCGATTGACTTTGAGGAGGGAGGTGTGAAACTGCAGGAGTTGGTGACCTTCCTGGAGACGGAGTTTACGACGGGACCCCCCCTGCTGGAAGCTCTGGGAAATGCAGACATCTTCTATGAGGCGCAGTACAAGGAGGTGAAGATCGTGGCCAATGTGAGTACAACTATTAACACCCCGAACGCCCAGGGTTATTTAATCCTTTAAATCAGAACGCCCAGCGATTTATAGGCGATCGACAACAGCGTGAGGTATGATTAATTCTAACGCGACTAGCGACGGGACCGCAGTGGGCCGCCTAACACATAATCTTTTGTTAGAATTGGACGGAATGATTTAGATCAAGAGTGATTAACGTTTTAAGATCTCGTCGGCTAAAATGGGGGGACGACGACGATGACGTCCCACTGGAAAATAAGCGGCGTGGGGTTTCCTCGTGCTATATGCACGTCTGCGGTTCCGGCTTTGACCAGTAGGCTCGGCGACTTCAACGTTGGCCAGCCCTTCTGGGGCTTGATCAGACCCAACAGTGGGTTCTGGGGCTTGATCAGACCCAACAGTGGGTTCTGGTTCTGGGGCTTGATCAGACCCAACAGTGGGTTCTGGGGCTTGATCAGACCCAACAGTGGGTTCTGGGGCTTGATCAGACCCAACAGTGGGTTCTGGTTCCGTCTTCCGACCGGGCTATGTCTGTCTGTGGTGTTGTTTTTATGCTATGTTGATTAATTTAATTGAATACATAGGACCACAATAGAAACAGGTCTCCAGGACGTTTTTGTGTTCTCCTTTTTAGCTCGAGGCTAAAAGGCTGTCTTTTTTTTGGGGGGGGGGGGGGGGGGGGATATGAACATTCTCGTCTTCGTCGCTGTCATGGCCAAGTTCTGGGAGAATGTGTGCAGAAGATCAAGATGCTGTTGTAGTCCATTTGGAGAGGTCACCTCTAGGTTAGCCTCGGAAACCCAGACGTTTCTTTTTCCAGGGAGGAAAAATAAGTCTGGGTCCGAGTCCACTTCAATTATGCATAGAGTAGCGCAAACGTCGATCACTCTCTGCTGATTTCCGATCGTCTGCACCTTTGTTAAATTGACGCACACACGTACACACACTACACACACTCCTCTGTCTCTCTGTCGCTCTAAATAATTAGTCTCATGTCGCGCAGCTGCGTCTAGATTCTCCCGGCGGATCCTACCGGGAGCTGCCTATGCCATAGAAAGCATAGGTGGACCCCAGGCTACCTCTAGGTTGACGTGTGTGTCTGCTAGGTAAGGGTGCTAATTGTAGACTCTCCCAGTCCCAGTGTTTTTGCCAATTAGCCCTTCACTAAATCCCTCCCCAAAAAGCGATTGTCCAATGCCAATCCAAATATTTTAGCAACGGTTGCTATGCAGGTCAAGCTTTCTTCGCTGCTAACGTGCCTATTGGACGGGTGGGTTGGGGAGGGACTTAGTGAAGGCCTAATTCATTGATGTATGTTGTTGAGGGTTGCACTCAAGCTGAATTGGGGCAACCCAATTTTCTTTTTCTTTTTTGGTTGTCAATTGAAGGCGAAGAAAATTATACACGTCTGTTATACGCAGTTTGATAGGAAGCACATTTGTGATTTGCTCAGGACATTGTTTTCAGTGAGGAAATGTAGAATTCTGTGGTTGATGATCATTTGACACACATCCCCATGATAGTTGCAGTAATGGGGTCAAATTTGTCTCCACTTTTGTGGATCGGTGTTTGTCAGTCCTATCATACATCTATATTTTGGATGGGGAAAGGGGGGAGCAGGTGTTAGATGTTTTTGTTTGTGTACTTTTTTTTTCACTATATCAAAGACGTGTTTTCTGGGACTGTGTTTTTTGTTGGATAAATTCCCAAATCTTTAGTCAATTCCCAAGTCATTATCTTAGCATTTGTCATTGTGTTTTTTCCCCCTGGCTTTTCCATTTGGTACCTTTTTTGGGGGGGTTTCTAATCAGGCTGTAAGGTCTAATATATTAACGGGTCCTTCTTGTACTGCCCTGTTTATCGTTGCTGTGGGGCCATATTTAAAGGTTTTGAGCGGTGCAAGCCGTGCCATCATTTGAGTTTGTGTGTCAATATGTGGTGCGTTCAGACTTGTATGGTTAGAGCGGCGTGATTACATACAAAGTCAATATGATGGTAAAAGGTATCGTCGCTCACTTGCATATAATCGTCTTTAACCCATTTTGACCTGTGATCAGATTCTAAAAATGTCTTCTACATCCTGACAGTTTTCTGAAAAAGCTATGTTTCTATGTCAGTCATTTTCAATAGCTAAAGCATAACATAATGCTAACACCAAAAGGGGTTCCCGCCCAGAATGGGTTAATGCTTTGTGATGTTGATCTGTTTAGACTGATCTTGCGATGGTCAGACAGGGTCGTGGGCTGACTTTGTGAACCCTGTGGGAGACACCAGTGACGCTGTATGTACTACAAATTGTTCTCAAAGTGGGGTCCGGTCCATGCCTTGAGAGGTTCCAGGGGTCCCCACTCCCACAAACCAAAGTTGGACCCTTATGTGTCAGTAACTCGTGAGAGTGTACAAATGGAACTCTCTCTTTAATTAACACTGAAGTTACTACAGTGTAGATTGGGTTGGGGGTTCTCAGAGATCAAAATGCTATCAAGTGGGGGTCCTAATGTATTATGCAAATGCTGGGTATCCTTGTAATTTCATTGGTTCGGAATCACTGCTATAGCCATACAGATCTTCTCTTATGGCATATGTTTTCAAATGGGGGTCTGCTGGCTATTATGTGTCAATTTGGGGGTCCTTGACATGAAAAGCTTTGTTCTACTGTACTGGTTACCCAGAGATGAATCTATACCTGCACATACTGTAGTGTAGCAGTCCCCTCCAAATCTATACCTGCACATACTGTAGTGTAGCAGTCCCCTCCAAATCTATACCTACACATACTGTAGTGTAGCAGTCCCCTCCAAATCTATACCTACACATACTGTAGTGTAGCAGTCCCCTCCAAATCTATACCTACACATACTGTAGTGTAGCAGTCCCCTCCAAATCTATACCTACACATACTGTAGTGTAGCAGTCCCCTCCAAATCTATACCTACACATACTGTAGTGTAGCAGTCCCCTCCAAATCTATACCTACACATACTGTAGTGTAGCAGTCCCCTCCAAATCTATACCTACACATACTGTAGTGTAGCAGTCCCCTCCAAATCTATACCTACACATACTGTAGTGTAGCAGTCCCCTCCAAATCTATACCTACACATACTGTAGTGTAGCAGTCCCCTCCAAATCTATACCTACACATACTGTAGTGTAGCAGTCCCCTCCAAATCTATACCTACACATACTGTAGTGTAGCAGTCCCCTCCAAATCTATACCTACACATACTGTAGTGTAGCAGACAGCAGTCCCCAGCCCTCCAAGTCGACTGTGCGACTGTGTACAGCACAGTGTTGATTTTGACAGCACATTTTGAGTTAGTTTAGTCAGTCAGTCTTTTGAATAAAATGTAATTTAGTTTTAGTCATCTAAAAGGTTTTTAGTCATCTGAAAAGTTTTAGTTTTAGTTGACTAAACCCCCCCCCTGTATACTGTCTCTCACATCAGGTGTTTGGGAACACCTGATGTAGATGCTTAACAATCATTTGAACTCTTGAGAGTTAATATTGGTCCATTTGGTTACTAACTCCATCTTTTAAATGAGGACCACTGGTGGTCCCTGGACCAGTGTTGAGCCAATTGATCACCATAGCAACCCCAGCCTAGGCCTGCTAAATCCTCCAAACATGTATCTTGATTGGAATCAATCTCCACTCACACTCAATGGTCCTCATTCACAAAGGAGAAATACGCCAGAGTGTAACGGAAGCGTAAAGGCCATGCGTATAGATAGCGGAAAATCCGTCCGATCACGCTACGGTTAAGTCCCGTGTGATTCAGGGAACCAGGTGTAATCACTACATTTGTGCGGATCGGCGAGTATCATTTCCGCATTTTTTCCAAGCGATTCGCCTGGTGTCGCCTGGTTTGATGGAACATCCACGACCATATAAGGCAACAGGAAATATCGAAATACGTCATCATAGACTGCACAGAGGATTCCCAAGTTTTAAATTATATACAACAGCCGCGATGAGCTTGTAGAGCAGTTAATTTTGACAGGCGGGTCTCTGCACGGACAGATCTTCAAGCAAACAGCGCAAGTTATATGTATATATTATATTATGAACGAAACTTGCCAACTTGGCACGCATTGCTTCACTCCTTGTTAAATGTCAGAACGTTAATTAATAAGTTAACTGATGTTACAGTTACTTTCACATAATGAGAAAGAAGTTAATTTGTACTGTTCAACTTCACCACACGACCAAATGCTATATTAAAACTCGGCAATGATAAAAGGCCCTATTATTGATTAGTCTACTGCGGTGATTGATTCCCTGCCCTGCACTGTCGGATTTGGAAAGCAAATATACGGACATGCATGGACACAGGACATATTTTCTTTCTTTTTTTTCTTGTGGGATTTGGACTAAAGGCTATATTTCATCCGGTTGTATGTTTCCTCAGCTGCAGGTAAGAGTTGGCTATTCTGTGTGGCAAATGGAGGCAGATAGGTGCTTGCAGCAAAGGCATTTAGGCCTACGTGAAACTTAATTGGCTGAGTCTCTGTCAACATGCTGATCAGCGAGTTACAGTGGTAATAATAATCATCATCAACAGCCTTTCTTGTCTGTCTGTCCGTCATGTTTGAACAAGCGCGAGTGGAGGTGAGCTGGCTTAAAACTATGATATGACTGGCCGACTTTCAAACACGCTGATGCCATTCATTCAAATAGGCCAATGTGGTCTTCTATTTTTTTATATAGGGCTAATCCCCCCCCCCCCCCCCCCCCCCCCCCTCACACCGACAGTCAGACTGACTCAAAGGAGCTCCGTAACAAAACAATTTCAATAGGCCTATACTGCAGACATTACTACACTAAACAACGTTGGATTCGTACAGTGCAGAATGCAGATAAGTGTATGTTCGTATTATAATTGTGAGTTTGTTTTTTAACATGCAGCGCGAGTCCGCGAGACTGCGAGAGCCAATCTACAAGCTCACAGCGCGTTGCACTGCGAGTAGAAAGCTGTCAAGTGAGCAGCGCAATCGCGCATGCTAGAAATATCCTAATAAATAAATAAAAAAGGTGTCGGGCTTGCAGGGGCAGTTTCTGTATGGGACTCTAGGCTAACCTGCCTCTAGAATGCATGCATTTAGGCATACAAGTGATATTTGGCTTTTATATAGGCTATCATTTTTTTATGTGCGACCAATGTTGGGGACACATGCCTTGCCTACATATTTTATCTGAGGTTTGGGGACTTTTAATTGATTCAGCATGAAGACTAAAGCCTTCTTAATACATCTACGCAAGCCGTACACGACCATGAGAGGTGGCGCAGCTTTCAGCGGAATTTCCGACCAACCCACGTCACCGTCAAGTTCACGTAATGTGGGAATCCACGTAAATGCCTGTCCGCTCACGCTCCGCTCACGTAACGTCACTTTATGAGCGTAAACGCCGTTGTGAATGAGGACCAATGACTCACACTCCTCATGCAGCTACACAGACACATTCCAGGCACACTTTGGTAGGCCTATAGCCCTGTCCTGTTTGGATGACAATATTGCCTTTCCAAAAGATTTTCATAAAAAACTAATAATAGAAAGAATTTTTTCCCCGATTATCAATTATACATTTTCATAATCGATTTCGGGTCCTGTTAACGATAATCGATTCATCGATAAATCGGACCCATCCCTACAATGTATCCTTTTCTGTCAAATACAACGAGACTGAGCGTTGTGGGGTGCCTCAGCTAGGTCAGGAGGTAACGGGAGGTGAGCGTTGTGGGGTGCCTCAGCTAGGTCAGGAGGTAACGGGAGGTGAGCGTTGTGGGGTGCCTCAGCTAGGTCAGGAGGTAACAGGAGGTGAGCGTTGTGGGGTGCCTCAGCTAGGGTCAGGAGGTAACGGGAGGTGAGCGTTGTGGGGTGCCTCAGCTAGTCAGGTAACGGGAGGTGAGCGTTGTGGGGTGCCTCAGCTAGGTCAGGAGGTAACGGGAGGTGAGCGCTGTGGGGTGCCTCAGCTAGGGTCAGGAGGTAACGGGAGGTGAGCGCTGTGGGGTGCCTCAGCTAGGTCAGGAGGTAACGGGAGGTGAGCGTTGTGGGGTGCCTCAGCTAGGTCAGGAGGTAACAGGAGGTGCACGGCCAAAACAAATACAACGAGACTGAGCGTTGTGGGGTGCCTCAGCTAGGTCAGGAGGTAACAGGAGGTGAGCGTTGTGGGGTGCCTCAGCTAGGTCAGGAGGTAACGGGAGGTGAGCGTTGTGGGGTGCCTCAGCTAGTCAGGAGGTAGCGGGAGGTGAGCGTTGTGGGGTGCCTCAGCTAGGTCAGGAGGTAACGGGAGGTGAGCGTTGTGGGGTGCCTCAGCTAGGTCAGGAGGTAACGGGAGGTGAGCGTTGTGGGGTGCCTCAGCTAGGTCAGGAGGTAACAGGAGGTGCACGGCCAAAACAAATTGTGGCCCGCTGCTATAAAGTATGGAGGTGATGTAGATGCACATGGGAACATGTGTTTTTGAGTGGTGCAACCACTCCAAGGAACGGCAATGTCCGTGTTCAACTATGTTTGTGTGGTTCAACTATGTTTGTGTGTGACTATGTGTGTGACTATGTGACTATGAGCACGAGTACCAATGAGTACCAAAAGTGGCGCTGTTGTGCCAGAAACGGCGAGAGAGAGATAGTGCTGCACTGTTGCCTGCTAATGAGAGAGAGAGAGATAGATAAGGGGGGGGGGGGGGGATTTGCACCACTCAGTTCACACGGGTGTGATTTTTTTCTTGATACCAAAGGCATGCCACCTCAGACCTTGTAATCTCACTCTCCCTCTCTCTCGCCCTGTTCTCTCTCTTTCTCTCTCCCAGGCCTACAACACCTTCGCTAACCGCGTTGCGAGTCTGAAGCGGAAGCTGGACATCCTGAAGGACTCCCTGCCGGGGCCCGAGGACTCGCCCATCCCCTCGCCCTCGGAGGACGCCCCGTCCCCGACGGGCTCGGACTCGCCCTACCTGGGCCTGGGGGGGTCGGCGACGGCGCTCGACGTCCAGCTGGACCCCGAGCTGGACGGCAAGGCCATGGACGACGGGGACGTCCTCCTGCCCGCCGACGGCCCAGAGGACATGATGGACATGATGTCCATGATGTCCGATGAGGACGCAGACCACGTCAGCCTTCCAGGTGAGTGACACGCACACACACACACACAAACACGTGCAAACACTCACTCACTCACTCATGTTTGTTTTAAAAACGCTATTGACAATGAAGGGAAATTTTTCGTCATCTTGTCCCTAACGCAAACATTAAATGCCATTAAAAATAAAGAGAATTTAATGTTTGTTTTGTCACCGTTTGTTTTACATAACCTGATCAACATGAGTTAGACTTTAATATATTAGCGCCCCTCGCTTCACACGGGTGTGATTTTATATTTTAAGTAACGTCATTGTGTTCAAACGTGTCCTCTTCCCAACAGCGGAGGTCAAAAAGGACAAGATGGCCGCCGCCGTCGTTTCCAAGACGACCTCTGCATCATCATCATCATCCTCAATAACAAAGCTACTGTTGGCAGGAGGAGGCGTGTCCTCCAAGCTGACGCTTCCGGTCACGCCCACCCGGCTTCTCCCTAAAGCCACCTCCACCCCCCCGCTCATCTCCCCTAGCCCCTCCCCCTCCACCCTGAGCGCCGCCTCTCTGGGCGGAGTCAACCTGGCCAACGTGGACCTGGGCAAGATCAGCTCCATCCTGAGCTCCATCACCTCGGCCATGAAGAACACGGCAGGTCAGTCAAAAAAACGTCTTCTAAATCCTAGCGGTTTTCTGAAAATCCTATGTTTTTCATGACAACAGTGTTGTTTTTGGCAGCAGATTTTAGTTTTAGTCCTAGTCTCTTGAATGGTTTCCACTTAGTTTTAGTCCTAGTCTCTTGAATGGTTTCCACTTAGTTTTAGTCCTAGTCTCTTGAATGGTTTCCACTTAGTTTTAGTCCTAGTCTCTTGAATGGTTTCCACTTAGTTTTAGTCAGTCTCTTGAATGGTTTCCACTTAGTTTTAGTCAGTCTCTTGAATGGTTTCCACTTAGTTTTAGTCCTAGTCTCTTGAATGGTTTCCACTTAGTTTTAGTCATAGTCTCTTGAATGGTTTTCACTTAGTTTTAGTCCTAGTCTCTTGAATGGTTTCCACTTAGTTTTAGTCCTAGTCTCTTGAATGGTTTTCACTTAGTTTTAGTCATAGTCTCTTGAATGGTTTCCACTTAGTTTTAGTCATAGTCTCTTGAATGGTTTCCACTTAGTTTTAGTCATAGTCTCTTGAATGGTTTCCACTTAGTTTTAGTCATAGTCTCTTGAATGGTTTCCACTTAGTTTTAGTCATAGTCTCTTGAATGGTTTCCACTTAGTTTTAGTCAGTCTCTTGAATGGTTTCCACTTAGTTTTAGTCAGTCTCTTGAATGGTTTCCACTTAGTTTTAGTCCTAGTCTCTTGAATGGTTTCCACTTAGTTTTAGTCATAGTCTCTTGAATGGTTTTCACTTAGTTTTAGTCCTAGTCTCTTGAATGGTTTCCACTTAGTTTTAGTCCTAGTCTCTTGAATGGTTTTCACTTAGTTTTAGTCATAGTCTCTTGAATGGTTTCCACTTAGTTTTAGTCATAGTCTCTTGAATGGTTTCCACTTAGTTTTAGTCATAGTCTCTTGAATGGTTTCCACTTAGTTTTAGTCATAGTCTCTTGAATGGTTTCCACTTAGTTTTAGTCATAGTCTCTTGAATGGTTTCCACTTAGTTTTAGTCAGTCTCTTGAATGGTTTCCACTTAGTTTTAGTCAGTCTCTTGAATGGTTTCCACTTAGTTTTAGTCAGTCTCTTGAATGGTTTCCACTTAGTTTTAGTCCTAGTTTCTTGAATGGTTTCCACTTAGTTTTAGTCAGTCTCTTGAATGGTTTCCACTTAGTTTTAGTCAGTCTCTTGAATGGTTTCCACTTAGTTTTAGTCCTAGTCTCTTGAATGGTTTCCACTTAGTTTTAGTCCTAGTCTCTTGAATGGTTTCCACTTAGTTTTAGTCAGTCTCTTGAATGGTTTCCACTTAGTTTTAGTCATAGTCTCTTGAATGGTTTCCACTTAGTTTTAGTCAGTCTCTTGAATGGTTTCCACTTAGTTTTAGTCAGTCTCTTGAATGGTTTCCACTTAGTTTTAGTCAGTCTCTTGAATGGTTTCCACTTAGTTTTAGTCCTAGTCTCTTGAATGGTTTCCACTTAGTTTTAGTCCTAGTCTCTTGAATGGTTTCCACTTAGTTTTAGTCATAGTCTCTTGAATGGTTTCCACTTAGTTTTAGTCATAGTCTCTTGAATGGTTTCCACTTAGTTTTAGTCATAGTCTCTTGAATGGTTTTCACTTAGTTTTAGTCCTAGTCTCTTGAATGGTTTCCACTTAGTTTTAGTCATAGTCTCTTGAATGGTTTCCACTTAGTTTTAGTCAGTCTCTTGAATGGTTTCCACTTAGTTTTAGTCCTAGTCTCTTGAATGGTTTCCACTTAGTTTTAGTCCTAGTCTCTTGAATGGTTTTCACTTAGTTTTAGTCATAGTCTCTTGAATGGTTTCCACTTAGTTTTAGTCCTAGTCTCTTGAATGGTTTTCACTTGGTTTTAGTCATAGTCTCTTGAATGGTTTTCACTTAGTTTTAGTCCTAGTCTCTTGAATGGTTTCCACTTAGTTTTAGTCATAGTCTCTTGAATGGTTTCCACTTAGTTTTAGTCATAGTCTCTTGAATGGTTTCCACTTAGTTTTAGTCATAGTCTCTTGAATGGTTTCCACTTAGTTTTAGTCATAGTCTCTTGAATGGTTTCCACTTAGTTTTAGTCATAGTCTCTTGAATAGTATTAATTTAGTTTTAGTCATAGTCTCTTGAATAGTATTAATTTAGTTTTAGTCATAGTCTCTTGAATAGTATTAATTTAGTTTTAGTCATAGTCTCTTGAATAGTATTAATTTAGTTTTAGTCATAGTCTCTTGAATAGTATTAATTTAGTTTTAGTCATAGTCTCTTGAATAGTATTAATTTAGTTTTAGTCCTAGTCTCTTGAATGGTTTCCACTTAGTTTTAGTCATAGTCTCTTGAATGGTTTCCACTTAGTTTTAGTCACATTTTATTCACCTGGAATGTTTTGGTGTTAGTCTAGTTTTAGTCTACTAAATGTCATAAGATTTTAGTCGACTAAAATGTATTTTGGCGGGCCTTGGTGCCGTCATAATGACTGATTTTACACTTGCTGAAAATAGCTGATCTACAAGCTCACAATGCGTTGCAGTGCGACGCGTTGAGCTTGTAGATCGGCTATTTTCAGCATGCAACCAAGTGTAAAATGACTTATTCTGGATCTCGTGTCCACTAGTCCCCTCCTAACATTTTAGTCTAGTTTTTATTTGTTGACGAAATTGTCAGTATATTTGGTCATAGTTTTAGTCATCATAGCTTAGTTTTTATTTAGTTTCCATTTAGTTTTTGTCAGTGGAAAAAGGTAGTCGACGAACATTTTTCGTCTTCAAGACTGAAATCATTTTCAGTCTTGGGATTTCTTTTTGCTTTAAGCCCTGCGTTCGCTCTGAAAGAATATATATTCAAAGTTTGCACCACATTTTTCAGATTCCTTTGCCCCATTGGTTCGAGCTATAGAGAGTTCCAAAGAGATCATGTCCATTAGTGCGAGGATCCATTGTGTTTCCATCTTAGGACCAACGGATTGAGTTCAGTCTTGCCTCTTGTTATGCTTCGCCCCTAGCAGGTAGCCCCGCCCCCCGGCCCTCCCCCGGAACACCCACCACCCCCTCTGGCCAATCGGCAGCCTCCAAAGCTGCCCCGACCAGTCCCGCCCTGGCCAGCATCCTCTCGCGAGTCGACATCTCACGCGAAGGAATCCTCAATGCCCTGTCCAAAACGCACACACCTGGTGAGGCACACACACACGTGCGCACACACACACACACACACACACACACACAGCTCTATAATATGATTATGCTGTCGGGGAAGAAACCTCTTATCCATATTTTATCCTTTTGTGTCATTGTTTTTGTAAATGAATTACGTGATCATACTACAGTGTCACACACTAATACTAATTAAGGCTCTGCTCCATTTAGTGTGCAGTGGTTCTCAACCCTTTTCATTTTAAGGACCCCCATAACTCTGAGAGTGTACAAATGGAACCAAATGGACCCTTACGGGTCCATTTGGTTCCGTTGGTATACTCTTGAGTTACACACCCGTACAGGGAACTTGGAACCCACTCAAGGACACTTTGAGACCCACTGGTGTAGCAGAGTGTTTGAGTGACCTAACATGCACAATATCAGCACCCTGACTCTGTTTGACCAGAATGGAACAGATTCATTAGTATCATCGATACCACCTGTGAAGGAAATAGGGAAGGGGCCCAAGACTTCTTTCCAAAATGGCGTGTCTGCGTGATGTAGCCCATTATTACAGTATTGAAAGGATAAATGGATATCGTCTTAACGGTCTTTCTCTACTTCCAGGTTTGTCCTCTCTGCTCCACAGCGTGACTAACCCCTCCTCTGCCCCTCCCACCCGCCCCTCCTCCGACTCGACAGCTGCGAAGATCCTGCCCACCCTGCCCATGTCCAAGGCCAAGCTGTTCGGCGCCGGCGCCTTCCCGGGCTCCAACAGCCTTAAGCGAGCGACGCCCACCCGGGCTGACTGGCTGATGAGAGACAGAGATGCGTCCCCGCCCCCTCCTCGGCCCCGCCTCTCGGCCCCGCCCCCCGTGGTGGCCTCCTCGCCCAGCCTGGAGTCCAAGATAAACAGCTTCCTTCAGGTAGCGGATCGGGACGATTGTAATCTATGTTATCGTTTATCGTGAATTAACCCATTTAGACCTGAGCTCGATTCTACGAAATGTCTTCTAAATCCTGACAGTTTTCTGAAAAACCCGTATGTTTCTGTCAGTCGTTGTTCTTCAAACATTTTCATGTCAAGGACCCCCAAGATTATATGTAATTGGCCGCCGACCCCCATCTGAAAATATGTTGTTCCAGGGACCACCCACCCCAGAAGCAAAGATTTGAGTTTAAAACTTTGGCTCTGAAAGAATATATGTTCAAAGATTTAAAAAAAATTGCAGACCTACAAGCTACAAGCTTGTAGATCTGCTATTTTTCAATGGCTAAAGTATAACAATGCTTAAAACACCAAAAGGGGTTCCCGCCCAAAATGGGTAAAAAACAAATTAAATTAAAAAAATAAATGCTCGACAGTCTTATTCGGTACCATTTAAACAGTCCATACCCTGTGAAGTACATTTGGTACAATCTCATTTCATTTAAACAGTCCATACCCTGTGAAGTACATTTGGTACAATCTCATTTCATTCTACACAAAACGCTTTCTCCAAACATGGCAGATATTCAAGCTGTGAGCTTTTGTAGAATGACATGAGACCTTTTTATGCATATTTAGCTTATCGTGATATCGTAAATCGCAATTAGGGATGTCCCGATACACTTTTTTTCCGTTTTTCCGATCCCGATAACACAATTTCTGTGTTTGCCGATAACTGATACCGATACCAGAGAATAATATTTATAATACGAAAATAAAAAATATCTTATTTTGAAGTCCACCGACCAGGAATGATGTTTATAGCTATCTATCTCATGTTGTGTTTATAGCAGACTCCTCACTCAAATGTGCACTTACAGTTTGGGCAACTCGAAAGCAAACTCCACATGCCCCAACATTTTATTTACCTGCCATACCCTCTTTTTGAAACCGCCTCCTCGCCACTCGCCCTACACACTTGCCCTCGATATGCGCGTTCACACGAGGCTGCGCCATATTAAGTGCCGTCCGAAACCAAGCAGCCTTGTGGAAGTGGCTTATAAAGCCCTCAAGAGCGAGTCTGTGCCGATCTAGACTCGATTGCCTTGTGCAGCCCTGCTCTGTGTCCGCATGGAAACCGCGACCTACAAAATGTAAGAACCACCACAAATAAATCATAAATAAACTGCTCCTAAACAATCTTCATCTGATGCAGAATAGACAACGCTCCAACTGATGTTCACAAGGGCTCTTTATTTACCCCACCGTGAAAAACTATACATTTAATAAACCACACAAACAAAACACCTTTTAACACAATGATTTATAAACCATGTGTTAAAAGGTCACGCTGTAATTCCTTTTAAATGTCCATATTAATGAAATCCACATGTCACACAAACATATACACAATGCAATGCAATATAACTGCACAAACAAAATAACAGGTAACACGATGCCATGATGGTAACCATGGCCACGAATGGTGTCGGTTTCCTGTTTCTGCACAAGGAGGGCGAGTGCATTTCCAAACTGTTTTTTATACCCAGCACCCCAATCAAGGGAACTTGATTCAGCTGGAGGGGCACTTCCTGACGAGGGAACCTCCCGAGAGCACTTCAAGTCAAGGGACTGGTTTCAAAAAGGGCCTAAGGCCATTTTTTAAACTAGCTCCTCACCACTCGCCCTACACACTTCCACTCGGTTTGAGCATAGATATATAAATAATAGAGACGCAATGCAAGTGGATGGGAGGGGAATTCCGGTGCCGTCTCTATTATTTATATATCTATGCTCAAACCAAGTGGAAGTGTGTAGGACGAGTGGCGAGGAGCTAGTTTCAAAAAGGGGGCTAGTGTCTCAACCCCTTCCTTTACCCCTGTGTCGGATCGGTGGTTAGACTGGCATATTCGCCGATACCGATATGACCAAATAAGGGCCGATCTGATACTTTTCTGATACCGAAACGGTATCTGGACATCTCTAATCGCAATCGCTGTTTGCCCGTAATAATAATCCCATAACATGTAATCTTCATATGGTCCCACAGGGCAACCTGGGCTTCAGCCTGGGCCTGGGGGACGGCAGTCCCCCCGACGGGGCTGTGGACGGGACCCCCGTCAGGGACGAGGCGGCCGGGACCCCCACCCAGGACGAGATCATGGACACGCCCCCACACGGGGGGGACAGTGGTGGGGGCGGCGTCTCGCCCACGGCCTACCGCAGCGAGCCCTGGGACGCCGTCATCACCCCGAGCAGCAACAACAACGCCACGGACCAGGACTTCCTGTCGCCGTCGCCCTCCCGGAAGAAGAGCGGCAGCAACGGCGCCCCCTCTAGGTCGAAGGACGCAGAGGCAGAGCCTCCCGCCATCAAGAAGGCCAAGAGAACGGCGCCCACGGAGGGGGGAGGGGGTGGGGGGAAGGGGGACGAGCAGAAGGCCAAAGGTCAACAGGAGAAGGAGGAGGCTCGCTACCACCGCATCGAGACGCTGGTGTCGCCCTGTTCCAACCGGCCGCCCACGGTGCCCGCCGCGGGCGAGCGCATCCAGACCGTGGAGGGCATCCACCGCGTCATGATGATGGGCCAGCGCGGCTCTCGGCTCCTCCGCGGGGGGGGCAGGGGGGCGGGCGGCGGCGGGGGGGGACCGGGGGCCGCGGGGGGGCCAGGGGGCGACCGCATGACGTGGTACGAGGAGGAGGAGTACATGGAGAGCCAGCAGCAGCAGCGCAACAACGCCCCGCCCTCGGCCCGCCCTCCCCTCTCGCCTGCCGACGACATCACCACCCCTCCCCCCTTGCAGCAGCACCACCTCCCCCCCCCCGCACCACCAGCCCCACCACCACCACCCGCACCCCCCCCACCACCTCCTCCTCCATCATCCTCCTCACCCCCAGCCACCACCGCCACCGCCTCAGTTCCACCACCCACCGCAGCAGCACCCCCACCCCCACCCCAACTCCCCCCACTTCTTTGCCGCTGCGCCGCCCATCCGCCGCCCCCCTCCCCCTCCCATGATGCCTCCCCAGCAGCAGCAGCAGCAGGGCGCCCCTCCCCCTCATCCCCCTCTCCCGCACCCCCACCACCCCCCGCACCACCCGCACCCCCCGCACCACCACCCCTTCCCACCCGGCGGCGGTGGTGGCGGCGGTGGTGGCGGTGGTGGTGCCCCCCCCATCATGTCCACCGTCATGGTGGGCGGGGTGCTGGTCACCGTGGACCGCCAGCTGCCCCCTCCTCCTCCCATGAGGATGGAGGGAGGGGGGCGAGGAGGCAGGGCGGGGGGAGGCAGGGCGGAGGGAGGCAGGGGGGAGGGAGGCAGGGGGGAGGGGGGGCCTCCTCCTCCGCACATGGGGTCACTGCTCGGGGAACCACCCAAGCTGCCCATGCACCACCACCACCAACGCCATCCCCACCCGCAGCCTCCTCACCCTCACCCCCAGCACCCTCACCCCCCCCACCCTCACCCCCAGCACCCTCATCCCCCTCACCCCCAGCACCCTCACCCCCCCCACCCTCACTCCCAGCCCCCTCACCCTCACCCCCAGCCACCTCACCCTCACCCCCGCTCCGGCACGGTCAAAGAGCCGCCGCCCTTGCGCCAACATCACGTGCCGCCACCCCTCCACCGCCCCGGAGCGCCCGGCGCCCACCCGCCCCTCCTGGGTCGGGTCAAGGAGCCCCTCTCCCTCCCTTCCCCTGCCGCCGCCCCCCCTTCCTCCTCCTCAAACTCCTCCCCCTCCACCCCCACCCCTCCCTCCCCCTCCGGCGGCGAGCCTGCCCCCCCTCCTCCCCGCTCGCCGGCTCTCCACCAGAAGCCCCCCGCTTCCTCCCCACAGCCGCCCCAGAAACCCCCCCCTTCCTCCCCACAGCCGCCCCAGAAACCCCCCCCTTCCTCCCCACAGCCTCCCCAGAAACCCCCCCCTTCCTCCCCACAGCCTCCCCAGAAAGCCCCCCCTTCCTCCCCACAGCCACCCCAGAAAGCCCCCCCTTCCTCCCCACAGCCTCCCCAGAAACCCCCCCCTTCCTCCCCACAGCCTCCCCAGAAACCCCCCCCTTCCTCCGCTCAGCCACCCCAGAAAGCCCCCCCTTCATCGCCCCAGAAAGCCGATGCTCCCGCTGCAGCCCCCCCCGGGGGCAAACAAGCCGCTCAGGCACCCGCCGGCCCCCCCGCCCCCTTGCTGCGCCTGCCCATCCCCCGCCCCCCCATCCTGTCCTTGCCCATCCCCCAGAGTCCTTTGCTGCAGCAACGCGGCGGAGGCCGGCCTCCCCACCACCACCACCAACACCACCTTCACCACCATCAGCCCCACCCGCACCGGCCCCTGCCACCCCCACCCCCCCGCACAGGGAAGCGCCCCGGGGCCCCGTTTGGCGGAGGGTCGTTCCACCACGCCTCCAAGAGACCCTTCATGCCCCCCCGCTACTGATGGGCTTCACCAACGGATAGTGTAGAACGTTTTGCTGGTACGCACCCACAGTTACTACTCCCTTTATGTTAGCATATTAACAACAGCCCGTGTTTGTTGTCCAACTTAAGCTAGCTAGCTAGGCTTGGTTTATACATAGCTGTGGGTCGCGCACTGAAATGAGCTCGACTTGTATAGAGAGCATAGCAGCGACATACTAAATACTATACAGCTTGTGATTATGACAACGCCCCGCTTCTATGGACATCGCGGATGTGTGCCTCGCCTGCAACAACTGCGGACTGTGGTGGCCACAGAATAGTAAATCGTGTTTCGACACGTGGCTACTCGGCTAATCACAGCGTGCCCTTGCGCAAGTGCACTGGCCAGACGCAGCGCCTCCTTGCCACGAGCTGTATAGTATGTCGAATGACGAGGCATTTTGGCCATTTTGTGGCGCCGCCGATGGAAAACCCACAAATGCTTCCCACAGGCCCCATTTCCACCTGGGTTGTTAGTTTTTTTCCTTCTAATCTTAATCCAGTTCAGTGTGTTACTTATCACTGAAAATGAATTGGTTCAAAACCCTAATAGTTGGTTCGGAACTGAAACCAAAAAATGGCTGAAAGCAACAAGGTTCCAAGAATCTAGAACGGAACCAGTTCTAGAACCAAAATTATTTTGGTGGAAAGGAAAGAGTTTACCAAGTATTGTTTTGACACAGAATCAAATGTTCTATGGTCATGATTCACCAGGAGCCTTCCAGGCATGAAATAATAATCTCTATGGGGAAGAAAAAAGAATACTGGGTTTTCTATTTGTGGCACCACAATATTGCTGCCACCGCTATAACCTATAAGCTATTTACGGTGCGCGACACCCACGCGCAACTGAGTATTACTCAGGCTTTTAGCGTGCTAGTCAGTCACTCGACCAGTTAGCCTGTTTAGCCTCGTCAGTCAATCAGCAGCTTAGAATGTAAAATGTAATTTCAAAACGGCTCCGAAAGCTAAAATGTAGTTTCAAAGCTTCTTCCAGAGGAAAGTTAAAGAGAAACCAACAAAACCGACCGACCGACTGGTCGAAAAGCACGTTAACTGTTGAGTTTTGTTGAGTTTTGTTGGCTTCCCTTTAAAAAACTAAACATTGTGAGTGGTTTACATGCTGCTCCAGTGTCCTGTCTAGAACTAAACATTGAGTGGTTTACATGCTGCTCCAGTGTCCCGTCTAGAACTAAACATTGAGTGGTTTACATGCTGCTCCAGTGTCCCGTCTAGAACTAAACATTGAGTGGTTTACATGCTGCTCCAGTGTCCCGTCTAGAACTAAACATTGAGTGGTTTACATGCTGCTCCAGTGTCCCGTCTAGAACTAAACATTGAGTGGTTTACATGCTGCTCCAGTGTCCCGTCTAGAACTAAACATTGAGTGGTTTACATGCTGCTCCAGTGTCCCGTCTAGAACTAAACATTGAGTGGTTTACATGCTGCTCCAGTGTCCCGTCTAGAACTAAACATTGAGTGGTTTACATGCTGCTCCAGTGTCCCGTCTAGAACTAAACATTGAGTGGTTTACATGCTGCTCCAGTGTCCCGTCTAGAACTAAACATTGAGTGGTTTACATGCTGCTCCAGTGTCCCGTCTAGAACATCACAATATTTCCAGGCACTTAATCTCAGTTTATCATCACAAACCGAGGTTGGTTGCTGGGTGATCTGTTGTGGCTTTAAACCTGGCAGTTAAACAGAGAGCATGTTGACCTCTGTGAGGGTCAGCCGTGCATGTTTGCTTTGCTTGAGGTAAATCCTAGGAGGAGAAGGCGAGGATAAATAAACCTAACACACCGGTTTGAATCTCTTATCTGCCTTCGCCAGGAGCAAGCTGTGATCTATGAGAGAGAGAGAGAGAGAGAGAGAGAGTGGGGCGGGGATTAGGGGGTCTGGGTGGGGATTAGGGGGTCTGGGTGGGGTGGGATCGTCATACAAGTGGACGATTGAGTGTATCATATTGTAAATAATGTCTCCCACGCTTTCTTCTTCAAGCCTGTTCTTCTCTCTTGTGTGCTTTTCCTTTAAGCTTTTTAATCTAGACTGAAGGAGTCGATCAAGTCACCGCTGGAAACCACACAGCTAGATTCCGATTACTAGTGTGTGTGCGTGCGTGCGTGCGCGTGTGTCCATTTACAAGGGTGCATGGGAGTGTCGCCTAGGCTGTGCACATGTATGTTTGTATGACATTATGTGTGGTGGGTGGGTGTGTGTGTGTGTGTACGTGTGTGTGTGTGTGTGTGTGTGTGTATATATATATAAAACCATATAAAGTTATTCTTGGTAGTTTAAGGGGGGAGGTTCAGTTTGACCTTTGAACTGCGCTAGGCTTTACTGCTATGAATAAAATGGTCAGTTTGAATTGAACCGTGGGGGGGGGGGGGGGGGGGGGGGCGTCACCTTTTCAACTGAATGCAGATGAGATTGTGAAGCAGTTATTTCTTTTTGTTTTTTCCTTAAGGGTTGGGAGGGGGGATCGATTTAGTAGAATTACTGATTATTCCATGTTTCCGCTCCTCAAACACATGAAGGTGTTCCTATTGTCGTGTAAACGGGCGATTGGAGATCTCAAGCCAACTGATGACACCCTGGGGACTTGTACGTTCAACGTTAAAGGAGTTTACCCAAAGAATGACTCATTTTCTATCAATTACTGGTCTATTATCATTGGTGTGTAATTGCTAGAAAAAAAGTCTTTTTTTTGGGCGGTGAATTTAATTGCAAGAACTCTGATCGCCTGGCTACACTAAACTAACGTCAGTCCTTCTCCCTCAAGCCTGTGTGATAGTTGTCTCAGTGCACATGTACAGTAACATGTACAGTACCTTTTTGTAAAAGCTGAAATGATACTCCGTTGATAAAACGGAGTGTAAATTAAACCGCAAGGAAGTTCTGCACACAGGCCCTGCTTTTAATGACGCGACCGACTTCACAGCTATAAGGGTTCACCATCTCCCTTTTTTTTTGGTTGAAATTGAATCTTCATAGCACTCATAGCAAAAACTTGATCTACAACTCGGTAATCATGATAAAAAATTTGACACTATCATGATAAAAAATATGACACTATCATAACACAAAGCGTCTTAGCTGTAAGGTAGTTGGGTGTAAGGGTAAGGTACATGTCCACGTCTCATCTCCATAGTGAGAGACCAGCTGTTTTCTGCAGAACCCATGGATTCTGGTGTTTGGTTTCTATGTGTCAGCCTCCAGTCTTTTTTATTTACCTTGACCTTCATTTATCTCTATAATAACTGGTTCTACAACACCATGTGAAGCAATCTTCCCTCTGCATTTACTGCTGTTGCAACAAAGTGACATCATTTGGCGTGAAAGTGTCCGCAGAGACTTTGTGTGTAAGGTTTATGAGTGGAGACGAAAGCAGAGCGAAACCGAAGAAGATCGAAGTAATTTCTCATTTATTTTTGCTCATGTGTAAAATGACATTGTGTGTGCATTCAGACCGTGGAACAGTTAAAAAAACAAATCTGCATAAAGGTTTCGTATGTTCATTCAGCTAACATGTTGACTTATGTAAATAACCGCAACATAGATTTGTATTCTTCAGCTCGAGGGAGTGTTTTTTTTCTTTACTTTCCTTGTTTTGTTTTTTTGTTGTTTTGAAAACTTCTTAGTTTGACGTTTGCTGAAGAAGTGAGCAAGCTGTGTGTAAATTGTTCTTGATTAGTTGCATAATTATTGCTACTACTGCTGTTCTTCATCAATGATGATACATCACTGGTGTTTGAGTGTCCAATCCTTTCAGGTTTGACTGTTTTCCTCCCTGTCAGGTCAGCACATCATGCAGTCGGCTTTAATATCACACTTAGCACTTTAGATTACAAGTGTTTATCTAAATATGCACACACACACACACACACACACACTGACACGCCTTACCTCATGTAGTTTTTGGTTTTGTTTTGTTTTGTTTTGGACAAACGCAGCAATCTGCTTAGAGCCTGACCGATGCCGCATTTTTTTTTTATTACGATCCCTATTTTGGGAAGTTCTAAACCCCCACTGATGTTATATATTTCTTTATTATTGTGCAACATGAGCCAATTATTATTATGTTTAACTATACAATGGTCTATAAGCTCAGAATCTATCGCAACACATTGTGGGCAGCTTGTAGAATGTTCCACTCTTACTGTAATTGAATGTGGTTAAGAATTGGGACAACAAACAGCTGCGTTATTGCAGATACAGATGTAAACAATGGCTGACATATCGGTCGGGCTCTAGAACTGCTTCATCAGGACACTTCCGTATAAGGACAAGTTCTAAAACTATTAATGTCTGATCGGTTTAACATATTGTCTTCATCCTGTAAGACACGGCGACACAACAATGTTTAGAGTTGCACTGCTTTATGTTTTGGCAGAGTGGTATTTTCTACCCAACCGGGGTGCTAAATTGATAACATTTTGACCCTTTTCTTTTTACTTAAGACAGTTTTCAATCACGTATAGGAACATTGTTTGAAACCTGGACATTTATGAGACTGACTTTATCTGAAAGAGGCTGTTTTGGAAATCATAAAGGTTGCCTGGGCTGCCCGTGTCTCCCTGAGACTGACACTTGGCCCATGCAGTGACTGCTTCCTGGGTGCTATATTAATATTTAGAATTGGTATTCATGACATCCACTGTTCCTAATAGATTGCAGGGCTTAAAGTTCTCAGTCCTGGGGACAGATTTCAGTCCTGAGGATTTCATAGGGGTCATTTAATGAGATCAGTGCAGATTTGCCTTTAAGCCTTGAGACCAATGTCATGTACTGTATGTAATGTACAGAGACGTATTATACCCTAACACAACAATATTGACATAAGGACATGAGAAGGTTAATTGAAGGTGCATCGTCACTTTTCTAACTGTCCTCAGACCCTTTTTTTAATTTGTTTTTTGTTTAACAAACACATTTTCTATCATGCCGTTGTTCAATATGAGACATGTTGAAGTTGAAATATTGTCATATCAGTACAGTAGGCCTACATACATTCTGGTCACTGCTACACAAGATGGACGCTACCTGTTCAACCAACCACATGTACACAGGACACAGTACTCCACAGAGCATAAAGCACACAGTACATTGACCAGTGGTTCTCAATATGTTTCATGTCAAGGACCCCCAAATTGACACATTTTTTGTATGGCTATAACCGATAACTGAACCATTTTAATTTCTATGAACGACAGTTTGATATGCTATAGACCAAAAACCCGAATTTGATACCATTTTGACCTCTGCGACCCCCCCAGACCCCCACAAGGGTCCATTTGGTTTCCTAACTATCAATCGTTGGGCTGTGGAACCTCCAAGGGCCCCACTTTGAGAACTACTGATATAGACAGTTGTACACACTACATTCAGCAGGTGAAACAGCCGCACAAATGCAAACCGTAACTTATGCATTTCAAAGGTCATCTTAGAATTGTGTAATCTGTGAAAAACTAGCGGTAACCCCAGTAATATTTCTATATTCATGCAGTGTGTGTGGTTTTGGAACAACGGAAGATGGCTAATATGTGTTTCATCATATATGTTGATAATGCAGTTGAATCTTGTAATCTAATAGTTATGTTGAGTTGAGCGCACACAAAGGCCTTCGGTCGAACCGGCTACTACACTACAGTTGGTTGGTTGGTGATTTAAAAAAAAGAAAGAAACATAGGCCTACTCTACAACTAATATAACACCAAATTTGTAGGCCTTTAAGGCTTAAACCTTGCATCTTTAAAAGCCTTACTATTTAGGCAATGGAAGAAATATATATATATATATAATCCGTTCCAATACAACTATTGTATTTACCAGTCAGTCACAAACTTAAGTGATTTTCTTTTGTTAAAAAGTTAAATCCCTATATTCAAATCAGATGTATCCAATCAGGAGAGAGAACTCCACAAAGATAAATTATGAGCTTCAGTTTTTAATTGTGTTCCAGGTCCAAATTTTCCTGTTTATTTTATTTTGTACCATCACTTGCATTTGTTTATCCTGTGAGTGTGAGATCAAATTGCCATCCTGACCTGAACATTTTCTGTTCACTGAATAACTAGAGACAGATAGACCTGTTTAACACTATATCATTTACATCCCGTTTAATAGGTCTACTTTTTATTGGTGCATTTAACCAATGAAAGGTATTAAAGATTGATTATCAATCAATTATTATAGGCCTAATTATCATTATTACAAAGTGTTAAAGACTTAAACATTTCTAAATCTGCCATAGCTATTTTGGGAATGGCATTATAGATGAACATTTTGACATAACAGAAGGCATTCATTTACGGAAAAATATGGAAATGCATACATTTCCACTAAACTCTTACGTTATCGACTCATAGGGTAGTGTAAGTGTTATCAATACGTTTGAATATATCATGAACTGGTGACATTAACGTACTGTTATAAAAGTCCTTGATGAATAGTTTATCTCTCTTACGGTTTACAGTTGGTTCGCTTTCTGAACCAATTGGATAACATTTTTAGATCAACGGAAGTCTATACTTTATTCAAGTTGATCGTGCGCGCTGCTCGTTATTTCAACACTCGTAGACATTTTAACGTCCCCGTGCCCCCTCTTAAGGAGCAGCAGCTCCCCTCGGTGGTCATTTAGTGGAACTGCAGATGTGATAACTGAAATGGATGGTCTGTTCGCCATAAATTCACCGTCATGACATCACCTACTTATTCCAGTGGTTCCCAAACGTGTTCAGGTCTTGTCAAGGACCCACGAATTGACACTTATTTATCAGCCCGCGGACCCCCATTTGAAAGATGCCAGGGACCCCCATAAGAGAAGATTTTTATACGGCTCTGCAGTGATTCTTAACCCGTGTAAATTCAACGACCACCAGTTTAATTAATTGGCATCATGGGTCTATGGACCCCCATTTAATGGCATTTCTATCTCGACCCCAATTTATATTGTAAAATCGATAATTCATTAATTAAATTCATTAATTAATGTAAGTGTACAAATGGATTTGTACACTCGGTGTTACATACCCATAATAAGGCTGATAAGGGTCCATTTGGTTCCAAACTATCATTTAGTTGGGGACCCCCTGGAACCCCTTCAAGGCCCCCTGGGGGTCCCCGGACCCCACTTTGAGAACCACTGGCCTAAACGACATGCGTAAAGATGTCAGCCGACAAGTGACAACCGACGTTGTAATGTTTAAAGATCATTTTCGAACAGCAGGAAATAATTATGCTCCGACGGGACCAGATAGCTAGCTCAATATTTCTTCCAGTTTTAGCCCACAAACGAACGACAGGCCCTAAATAGCTGGTGTGGATGTGGATCATACGTTTGGATTTTTTTTCTTTTTAGATTTTGCGAACAATCTACTGTCATGAAAGTAGTCAAAACGGAAGCCACTTCAGTTGTTTAAAACAGGGACTTATGGGTAATGGCGTTGTTTAGAGTTTACATTTGTCCTATGCAATGTTATGGGCGATGTCGCCGACACCGTCCTACGACAAAGTATAGTCCTACATGAATACATTGGTGAGAGTCCATCTACTAAGTACATTTACTGAACTAGCTACAAGTTTTATTTTACTCGAGTATATTTACTTATTTTGATACATTGTTTCTAGCCTACTTATACTAACCTATATGATCATATAGGCAAATATTGTACATTTACTCCACTGTAATTGGGCAGCTATAGTTACTTTGCAGATTGAGATAATTAGGCTAATAATGGGCTATAAAACATACACTACTTATACTTAAAGGGGCATTCCACTCATTTTCAACATTTGACTGTCATTAATATACCTTAGAGCTGTTGTGTGGAAATAATAAAAAGGTCCCCCCCCCCCCCCCCCCCATTCTGTTTCCTAGAACTGGAGGTCTGAAAAAAATCATTAATTGATATCAAGATGTGTTTCACCATGTTAATGATTTTTTTCAGACCTCCAGTTCTAGAAACACAGTATGGGGGAGACTTTTTTTTAAATATTTCCACACAACAGCTCTAAGGTATAAAGACGTTGAAAATTAGTGGAATGCCCTTTTAAGCCCCCATAAATATTTATTTTCCTCTTTTTAAGAATTGTGAAATTGTATATTCTGCATAATACTTGTTACTCAACGAAGATGTTGAATTCATAACTTTGACCACAGAGTAGCAGGATATTTCTACATTGATGTAGTTTCTTCCACCACTGTTAAACACACAACATTGTACCTATAGGCTATATTATTTATTGCAATGGTTCTCAAAATGCGTTCCGAGGCCGAGGGAATTCCAGGGGGGGTCCCCAGCCAAATTAGTTAATGTAATTTAGCATCAACATCAGTTTACTTTAAATGGATAGATTTTTTTTGAACTTAAGCTATGAAATACTTGCCATTAACATAGTGGTTGCAACTGTATTCATTGATTGCCCGAGTCCCATGGTAGGAGTTCTGCTCTGGTTTTGGTCAATATTAAGTAGTTCCGGTCATTTTGTGGGGTTCACTGGGGCCACGCAGTAAAAGTAAATTAATTCACAAAACTAATTGTATTGTTGACCTATTTCTAAAATATTAGAACATCTTTTATTTTAGAAATAGGTCAACAATACAAATTACGTTAGTTTTGTGGATTAATTTACTTTTACTGCGTGGCCCCCTGTGGCCTGTGCCCCCCCACAAAATGACCGGAACTACTTAATATTGACCAAAACCAGAGCAGAACTCCCACCACGGGACTCGGGCAATCAATTAATACAGTTGCAACCACTAAATGGCAAGTATTTTATACAGCTTAAGTTAAAAAAATCCGAACTATCCCTTTAAAGGCATAAATTCATTCCCAAAATTACATTTTCTAACACGTGAATTCATGGAGGTGTTTTGTTTTTTCGCATATCTAATCCAATAGGTATATATTCCAGTAGTTGATGAATTGAAGTACTTTACTTTTAAAACATTTCCATAGCCTATATAACCTCAGCAGTGCAGTCTTCTTATTCCCTGGAATAGAGTTGTTATTAATTTGTTTATTTATTACTTTTAGTTTAGCCTTGGCCTCCTATTTGGCCTATACTTCAGTTCATCAAATATTTGGAAAATTGGACCAGAATGTGACAAAAATATAACATTCCCCATGAAGTCAGAGCTTCCTGGGGTGTGTACTGGGAGTGGGGGAAGAAAAGCAGATCTACAAGCTCACAACACTTTGCAATGCGACATGCTGTGAGCTTGTCGATCTGCTCTTTAAAAAAAAGAAATGTGACAAATCTTGTCCCTGGCACAAAATCCTTTCAGAATGGGTCTACGGCCAAATACATTTTAATTCGGGGGTCCTTGACATGAATAAGTTTGAGAACCACTGCAATTTTAAGGACCACTTCACCACTTTTCAACCTATCTTCATATAATTGGTCCTCACTAATGGTCATGATAAAATAGCACTTTTTTTCCTCTTCTAGTCAGTCTGTGTCTCTCATAGGAGGGCTGTGGGCAGTTCAGAAACCCAGCCACCAGTGACACCATCAAAGGGGAATCCAAGCTAATAGAAACTGCAGGCTTTTTATTCCTGAAAAGTTGCGATGCGAAAATAAAAGCCATCGTTCTCACGATAATACAAATATTTTAATTTTATAGCTTGTTAAAAAAAAGCCTAATGATAATGATGTCACTGGTGGACAGGTTTCTGAACTGACCACAGCCCTCCTATGAGAGACAGACTGAGTAGAAACAAATGGTGCCATTTTATCATGATCATTAGTGAGGACCAATTATATGAAGATGGGTTGAAAAGTGGTGAAGTGGTCCTTTAATCATGCGCAGCCTCCATCCATCCATGAAGACTATCTCCTGTCTGTCTATGTGCATGCGCACGCCTCCCAGAACGCGCACGCAGGGGCGTTGAGTCCCGCCCCCTTTCCCGCTGTGGTCCGACCAATGAGCGTCAGCAGCGTCGGGTCACGTGTTGTGAGTCACTATGTCAGATGGTTCCGGTGTCATGGCGCGTCGCAGTGAAGGAGACATCTCGTACTGATATGATGATGATGTTATGCTCTTATTATTGACGCTGTAGGATGGTTGCCATGGCAAACGGTCCCGTTAGGACGCTCGTGAGCGTTCTGTTCACCTGTAAAGCGCACGGTACGCTGCGCGTGCACAGAGCCTACAGCCAGGTGACTTCATGCATTACATGCTGTCTTTTCATCAGAACCGACGAGCTGCTGTTGTGATGATACAGTTAGATATGTTTCTATTCTGCTGCGCTTATACTGTTGGCTGTGAATGTGTGACGTGTGTTTTTTGCGTAGTAAAGTACTGTGTGTGTGTGCGTGTGCGTGCGTGCGCGCGCGAGCGAGAGTATAATGTTAGTGCTTAATTAGGACAGATATTTGCATTTAGGTGCGTGCGTGTGTGTGTGCGCGCGCGTGTGTGTGTGAGAGATAGAAAGTGGATAATGTGAGACGGTAGCAGTATTTGTGAGAGAGGGAGTGTGTGTGTGTGTGTGTGTGTGTGTGTGTGTGAGAGAGTCAGAGAGAGAGAGTGTGATAATGTGAGGTGGTAGCACTTATTGTGAGAGAGGGAGAGGGTGTGTGACTGTGTGTGTGTGTGAGAGTGAGAGTGAGAGAAAGTGGATTATGTTTGCATGAGGACAGTCTTTTAGGCTGTGTGTGTGAGTGCGCATGCGATTGCGTGCGCCACGCATAACATTGGGGTTGTAAGACGGAGACAGACATACATTATGGGATGTAAAGTAAAGTGTCCACAGATGGTCATTGATGGAGACATACAGACCCTCCGTCCCCTCGTTGTAAATCTCTCTCTCTCTCTAGACATACAGACCCTCAGTCCCCTCGTAGCAACTCTCTCTCTAGACATACAGACCCTCCGTCCCCTCGTAGCAACTCTCTCTCTCTCTAGACATACAGACCCTCCGTCCCCTTGTAGCAACTCTCTCTCTAGACATACAGACCCTCCGTCCCCTCGTAGCAACTCTCTCTCTCTCTCTCTAGACATACAGACCATCCGTCCCCTCGTAGCAATTCTCTCTCTCTCTCTCTAGACATACAGACCATCCGTCCCCTCGTAGCAATTCTCTCTCTCTAGACATACAGACCCTCCGTCCCCTCGTAGCAATTCTCTCTCTCTCTCTAGACATACAGACCATCCGTCCCCTCGTAGCAATTCTCTCTCTCTCTCTAGACATACAGACCATCCGTCCCCTCGTAGCAATTCTCTCTCTCTCTCTCTCTCTAGTTTTGTATATCGTTGCTTCCGGGCAGTAACCTCTTATCTCCATATCTGTTTTGTCATAAATTAACGCCCTACTTCAGTGGTTTTCAACCAGTGGTCCTTGAGGCGGGTCCAGGTGGTCCCTAGACGGTAAATGATGTAGAGCTGGTAACCAAATGGGCTAAATGTCATCAAATGGTGGTCCGTGGCTCAAATGCCGAATAATTAATGGACCTTGAAATGAAAAGGGTTGAAAACCACTGCCCTATTGATCAAATTACAGTGTCACACAGAAGACGCAGTACAAGGCAAGCTGGAGTTGTGAGCTTGTAGATCCAATATTTGTGGACATATGAGGTTTCCGCCCGACAGACGACGTTAATGTTTAGTTGATTAACGATGTGTGTGTTTAGTTTTTTTCCCCCCATAATGTTTTCCATTCTTTTTGTTTTGTTTTACTATAATGACTTGGCCAAATCAGGATGCTGTTTTGACAGACCTCTCTCCATCCTCCGCTCCGGCTCCAATATGTCTCCTCTCCTCTCCAGTTGCAGGTGTCTTCTGTCGTGTCTGATCGCCTGCGGCTCCAATATGTCTCCTCTCCTCTCTCCAGTTGCAGGTGTCTTCTGTCGTGTCTGATCGCCTGCGGCTCTTCGAGTCTCTCAGGGAGAAACAACAGGCCGACAAGACGAGAGGCGGAGCCACCGAGAGGCCCCTCAGCGTCCGATTGGCCGATGGCAGGACGGTAGAAGGCCGAGCTGGTGTGACCACGCCTCTCCTCGTGGCGCAGAGCGCACGGTGAGAACTGATCTCGTTTTCAATTAGTCCGTTAATCAGACGGTGTAGGAGAGACAGACAGTAGGACAGCTGAGAGACAGACAGTGTAGGAGAGACAGACAGTAGGACAGCTGAGAGACAGACAGTGTAGGAGAGACAGACAGTATAGGACAGCTGAGAGACAGACAGTGTAGGAGAGACAGACAGTAGGACAGCTGAGAGACAGACAGTGTAGGAGAGACAGACGGTAGGACAGCTGAGAGAGAGACAGTGTAGGAGAGACAGACAGTATAGGACAGCTGAGAGACAGACAGTAGGACAGTTGAGAGAGAGACAGACAGTAGGACAGCTGAGAGGGAGACAGTGTAGGAGAGACAGACAGTAGGACAGTTGAGAGAGAGACAGACAGTAGGACAGCTGAGAGACAGACAGTGTAGGAGAGACAGACAGTATAGGACAGCTGAGAGACAGACAGTAGGACAGTTGAGAGAGAGACAGACAGTAGGACAGCTGAGAGGGAGACAGTGTAGGAGAGACAGACAGTAGGACAGCTGAGAGGGAGACAGTGTAGGAGAGACAGACAGTAGGACAGCTGAGAGAGAGAGACGGTATAGGAGAAACAGATGATAGGAAATCTGTAGGAAAGACAAACAGTAGGACAGCTGCAGGGGAGACAGACAATAGGAAAGCTGGGGGGGAGGTGTAGCAGGAGAGGTGGATTAAATAATAATAATAATTAAGAATAATCTGTATCTGCACCCAACATCAAAGTTACAGTAATAACAAGTGTGTTGTAAACCCTACTTTACTAACATGCAGACAAGTCCGCCAATGCTTCCACAATTTGGAAGAGAATCTATACGAACTGTATAGAGCGTCGCAGTCCCGCCCCCTGTCATGACGACGCCAGGCCCAGGAAATGATTCCCAATGCATTTGTCCCATAGACATTTCACAAAGTATTTATTTAAAGACGGTTACGCCGCGGACAAAGCCAACTCGAGTCGTGACAAATGATGACAATAAACACAATATTTTGGACCAAACAAATAATTACAAAGAAGAAAAACAACAAAAAAAGTGTTGTAACCTGCCGTTTTTTTCTTCTTTCTAATTCTTTTTTTGGCCCAAAAAAGGGTGTTTGTTGTCATGATTTGTCACGACAAGAGTTGGCTTTGTATGACGCTTAAAAGGTCTTTAAATAAATACATTTTGAAAAGTCTATGAGGAAAATGAACGGAGAATCATTTCCTGGGCCCTGGTAGTGGGCGGGACTGCGACCCTCTATACAGGGTTAGTCAAAGCAGTAATGATGTCACTTTCTGACTCGGTTGCTCTTATACATTTATACATCAAGTTTCTTAAAACTGCAGAGCAAGTTGGAGCCCCGACACAAACATATAGCTAGCAGTAGCACTGGAGCGGCGGCCTCATACTACCATTGTACGCCACCCTGAGTCTTACCATGAGCATTATACCAGGTTGTACCTTAACCCATTTTGACCTGAGATCAGATTCTAAAAATGTCTTCTACATCCTGACAGTTTTCTGAAAGCTATGTTTCTATGTCAGTCGTTCTTCGATTTTTCAAAAATGTCAGACCTACAAGCTCGTAGCTATGAGCTTGTAAATCTGCTATTTTTCAATAGCTAAAGCATAACATAATGCTAACACCAAAAGGGTTCCAGCCCAAAATGGGTTAAAGTGTGATCTTCACAGGTACAGGTGCTGAACTTGCGACACAGTGTATGTGCTTGCAGCATACAGCTCATTGTGAAAATCATACTTATAGTAGGTTCTGGTTCTAACAGTAGTTATTCCACCTCTGGCCTCCAGGGTGAAAGGAGCGCTGGTGAGCAGAGTGAACGGCGAATTGTGTGGTATGCTGCGCCCCCTAGAGGAAGACTGTGAACTGCAGCTTCTGGACTTCAACACAATCGAGGGCAAACAGGTATTTCATCGACAGCATCACCTCTACGTAGACATGGAAATATATTCAGTTCAATTCATAATCAGTTCGACGGCTCATTGTTCCGAAGTACAGGTGGTCTGACGCCGAACATTAAAATCGAGCGTAACCAGTTACTAACTAGGGTTAGGGTTAGGCTAACCACTAGCCTAAGATGTTTAACATGGAAACGATTATGCAAAAATAATTGTGATTATCTCGAAGAATTGCGATTAGGTGACTATATGATAATTGTGATAGGCCAGGTGGTCCTGGAAAACGGGAGAACTTAACGCGATGTGTGTGTGCTCTTGCTCTTCCGTCCAGGCGTTGTGGAGGACGGCGGGGTGCGTGCTGGGAGGCGTGCTGGAGGCGTCGCTGGGCGCCCAGCTGTGCAGAGAGGGAGTGACGGAGTTTGGTCTCTTCTGTGACCATCTGCTGGACAACAGGTGACCGTGTGATCAGTGCTCAGAATATAATGTCTAATGTTTGTTTTTGGATTTAGCCTTGGGGGGGGGGGGGGGGGGGTGTTGATGTCTTATGTTGCACTGTCTGCAAGTAGCCAGACTATCACTGCGTGGATATTAGTCTCGTCCTTCTCAGTGTTACGATGTCTTTTCCAAGGGGAGGGTACATACAGATTCAAACTGACTACTGGATAGATCTACAACCAATCAGAGCAGTGCAGCCCGCTCTTTCAATGTACGTCAACAGGTGACAAGCCCGCCCCATATTTGCATACTGGGCCCTGGTTGGTTATAGCCTGGTTCCAGACGGAATCCTCCCACAACTGAGCAATCCCAAACCTAATCTTCATTGGGCAATTGTTTTTGCAATGGCAGATACGTCTAGCCACACGAGGCTCTTTCGCAAGCAGCTGAAGAGGAAAGGGTAGTTCATATTATTGGCAGTACGTAGGGATTCGTGGCCCGTGGACGCAAAGTGTATTTTCCCAATACTTTCACCAGTCAGTGACGTCAGTGGGTTAGGGAGTGCTCCGCTACTAGACCGTGAGACCAGAGACTCAAACGAACTTGAGTCACGAGAGACACAACCGAGCAAGCTAAAGCGAGCGAGTTGCCATGTCGAACGTTGCGAAGTTCGCATGAGCTGACTCGCGCCCTCCGAGTTGCAACCCGATACACACAAAATAGTAAATCCTCGTCCCCACTACTCCAAATGAACACAACGAGCGCTCCCAGACCCACTGACGTCACTCACTGGTGGAAGTATTGGGAGGAAAAGGCAGGTCGCCCCCTGGACAGGTGACGTGATGCGTTGTCAGCTTGTGAGATCTGCTATAATAAAGTGTAGGGACGATTAGTTTTTATACAAATAATTAACGATTTGATTGTGTTTTTGGCATTAAACATTGGAACATATTATGAATACAAATGTAATGAATTACTGTTTGCCTTTTAGGCAAACGGTAACGGTAGATTGCACAGGACAGCTACCGTTGAATGAAAGAAATGTATAAACATGTTAAACTTCCAACTTGGAACATAAAATAATTGCGATAAGTCGCAAGCGTAAGTCCTCCTCCGCGTTCCCCTCATGGAACCCCCCCTCTCTGAAAGCGTTTACTCTTAAACGGTTAGCAAGGAGTTTAATTGCATTCAATAAAAAAACATTTAATGTTACACTATCAAATGCCAAAATAATGACGATGTGCGATTTCAGTAAACAAACCTCCTGTTGAACTCAACAGTTGTGGTTTCTAAGCATGGAAATGCAGAGTTGTAAAAAAATAAATAACCGCAACTCTCAATCATTGTTTTATTGCCTGGAATGGAGCCCGAATCACCACGTTAACAATAACATCTCTATATCGCCACTGTCGACAGGGAAACCTTGTATGTTTCAGGAAATTCAGAAAAACAACCTGTGTTCCAAATGAATCCTATGTAGTTATGTCACAAGGGCTTCTTTATGCTTGCTAATGGTTAGTCAGTATTTAGGGCGCTACAGCGGGACGCATACTGCACTTTTTGAGTGGTGCAGCCACTCCAGTAGACGGCTATGTGTGTCCGTCCGTCCGTCCCTGGCTGGGTCGGTCTGTCTGTCTGTCCGAGTACGAAATAGCGTTTGGTTGGTTTTCATCACCAACAAGTGTTATTGTTGCGCAGCCTAACACACGCACACACACGCACACACACACACTTATTTTGTTTTACTTGTTTTATGTTCTATGATATACTGTAATTGTAATGTTTCTTTATGCTTTTGCTTTTGTTTTAATGATATTGTATGTTTTTGCTTTAATCTTTATCCTCTGTAAAGCACTTTGCGATGCATTTATTTTGTGAAAGGTGCTAATAATAATATACTTTATTTATATTTATATTATTATTATTAGTAGTAGTGGTGGTGGTAATAGTAGTAGTAGTAGTAGTAGTAGTAATAGTAGTAGTAGTAGTAGTAGTATATCAAGCCCTCTACTGGCTGTCTGTCTGTCTTTGTGTCTTTGGTAGAAGCTCACATTGACATATTGTCTGTCCACAGCACTGTCTCTCTGGTGGAGTTGGAGGACAGATTTAACATGTTGTCTGTCCACACAGCCCTGTCTCTCTGGTGGAGTTAGAGGACAGATGTAACATATTGTCTGTCCACAGCACTGTCTCTCTGGTGGAGTTGGAGGACAGATGTAACATGTTGTCTGTCCACAGCCCTGTCTCTCTGGTGGAGTTAGAGGACAGATGTAACATGTTGTCTGTCCACAGCACTGTCTCTCTGGTGGAGTTGGAGGACAGATGTAACATATTGTCTGTCCACAGCACTGTCTCTCTGGTGGAGTTGGAGGACAGATGTAAGGAGGCAGCGTCTCTCAGACCTGTCCTCTCCACTCTGGAGCTCCAGGCGGACGATGTCCAGCAGCTGTTCCAGGTCAGTGACCACGAGAAGATCCCCCTCCATTCCTTTACCACTGTGTCCCGGTCCTAACGTAGGACACTTGTTTCCCACAAAGTGCATCGGGACCCATTCTAAAGCCCAGAAACACACCAATGGGTAGAGAGACGCAACAAACCGCTTTCGGAGTTCGTCGCAGCGCTGTGATATGTCCTGTTGCACGTCGACGTGTGATGTCGACGCAACCCCATTGGTGTGGCTTGGGCTTTTTGGGCTTTAGGGCTGCAGACTTTTTTTTTTAAGAGTAAAATCTTAATTAATAATTTTAAACAATTCAAAAATGTTTTCAAAAGAATTTCATAATTAAAATAAAGAGAAGAAAGGGCTCCCGCACACTGTCTTCACTTATAGAGCAGCAGTTTTATTCAGAAGACAACATTTCAGTCTAACTGACCTTCATCAGGTATCATACCTGATGAAGGTCGTTTAGACTGAAACGTTGTGCGGGACCCTTTTCTTCTCATGATTCGCATGTGGTTGGCGGCCCCTACGCACCTGTCCTTGTAGGAGTGCACAAGGCCTTTTCTCTACATAATTAAAATAAAAAAAATCTAATTTCAATGAATACATAAACAGCCTATCTACAAGCTCACAACGCAGCCTGAAGCGATGTGCTGTGAGCTTGTAGATCTGCTATTCTCACTATAGTTTGGGTCCCGGGGGCAAACGTCTAATTTCTCCTTTGGGTCTTGAGCACCGTATAAAACCCACACAGCGTAGAGTAGGACTAAACAAGCGAGACTGGAAGTGATGAAACTCCCCCCAAAAATATGAGCTGACGAAATTGGAAGGGGAACATTTAAACTGATGAATGATCTTTGTGGTTCTGTTGGTTTCTGTTTGACTGATGGAGTGTCAGTCAGGCTGTGATGTTCTGTGTAACTGATGGAGTGTCAGTCAGGGTGTGATTTAATCAAATCAAGCTTTATTTATATAGCACATTTAAAACAATCGAGATTGACCAAAGTGGTTTACACAATAAAATCTAGAGACAGTTATGCATACAAAATACAAAAACATCAAACAAGTAACAACAAGAAATTAAACAGTTCAAATGACAAAAAAAAAAAGAAATCAGGAAGGATCAAAGGCCATAGAAAAGAGATGAGTCTTGAGAAGAGACTTAAAAAGTTCAATGGACTGAGCACTTTTAATATAAAAAGGGAGTGGGTGCTGCAACAGCGAAGGCACGATTACCTCTGGATCTTAAATTGGATTCAGTCAAAAGCAGCTGGCCGGCAGACCTCAAAGGTCCAGCTGGAGTATAATCATCCAAGAGATCAGTATGAGCGGGACAGCCCATGTAAAGATTTATAAACGAATAAAAGTATCTTAAAATCTATTCGAAACTTGACAGGGAGCCAGTGCAATCTAGCTAAAATGGGGGTGATGTGGTCGCGTTTTCTCGTGCACGTAAGGAGGCGAGCAGCTGCGTTTTGAACCAGCTGCAAGCGCCTAAGAGAAGACTGTGTGATGCCGACATACAATGCATTGTAGTAATCTAACCGTGACGAAATAAATGCATGGATGGCCATTTCCAATTGTTTGGGAGGGAGATATGGTTTGATTTTAGATAGGAGTCTGAGTTGGAAAAAACTGCTTCTTACCACGGTGCTAATCCGTTTATCAAAGTTATTATCAAAGGTAACACCTAGGTTTTTGACGGTTGCGCGAATATTAGGGTTGAAAATGGTAAATGGTGCATTTATATAGCGCCTTTATCCAAGGCGCTTTACATAGATTGTGCATTACATTCACCCATTCACACACATTCATACACCAATTGCGGTGGAAGCCATGCAAGGTACGAACCAGCACATCGGGAGCAATTTGGGGTTCAGTGTCTTGCCCAAGGACACTTCGACATGTAGACAGGAGGAGCCGGGATTCGAACCGCCGACCCATGGATCATTGGACGACCTGCACTACCTCCTGAGCCACAGTCGCCCCTGAAAGGGCCAAGGGTTGTGGAAGATGGAGTATCGTGGCCGGAAATGATTATTTCTGTTTTGCTTTCGTTGAGGTTCAGGAAGTTGGAGTCCATCCAGGTTTTAACATCAGCTAGGCAGTCCAGTAATAGTTGATGGCTGTGTGATGACAGTGATGGCTGTGTAAGTGATGGAGTGTCAGTCAGGGTGTGATGACTGTTTGTTTTGCTGTTTTTAGAGCAACAAGCTGAGACTGCAGCTCATCGAAGAGCAGAGGACTGGGCCCAATGTGACGGTGTACAGGCAAGTACGCACACACACGCACGCACACACACACACAGGAATCCCGTGGCAGAGGTTAAAAACATTATTAGTGGTTCACCTAAAAATGTACTTATTTCCTTGGAGATTTGCACACATGTTCACTGCTCCGTGCGTATGTCTGTTCATCAGACATACAGTACAGTGATGTGTCCACCATGTCTCTGAGCCATGTCATGCTTTGTGTGTGTGTGTGTGTGTGTGTGTGTGTGTGTGTGTGTGTGTGTGTGTGTGTGTGTGTGTGTGTGTGTGTGTGTGTGTGTGTGTGTGTGTGTGTGTGTGTGTGTGTGTGTGTGTGTGTGTGTGTGTGTGTGTGTGTGTGTGTGTGTGTGTGTGTGTGTGTGTGTGTGTGTGTTCCAGATGTGGAGACAGTGTAGGAGTGTGTAATGGACCTCTTCTTCCTCACACCGGCCTCATCAAGGTCTTCAAAATGTTACAGGTGTGTGTGCGCGGCTGCGCGTGTGTGTGTGCGCGCGCTGACAGTAGGCCAAGAAGAGTGGGCTGGTCCGTGCTTATCCTAAAAGAAGTTGGTCTCTGTGTCAAAACCATTAGGTGTTTTGATATGGTGCCTTTTATAGGAAACCTAGAAACATTTTTGTCCCGATGTGTGTGTGTGTGTGTGTGTGTGTGTGTGGGGAGGAATCAATTGGCAAACAATTTACGTCCTAAGCCAGTGGTTCCCAAAGTGGGGTCCGGGGACCCCTAGGGGTCCTTGAGGGAGTACCCAGCTAAATTATAGTTTGGAACCAAATGGACCCATACTGGTCTGTAACTCTGAGAGTGTAGAAATGGAACCATTTGTACACTCTCAGTTAAATTTACATTGATTTTACAATATAAATTGGGGTCCCAGAGATAGAAATGCCATTAAATGGGGGTCTGTAGACTAATGCATGTCAAACTGGGGGTCCTTGAAATTAAACTGGTTGAGAATCACTGCTAGAGCCGTAAAAAAGATTCTCTTATGGGGGTCCCTGGCATATCTTTTCAAATGGGGGAGCCCTGAGATCGGCTAATCAGTCTCCTGATTGTGCCTGACACACATTTCAGGACCAGAGGAGATCGCACGTTCGCCGTGGCCGGTCCCAACCTCTGGAACGCCCTGCCTCTCCATGTTCGCTCTGCTCCATGTTCGCTCTGCTCCATGTTCGCTCTGTCGTTGGCGGCTTTCAAATTCCTATTAAAGACTAATTTTTTACTCTATCGCTTTTAATTTAATTTAATTTAAGTCTACCCATGTACGATGTTCCCATGTACTGCTTATTGTATTTTACATTTTGCTCTCTGACAATAATGCTTTTCCTTCCTTTTTTTTCTATATTCTATCCCCTTTTTCTGTTTGCCTCGGTGTATGTTATTATGCTCTGTAATGTGAAGCACTTTGGTTCGACCTCGGTCGTTGTAAATGTGCTATACAAATAAAGTTTGATTTGATAATTAGTGTCAATTTGGGGGTCCTTGACATGAATAAGTTTGGGAACCACTGTCCTAAGCGTTCTAAACAAACATTTAAAATCCCATAGACTAGTTTGCCAATATGGCAAAATTCCATATGATGTGATCTTCAAAAGCCATGCATTGGAGGTGCTAGCTAGCAGCGCCCCTCAACTAAATAAAGAAATGACCCCCCGTCCCACGAAGCACACTCACAGAAGCGCACACACTACAGGCTTTGACACACCGACTCAGTGGCGTTTGACCTTCCAGGCACCAGGGCCCTACTCAGCCAATCACAGTCCTCGTCACAGTCTTCATGACATGGTGCCTGATTGGTCGATAGATAACTGTCTCGTCGTCTCCCATCCAGGTGTCTCCCGTGGCCTTGGCCAATCAGCCGCAGACGTCGGGCGTGATGCGCATGCTGGGCGTGGCGTTTCCGGGCGAGCGGGAGAGGAAGGAGTGGGAGGAGCAGAAGGAGGAGGCGAGGAGGAGGGACCACAGACGCATCGGCACGGTGATGACGTCATCATGACCTCATAGTAGTTTTGTTTGACGCTGTTGACTAGAAACCTTTTATCTCCATATTTCATGTCCTTTTTTGAGAGGCGCTAAGCCCCCCCCCCCCCCCCCCCCCCCCCCACGCCAGGCTTTTGACATTACGTCATATGACAACCAAACTCTATGGACCCATTTAGACCTAAGAACTGATTCTACAAATGTCTTATAAATCATGACAGTTTTCTGAAAAACCCTATGTTTCTATATGTCAGTGGGTGCTCAACTTTTTTCATGACAAGGACCCCCAGAATTATCTGAATTTGGCTGCAGACTCCCATCTCAAAATGATGTTCCAGGGACCCCCCCAGAAGCAAATACTTTAGTAAAAAAAAAACATTCACTGTGAAAGAATATATATTCAAAGATTTACACACATTTTCACGATTTCACAAAAAATAGCAGATCTACAAGCTCATAGCACGGCACTCGGTGCCGCGCTACGAGCTTGTAGGTCTGCTATTTTTCAACGGGTAAAGTTTAAAATAGTGGTTAAAGTGGTTGCGGCCTCAGGTCTAAATGGGTTCACGCTTGTTAAGGCAAATGATGATGTAATTGGTGCCAGCCGAGTCTAAGTACTCTAATGTTTAACTACTCTAAGTACTCTAAGTACAGTCTAAGTACTCTAATGTTTGTTTAGGGGTAGATAAGCTTAACCCGTTTTGTGCGGGAACCCCCTTTTGGTGTTAGCATTATGTTATACTTTAGCTATTGAAAAATCGCAGATCTACAAGCTCATAGCGCGGCACCGAGTGCCGTGCTATGAACTTGTAGGTCTGCTATTTTTGAAAAATCGTGGAAATGTAGTGCAAATCTTTGAATATATATTCGTTTTTAACTCAAATCTTTGCTTCTGGGGGTCGGTCCCTGGAACAACATATTTTCAGATGGGGGTCGGCGGCATATTACATATAATTCTTTGGGGTCCGACTCCTTGACATGAAAATGTTTGAGAACCACTGACATAGAAACATGAGGTTTTTCAAGAAAACTGTCAGGATTTAGAAGTAGAATCGACCTCAGGTCTAAATGGGTTAACTTTCAATAACATCTCTCTGTTTTTACCAACCCACCGCAGTGGTTCGGTTATCGCATAAAAAAGTGGAGTATGTGTCCCACTTTAGCCTGCAGGCCCCTCGCATTAAATACAGACTTTTGTTTATACAACCTGAGATTGTACATCTGTTATTTTCTGTGTGTGGGTTTCATACTGTACGTGCCGTCTCTCTAACCAACAACATCTCACTAATATAAATACATCTTGTAATAAATTGAATTGAATTTTTCTCAAATCAAAGCTTTCAATGAGAACATCCAAACATGCCCCCAAAAATTGGCGGCGCCCCCATAGAGTAATAAAAAGATATTAGAGACCGAACCGGAGCGCTAGCCCCGCCCCCACGCTATTCATTTCAATAGAAGTTGGCGTTTTGAAGCACCCGGAAGACTGCCGGAAGTACAATTATAACTCAATGGCTCGAGCGAGCGGAAGTTTAGCCTAGCCTAGCCCCGGACCTCAAATGTGAGGTCCGGGGCTGACGCACACGTCATGAACGTCCCTCCACCTCTGTGAAAGTGCTGTGTGTGTGGTATTGTATTGCTTACTGTTTTTGTTCTGTTTTTAGGACCAGGATCTGTTCTTTTTTAACGACGTCAGTCCTGGAAGCTGCTTCTTTCTGCCCAAAGGGGCTCATATTTACAACGCACTGACGGACCTGATGAAGGTACACACCCACACACACACACACACACACACACACACTGACTGTATCAAGGAACACACATGGTCGATCAGTCAGTAATTTCACTCCCTCCCTCTGTCTGTCTGTCTGTCTGTCTGTGTGTCTCTCTCTCTCTCTCTTTATCTCTCTAATTCAATTCAACAAGCTTTATTGCCATATTGGCATGACATTTGACAAGTAAGAGAGAGCCCTCTCAGACACAACACACTCAGACACAGCCCTCTGTGTCAGACAGCTGCTGTGACTCACAGAAGGCTTAAAGGGGCATTCCACTCATTTTCAACATTTTACTATGTCATTAATATACCTTAGAGCTGTTGTGTGGAAATAATAAAAAAGTCCCCCCATTCTGTGTTTCCTAGAACTAGAGGTCTGAAAAAAATCATTAACATGGTGAAACACATCTTGATGATGTCATCAAGATGTGTTTCACCATGTTAATGATTCTTTTCATAATTACAGTTCTAGGAAACACAGAATGGGGGGACTTTTTTATTATTTCCACACAACAGCTCTAAGGTATATTAATGACATAGTAAAATGTTGAAAATGGGTGGTTTTCCCCTTTAAGGCTAATGAAGATCTAATAAATTAATCAAATCTCTCTCTCTCTCTCACCATAGCATCCGATTTTGGGCATTTCATTTTAGGCAGACATTTTCAAAGACGGCAACAATAGCCGATCTACAAGTTCACAACGCATAGTAGTATTTGAGGGGCCCCTCCAATGCCCGGCTTTGTGCGTGCCACCCGTGATGCCGTGTGTGTGTGTGGCCAAATGACAAAAGTGGTCATCATGATAAAAATGTGCCCCTCACTTCACACGAGTGATTGTTTTTAATATCGGTACACTTTTAACCACATGAGCCATTATAGCAGCCAAATATCGGACATGTCCTTGTAAATCCGTCCGTGTGTTCCATAGTTGGAGCCCATTGAAAATAAAATGGCGGTTGCAGCATAAGTGGACTGAGGAAAGAAATCTCTTAACACGGAAGCGGATAGGAGGTGCTTTTTGCTACCGCATGGGTTTCTTGTGCCTCGCTGCACTGGGAGTTGAATGTTCCATCATAGGTTAGCCAAGAGCGCCATCTAGTGGAAAAAACTAAACAAAAGTCGTGAAAGTCTTCCTTGGCAGTGAACGCCATTGGGGGGGGGGGGGGGGGGTCGTAAAAGTGAGTGAGCAAACGGACACTCGCTGGCGCTGGATGAATTATAATGATTTAATCTGTACTGCCTCCCCCTGGCCGGGGGGCGCCTGATGGAGGGGAAAGGAACTGGTCGGAATAACGTGTTCATTCCACACGCTATGTCCTCCCGTTGGGAAACTCCCCAACCTGTCAGGTGAAAAGTCAAAGTCATACGATTTGTCACACGCGTTACCGCAGTGAAATTTGTTCTCCGCATTTGACCCATCTCTTGGAGCAGTGAGCCGCAGCCAAGGAGCGGTGAGCTGCAGCCGTGCCGCGCTCGGGAATCATTTGATTAGTAGATTTGACCCCCAATCCAACCCTTTTGATGCTGAGTGCCGAGCAGGGAGGCATTGGGTCCCATTTTTACAGTCTTTGGTATGACCCAGCCGGGGATCGAACCCCGACCTCCCAGTTTCAGGGCGGACACTCTAACCACAAGGCCACTGTCTGGTGAAGCGGCTTGGACTCTTCATGCATTGAAGGAAGCATGAGGTCAGTCCGCTGCCCCCCCAGGTTGGTAGAGGAAGTGTAGCGCCCAGGATTACATTAGATAATTGACACTGGGTGGAAAACAAATGGGTTGCAAAAAAAACCCTCTACAAGCTCGTAGCCGCGCTACGAGCTTGTAGATCTGCTATTTTTCAACAGCTAAAGTATAACATAATGCTCAGATTTCATCTACACAGAACATATTAAGTATATAAAGTATAACATAATGCTCAGATTACATCTACACAGAACATATTAAGTATATAAAGTATAACATAATGCTCAGATTTCATCTACACAGAACATATTAAGTATATAAAGTATAACATAATGCTCAGATTACATCTACACAGAACATATTAAGTATATAAAGTCTAACATAATGCTCAGATTTCATCTACACAGAACATATTAAGCTCATGTTGCTTTCATTTCATTTCCTACAAAGTGTTTGTTTTCCTTCCCTCCCCTATCGTCTGTCCATCTCTTATCCTCACATCTCTGACTGCAGTACACTAGGAAGGATAAAACATGGAGGCAGCTGGTGTATGTTTAGTCAAACACTTAAGCCCACGTGCGTGCGTGCGTGTGTGTGTGTGTGTGCGCGTGTGTGTGCGTGTGTGTGTGTGTATGGTAAAGAGAAAAGCACACCCGTGTGAACTGAGCGGTCCAACAATACTTTTATTGTGATAGTTACTGTACTGTACGGTGCAGTTTTATTGCTGTAGTTGTAGTCCTCTGTGCTCTTATTTGTGTTTTTATATTTACTTTAAATTGTATTATCAGTCTCTCTTTTCCTAGCCTATGCTTTCTATGGCATAGGCAGCTCCCGGCAGGATCCGCTGTGAGAATCTAGACGCAGCTGCGCGACATGAGACTAATTAATTAGAGCGACAGAGAGAGGAATGTGTGTGTGTACGTGTGTGCGTGTGTACGTCAATTTAACAAAGGTGCAGACGATCATAAATCATCAGAGAGTGATCGACGTTTGCGCTACTCTATGCCGAATGGAAGTGGACTACTCGGTCCCAGACTTTCTTTTTCTCTCCCTGGAAATAAAAACGTCTGGATTTCCGAGGCTACTCTTTTCCTGACGATGGTTTAATGCAGTATGACTTCATATCATTCAATAGTCTAATGTGTCAAATGCATGTAATCAATCAGTCACTCTCTCTTCTCTTCTAGAGCGAGTATAAGAGGCGGGGCTTCCAGGAGGTCGTGACCCCGACCCTGTACAGCAAGGCATTGTGGGAGCGTTCAGGTCACTGGGAGCATTACTGTGACAATATGTTCACTGTGGCAAGCCAGGACTCCCACACATACGCCCTGAAGCCTATGAACTGTCCTGCTCACTGGTACGCACACACACACACATACACACACACATACGCCCTGAAGCCTATGAACTGTCCTGCTCACTGGTACGCACACACACACACACATACGCCCTGAAGCCTATGAACTGTCCTGCTCACTGGTACGCACACACACACATACGCCCTGAAGCCTATGAACTGTCCTGCTCACTGGTACGCACACACACACACGCTCTGAAGCCTATGAACTGCCCTGCTCACTGGTACGCACACACACACACACATACGCCCTGAAGCCTATGAACTGTCCTGCTCACTGGTACGCACACACACACACACATACGCCCTGAAGCCTATGAATTGTCCTGCTCACTGGTACGCACACACACACACACATACGCCCTGAAGCCTATGAACTGTCCTGCTCACTGGTACGCACACACACACATACGCCCTGAAGCCTATGAACTGTCCTGCTCACTGGTACGCACACACACACATACGCCCTGAAGCCTATGAACTGTCCTGCTCACTGGTACGCACACACACACGCGCTCTGAAACCTATGAACTGTCCTGCACACTGGTACACATATGCACACTACACACAAACACACAACACACAAACACACATATTCTCATACTGACACATGTGCAACACCCAACAATCGGTGTCGCTTGGGTAACATCTTGGAACAACTCGGGACGCGCGCACACACACACACACAGGCATGCAGAAACATTACCTATCTTCAAATAAGTTGTTGCTAGTAATTATTGATTGTGTGTGTGTGTGTGTGTGCGCGCAGTGTCATGTTTGAGCAGAGCGTGAGGTCCTGGAGGGAGCTTCCTCTCCGCTGGGCGGACTTCGGCGTTCTCCACAGGAACGAGCTGTCTGGAGCTCTGACCGGCCTCACCCGGGTCCGCAGGTTCTGTCAGGACGACGCACACATCTTCTGCACGCCAGAGCAGGTACCGCCAGAGCAGGCACCCTAGTGACCCACCTTGTGTAATGTAGTGAATGAAGGCTTCCCCATTTGATAAAGTGTTTTATCTGCGGGACCCCAACCTATCAAACGGCAACACTGATCAAAATAAGACGATTCTGTACGTACGTTCTCTAGTAGGCCTACAGTGGTTGTGGAACCTTTGTGCTCAAGGCGCACCAATGGGCGCTTGTAGATCTGCTCTTTTTGGCGGACGACACCGCCGTACTACAGAAATATAAATTATGGTATAGAACTGCGACTCATAGAATGTGCACTTGCTTTTATCAGAGCCTTGTCTTTTATCACGACAGATCTGTTGTCGCACGGGTGCTACAAACTGCATTTCACAACTCAACTCGCACTGTGCTATTTTCAGTAGCAAATGCGAGTACCTGCTCGCACTGTGATGCCCTGCCAGCGGTCCCCGGGCCACAGGTTGGGCATCGCTGCCGTAGTAGAGGCTTGACAACACTGTCCCTGCCAGCGGTCCCCGGGCCACAGGTTGGGCATCGCTGCCGTAGTAGAGGCTTGACAACACTGTCCCTGCCAGCGGTCCCCGGCCCACAGGTTGGGCCTCGCTGCCGTAGTAGAGGCTTGACAACACTGTCCCTGCCAGTGGTCCCTGGCCCACAGGTTGGGCCTCGCTGCCGTAGTAGAGGCTTGACAACACTGTCCCTGCCAGCGGTCCCCGGGCCACAGGTTGGGCATCGCTGTAGTAGAGGCTTGACAACACTGTCCCTGCCAGTGGTCCCCGGGCCACAGGTTGGGCATCGCTGCCGTAGTAGAGGCTTGACAACACTGTCCCTGCCAGCGGTCCCCGGGCCACAGGTTGGGCCTCGCTGCCGTAGTAGAGGCTTGACAACACTGTCCCTGCCAGCGGTCCCCGGGCCACAGGTTGGGCATCGCTGCCGTAGTAGAGGCTTGACAACACTGTCCCTGCCAGCGGTCCCCGGGCCACAGGTTGGGCATCGCTGCCGTAGTAGAGGCTTGACAACACTGTCCCTGCCAGCGGTCCCCGGGCCACAGGTTGGGCCTCGCTGCCGTAGTAGAGGCTTGACAACACTGTCCCTGCCAGCGGTCCCCGGGCCACAGGTTGGGCCTCGCTGCCGTAGTAGAGGCTTGACAACACCGTTTCTGTTCTTTAGAAAGAGGAGAATTACTGTGGCCACAACAAAAGCCTCTCAGCTCACCTGGATATAAATAACGTTGGTTGGTAATAAAAAATAATTTAGGAAGGAAGGAAGCTACCGTTTATAACATTAACCTTTGTTACACACACTGAGGCACACACACACACACACACACACACACACACACAATTACACACACACACAATGTTGTTGCTGCTACAACTTCTCCTCATACTCATTTAGAGCAGTGGTTCTCAACCAGTGGTCCCTGAGGGGGTTCCAGGTGGTCCCCAGTGGTCCTTGAGGGGGTTCCAGGTGGTCCCTGAGGGCGTTCCAGGTGGTCCCTGAGGGGGTTCCAGGTGGTCCCCTGCTAAATGACAGATAGGTCTAGACTTATTAACTCTTGAGTGTAAAAGGAACACAAACACTTTCATGTCAACTTGACATGAGGACCCTCACAATGATGTGCATTTGGCCACGGACCCCGCCATCTCAAAATAGTTTGTTCCAGCGACCACCAGAAGCAATGTGTTGTAGAACAACTTATTACGCATAATAACCGTTATTATTGTGATTATTTCTTTATTATTTCTTAAGGGCCTTTCAAACGGGAAGCGATTTAACGAGCCTATAGTTAATTTTCAATGAGACTTGCAGGGTTTTTTTTCTGTATGCGCGGAGAAGTGAATGTGTTGCGTGCGTGTTCGTTACGTGTACCCACATGCACTCACCAGGCCTGGAATCACGATTGCGTTGTCGCGCCCCTCTTGAGCAGACCTGTAGCACAGGGGTTGTCAACGTTTTTGGCCAGGGACTTAGTGAAGGGCTAATTACAGGTTAAAAAAATATTTAATTTTGTTTTAAATTCATGATTATTTCTTTGCTTTTTTGGGAATGTTTTTCTGAAAATGTTTTGAAATTGTAATAATTAAAAACAAAATGTAGGAAACAAAAAAATAAAGGGACCTAGATTACTTTAATTTTTAATTTCTTTCCTGAAAACCTTGAAAATATGGCCAATTCTGCTATGATGTAATGTGGGAGCACACGCTAATGATATAGTCAATTAACCCATTTTGGGCGGAAACCCTTTTTGGTGTTTTAAGCATTATGTTATGCTTTAGCTATTGATGCAAATGTGGTGGTGCAAATGTCGAATATATATTCTTTCAGAGCGAACGTTTTCAACTAAAATCTTTGCTTTTGAACATATTTTCAGATGGTGGTCGGTGGCCAATTATATATCATGTTTGGGGTCCTTTTACATGAAATATTAAGCACCATCACTGATTTCAGAAAATGATCATTTAGAAGACTTTTGTTAAATTTTGACGTCAGGCCAAAATGGGTTAAAGTGCAACTCATAACATTGTGTGTAGTTGTGTATTGTGTAATGTGTGGTTGTCACACCTGGCCTTGTGTCAGCCAGGGCAGAACCAACGGTGTGGGAAGTCCAGCCAGGGCAGAACCAACGGTGTGGGAACTGGGAAGTCCCCCCGGCGGCACTATAATAGTTGTCCTGTGTCGTCCTGTTAGCCTGAGTCACATGAGCCTTGATGTGTTTAACCTCTGTGGGTGCCTGACTGCCTGTTAGGCTGTGGTGGAACAAACTTACTCCGTTTTTTCACTTAACACATTGTATGCCCAGACGTCTTTATAATCCCTGTGGTGCCCAAGACGTCTGGGGACGTCTTTGGGATATTCTTTTTTATTTTGTTTTATTTATTTTAAAAGAAAAATCGTCCAAAAAAGCTTTAAATACTTTGTATTAGCATGTGCATTCCATATGTGACTAAATTTGACCGACTGCCATTGGGATTTTTTTGAATTTTCGTTTTTTACATGTTTTATGAAAGCAGGGAATCATAGCTTCAAATTGACATTGGTTGTTCAGTTTTACCCACCAGTTTTGGAGATATGGCTTATAGAGTAATGTCTTGCAGAAAACGGCGAGTTGAGAAAACAGGCTTGAAAGGTTCACTTCTGTGGTCTCTAACATTACACCTAGCTACATGTTTAAGCATTTATTTCATATTTACATGTCGATTTCAGCTCTGACACTTATTTCAGACATGCTCTAGTATGTGAAGAGTGCCTGTGCTATTAACTCATTTAAAAATCTCTGCCAGCCCTATGCGCCATAGGGCTGGAGCATACATGGACATATGACATCATCAACCTGCGACAGGAGCAGTTCCTATTGAGTGAAAGATTCTCTATTTATGAAATAAATAAAAAATATTTAAGGTGTTTATATATTTTTGAGTGGTGTAAACCACTCATACAACTGGCTATGTTAGTTTAAGTGTCTGTCTGTCTGTGCTCAAAAAATGAGCATGGTTGCTATGGTCACCCAGTTCACACGGGTGTGATTTCATTACGTCAGACATTACGTCAGACCACAGCTGATCAGTCTATATAAGACCTTACACCACTCAGTTCACACGGGTGTGATTTTTTAATTTAGTTGTAGAAGGCAGACATATTTGTCTTATTAGCCAGGGCTCCTTTTTAAGTTTAAAAGTATCAATACTGCAATATAGAAATACTAGTACAAAGGTATTGGCTTCGAAATGTTACCACAAGTACCACAAGTAAAAGTATGAATTGGGCAGAATGTCCCATTTATAGTTTTCAAATGTATAATTTTCACCCTGTCTGTCCATCCACAGTGTTATTATTCTAGTGTCCATTAGGGGGCACTCAATCAGAGACAGTGAAATACTGTATTTGTCTTGAAGGAAGGAAAGGAATGAATGCATGCAAACGGGTTCAAAGGTCGTTTGTTTAAGGAGCAAACATCATATCATCGAGACGTGAATATCAATGCAGTACATTCTCAACATGTGTGCATAAAGGAATACAATACAACGCACCTCAGGACCACCTACCATCGATTATACAAAGGTCTTCTAAATCCTGACAGTTTTCTGAAAAACCCATGTTTCTGTCAGTGGTTCTCAAAGTATTTCATGTCAAGGACCTCCAAAAATGTAATTGGCCTGAAAATATGTTGTTCCAGGGACCTCCCCAGAAACAAAGATTTGAGTTAAAAATGTTTGCTCTGAAAGAATATATATTCAAAGATTTGCGCCACATTTTCACGATTTTCAAAAATAGCAGATCTATAAGCTCATCAGTTATTTCGCTAGGAGGAAAAGGAGAGGTTCAAGCATCCCCCCCATAAAAAAAAAAGCTCTAATTTTGAATACGCATGTGAAAACTTGTCAAAAATAGGTGGGCAGACCAGACTCAATTTTGGGATCCCTCTAATGAGTTTTAAAAGGATTGCCATGGACAGCACACTTAGCAGTAATTGCTCCTGCTTTGATGTTGTAAGCCTATTTATTTATACGTTTTATAATTTATATTGGTCATTCTGTAGTCTCGCGTAGCCAGACAACTATTCCACAATCTCCAAATGCTATATATAGAGTCTGGAACTACACCTCCCCAAATCCCAGTATAAGGAAGCTGCCATTTCCGTTCACGGAAATATATTTTAAAATATCTTTTACATTTTATTTTTGTATTTCCTTTTCTGCTAAACAACAAGCTATATATCTCTGCTGTCGGGAGGAAACCTCATAACTCCAAAAGACTTTCAGGAAATATACATTTTTCAGTAAATAAAGAAAACCTTATATTTTTAAATCAAAGCAATACAAATACAGCCTCATCAAAGTTGGTGTAACTTTATATATTGTCAATTACTTCCATGAGAGGGGGAGAGGTGGTGGAGTTAGTTGCTTTAGCAGACATTTTGAGGGTCCAATGGAGTTAAGAGGTTTTGTCCAAAGCACTTTTTACTAATTTCCATTGGTTCAATATTTTCAAAACAACACACAACCGTAAAGGGTGTTTCAATAGCACTGATTTATGGCAAAAATCTATCTAAAAAATGATGTTATGGGGTTTCCTCTCGACAGCAACGTTATGCTTAGATGATTTGTATTTATATTAGAATACATTTGCGCGACTGTAAAGACAAAACGGAAGTGGTGAGGAGGCTCCACTTCCTGCTTTATAGTTTACTCATGACAGCTCTTCCGTTGCTCCAGACTGTATGATGGAAGCATTTGGAAAGAAAATTGCGAGAGGCAACACTAGTCTGGTAACGCGAGACTAGTCATTCTGAGCTTCCTAGGCTGTTTTTTGGATGATGGTCATTGTTATTGTCTGTGTAATATGTATGCCTCTTGACCAGTTTACACTCTTTTACGATTACGAGTCTCAATGTGGTTTTATGCTGGTTAAATAAAAAAAAAGAAATAGAAAATGTATCACCAATTGTGTGTGTCTGTGTGTGTGTGTGTGTGTGTGTCTGTGTGTGTGTGTGTGTCTGTGCTCGTACGTACGTACGTACGTACGTACGTGCGCCGTGCGTTGCACACGCAGCTAGCAGAGGAGATGTCTGGCTGTCTGGACTTTGTGCGCAGTGTGTACCAGACGTTTGGGTTCTCCTTCCACTGTCTGCTGTCCACCCGCCCGTCACCCTGCCTGGGAGACGAGGAGCTCTGGAACACCGCCGAACAGGTAACTACGCACATCCTACACCAGTGGTTCCCACAGAGGAGGAGCTCTGGAACACCGCCGAACAGGTAACTATGCACCACCTACACCAGTGGTTCCCACAGAGGAGGAGCTCTGGAACACTGCCGAACAGGTAACTACGCACGGCCTACACCAGTGGTTCCCACAGAGGAGGAGCTCTGGAACACCGCCGAACAGGTAACTACGCACGGCCTACACCAGTGGTTCCCACAGAGGAGGAGCTCTGGAACACCGCCGAACAGGTAACTACGCACATCCTACACCAGTGGTTCCCACAGAGGAGGAGCTCTGGAACACCGCCGAACAGGTAACTACACACGGCCTACACCAGTGGTTCCCACAGAGGAGGAGCTCTGGAACACCGCCGAACAGGTAACTACGCACATCCTACACCAGTGGTTCCCACAGAGGAGGAGCTCTGGAACACCGCCGAACAGGTAACTACGCACCACCTACACCAGTGGTTCCCACAGAGGAGGAGCTCTGGAACACTGCCGAACAGGTAACTACGCACCACCTACACCCAGTGGTTCCCACAGAGGAGGAGCTCTGGAACACCGCCGAACAGGTAACTACGCACAGCCTACACCAGTGGTTCCCACAGAGGAGGAGCTCTGGAACACTGCCGAACAGGTAACTACGCACAGCCTACACTAGTGGTTCCCACAGAGGAGGAGCTCTGGAACACCGCCGAACAGGTAACTACGCACCACCTACACCAGTGGTTCCCACAGAGGAGGAGCTCTGGAACACCGCCGAACAGGTAACTACGCACCACCTACACCAGTGGTTCCCACAGAGGAGGAGCTCTGGAACACCGCCGAACAGGTAACTACGCACCACCTACACCAGTGGTTCCCACAGAGGAGGAGCTCTGGAACACCGCCGAACAGGTAACTACGCACGGCCTGCACCAGTGGTTCCCACAGAGGAGGAGCTCTGGAACACCGCCGAACAGGTAACTACGCACCACCTACACCAGTGGTTCCCACAGAGGAGGAGCTCTGGAACACCGCCGAACAGGTAACTACGCACCACCTACACCAGTGGTTCCCACAGAGGAGGAGCTCTGGAACACCGCCGAACAGGTAACTACGCACCACCTACACCAGTGGTTCCCACAGAGGAGGAGCTCTGGAACACCGCCGAACAGGTAACTACGCACGGCCTGCACCAGTGGTTCCCATAGAGGAGGAGCTCTGGAACACCGCCGAACAGGTAACTACGCACGGCCTGCACCAGTGGTTCCCCAACCTTTTCATGCCAAGAACCCCCAAAATTGACACTAATTAGCCCATTTTGGCCTGATGTCGAAATAAAGAAATGTCTAAATCCTGACAGTTTTCTCTATCAGTGGTGCTCAATATTTCATGTCAAGGAACCCAAAAAATGTATGTAAGAGGCCGCTGAACCCCATCTAAAAAAATGTTGTTCCAGGGACTGCCTAGAAGCTGCCTAGAAGCAAAGATTGCCTAGAAGACTGCCTAGAAGCAAAGATTTGAGTTAAAAAACTCAAGTTTGTTCTGAAAAAAAAAATATTCCAAATTTGTGCCACATTTTCACGATTTAAAGAAATAGCAGACCTACAAGCTGGTAGATCTGCTATTTTTCAATAGCTAAATGATAACATAATGTTTAAAACACCAAAGGGGGTTCCCGTCCCCAAAATGGGTTAGCCCGTGGATCTAACATGGAAGTGGATGGGAGGTGAGTTTTATCATAGATATAAAAAATAAATTATGCCTCATTGTCCGCTACAGTTCATTGGAGCCAGAGTAATCTAGTAAGAGAGTGGCGACACTAGCGTTGACTCCCATTGTAACAATGGAATGCGGAAGCGCTCATTCTATCTCAATGGGATAGTTCCAGCCATAGGAGCAATGTTTGGAACTATAGCCCATAGGCACCACCCGCTTTGCGGTGAGATCAAAGCGTGTCGCTACTCTACACTCTGATTGAGCGATGTGTCTCCATCGTAGGCGGAAGTCGAGCGGATGTGCCAGAAGGCACGCTGCATGCGTCGCTGCCACTCAAGTGACGACTGGCCAATCACAGCGTATCTTTTCCTGGGACTTATCAATTATTCAATCCAAGGGAGCTTTATTGGCATGAGAAAAAACAATGATTGAACAGTGAATCATAGGTTAGCCAAGAGCGAACCATCTAAAAGCAAAAAGTGGTAAATGTGGTCCTTGGCAGTGAGGGCCTTTTTAAGGTCGTAAAGGTGTTAGGAAACGGAGCACCAGTGTGTGTGTGTGTGTGTGTGTGTGTGTGGGGGGGGGGTGCGTTGGGACGCGGCCTAACGAAACCTTCCAGCTGTGAGGTTTGTTTTTCCCTTCAATCCCTGTGTGTAAACTCACGCACGCACGCGCGCACACACACACACACTCGCGCACACACACACACACCTTTACACAGTGCATTAATTAATGCTCCTGGTCATGACATGAAGCACAATAGCAAAATGTGTTGCGCAAGATAGTCATGAACCGTTAAAGGAACACACACACACACATGCATGATTGAATACACATATAGGTATTTTAAAGTGCCCTCAGGCCAGCTGGGATTGATTGAATTGGGGTCAGTGTGAAGGTGGTGGTGTCAGAATGAATGATTCATTCTTCTCTCGCTCGCTCTCTCTCTCTCTTTCTCTGTCTGTCTTTCTCTCTGTCTTTATCTGTCTCTATGTCTCTCTCGCTGTATGTCTGTCTGTCTCTCTCTGTCTGTCTCTGTTTCTTTGTCTGTCTGTCTGACTGACTGACTGACTGTCTCTCTCTCTCTCTCTCTGTCTGTCTCTGTGTCTCTCTGTCTCTATGTCTCTCTCTCTCTTTCTCTCTCTGTCTGTCTGACTCTCTCTCTCTCTCTGTGTCTCTCTCTCTCTGTCTCTCTCTGTCTCTGTCTGTCTCTATGTCTCTCTCTCTCTCTCTCCCCCTGAGCAGCAGTTGGAAAGCAGTCTCCAGGCGTTTGGAGAACACTGGGAGGTGAATCCAGGAGACGGAGCCTTCTACGGGCCAAAGGTCAGTGGGGGGCGGGCGGAGCCTTCTACGGGCCAAATGTCAGTGGGGGGCGGAGCTTAGGCCTCAAAAGGCAAAAGCGGCACCCTAAGGTGGTGACGTTGACAGTTGATTGGTTTAGGGGAAAATGAACTCTTGGCCTCTCACAGACAGGCGCTGTGATCATCGGCACACGTTGGAGCAGCCGTGGCATCAAAGTTAGAGGAGCGACTTTGTTGAAAATATAAATCTTTAATCCATTCTGGACGGGAACACCTTTTTGGTGTTTTAAAGCATTATGTTATACTATTTAGCTTTTGAAAAATAGCAGATCTACAAGCTCGTAGCGCGGCACCGAGTGCCGCGCTACGAGCTTGTAGGTCTGCTATTTTTGAAGAATCGTGAAAATGTGGCGCAAATCTTTGAATATATATTCTTTCAGAGCGAACATTTTTAACTCAAATCTTTGCTTCCGGTGGGGTTCCTGGAACAATATATTTTTCAGATGGGGGTCGGCGACCAATTACATAATTATACTTTTTGGAGGTCCTTGACATTAAATATTTTGAGAACCACTGACAATAGAAACATGGTGTTTTTCAGAAAACTGTCAGGATTTAGAAGACATTTGTAGAATCGATGGTAGGTCCAAATGGGTTAAGGGGGAAGTGAACCCCACCCCCCCAAACACAGCTGGCCATTGGCCAACATTATGTAACAGTGGCCCAACCCTTTTTCATATCAAGGTCCATCATTTATTCAGCATTTGAGCCACGGACCACCATTTGACCAGATTTAGCCTCTCAGACCCCCAATGCCATGGAACCACCATTTGACCAGATTTAGCCTCTCAGACCCCCAATGCCACGGAACCACCATTTGACCAGATTTAGCCTCTCAGACCCCCAATGCCACGGACCGCCATTTGACCAGATTTAGCCTCTCAGACCCCCAAGACTTATTTTGTTGTCGTTGGATAATATTTTGCCCACAATTCCATGCTGTGTTGATGTGGTACCATAGGAGAGATAACGGGCAAATGTTGATCAAAATAACAATTCTTCTACAGTACATTCTCGAATTGTGTAGACTTATTAACGCTTCCAGTGTGCCGGAATGTTTCAAAATAAAGGCACTAGAGTGCCCAGCTTTAGAGGCAGACTTTACTCCATTGTGGTCAGCGGTCCAGGCACCTTGGCCGGCAGCCCGAGTCTGGCAGTGTGCCGCGGGTTCAACTCCCGATCCCGACGGCCTTTACTGCATGTCACTCCCCCATTTCCTGTCAGCCTACTGTCTGTCCCTCCATAAAATATATAAAATAAAGGCGAAAGCCACAAAAAACATTTTTAAAAAAAAACTCACATCTGAGTTCTCTCTAGAAGCGTTTTATTTTCCCAAACGAGATGCTTTTGGTTAAGTCAGAAATGAGGACAGAACAGAACATTGCCGTTCTGATCAAAACCATGGAGAGAGACGTAGATTTAAAGGGAATAGACAGTTTTGTTGGGCCGTAAACAAGGTGGTGAACGGCTGCGCGCATGATGCGCCAAACATGGCGCTGAGCGCTGAGTGCTGAGCGCTGCACAAGGCATTCAGAGATGAAAATAGGGTGCATTTTGCATCCCAAAACGCAGATTATAGTTGAGGGATGCAATACAATTTATTGCATCCCTCAACTATAATCTGCGTTTTGGGATGCAGAGGTTGTTGATTTATTGAATAAATCAACAACCTCTGCATCCATGGGATGCACTACTGTACTGTTTTTTTTTTATTCTAGTTTATTTTGATAGCTTTAGTTATAGTTATTTATTCTGTTTTATACATGAATATAACCACATTATAACCATATAAAATTAAATGGGAGTTAAATGCTGCAATTTGAAGAAATCGCTAAATATGACTCCTAACGTCGTTGAAGTGGGACTCATAACCCTGGGACTCATCTAAAAGACCATCCCTGCATCCTGGGACTCATTACATCACTGGCCGTTGCCTAGCAACGGCCCTGTCAAAAAATAGATGTTAGCCATCCGGTTGTATGTCCTGGGCCCTCTACGGGTGTAATCACTAAGACGTGTGGAGTCGTCATGAGCTCTTAAGCTGTTAAGTAATGCAGATACCAACTCTGCATCATTTAGCTGGGGACCACCTGGAACCCCCTCAAGGATCACTGGGTTGTACTGGGGACCACCTGGAACCCCCTCAAGGATCACTGGTGGTCCCTGGACCACTGGGTTGTACTGGGGACCACCTGGAACCCCCTCAAGGACCACTGGTGGTCCCCCGGACCACTGGGTTGTACTGGGGACCACCTGGAACCCCCTCAAGGACCACTGGTGGTCCCCCGGACCACTGGGTTGTACTGGGCACTTCTGTATGTGGTGTTTGTGAAGCAGGGCATTCCTAAAATAGAGAAATTGTTCGGAACAAACCTCCCCTGGGGGAAAAAAATGACGTTTCTGTTTGGCTTTCAGGGCTTTGAATTGACACAGGACAATACAAATATACAAAGACATATTTCATAATGAAGAAATAGCCAAACTTTGTGGAAATAGCCAAACTCCAAGCTCACATGTTGAGCTTGTGGGGTATTTCCACTATTTTAAGAAATACTGTATGTGAACATTTTTCAACATGGAAATGATTCATATGCACTCATCATGTCCATACATAGGGCTCGCACACAGCGTGATGCCCTCACTGGACATATCAACCATCAAGGTGCTCACTACTCACATCGTCCTGTCATCACAAGCAGCTCAGCTGAAACATGGACTTCTCGTGGCGGTAGTAATGATTCAACGTCAGGTTGTAAATTATGTGGTCGTCACACACTGCACAATCGGGAGGATCAAATGGCAAGTGATTCTTTACAAAAGTTTCCAGCTTGAGGCACCCAGGGCGGAGGGCGCTGCAACGAAAACGCCGGGCGTTGGGAGCACGATAGTCAGCTCTGCGAAGTGGAGCGCACCGGTGCGTGTTTACCACAGTAAATACATGGCACAGTGGTAACCCCAGTGGTTATAGTCTAGTTATAGTCGAAAGGTTTGTTTTGGTGGGTCGTAATATATGGCTTCTTTTACACTTGGTTGCATGCTGGAATTAGTTGATCTTGTAGATCTGCTATTTTCAGAGCGCAACACCCGAGCGCAACCAAATAAATAAAACCAAATAAACCGACTTGTCTTTTAGTGCTACTGGATCTCTTCTCCACTAGTCCCTCCCTAAGAGTTTAGTCTAGTTTTAGTGCTACTGGATCTCTTCTCCACTAGTCCCTCCCTAAGAGTTTAGTCTAGTTTTAGTGCTACTGGATCTCTTCTCCACTAGTCCCTCCCTAAGAGTTTAGTCTAGTTTTAGTGCTACTGGATCTCTTCTCCACTAGTCCCTCCCTAAGAGTTTAGTCTAGTTTTAGTGCTACTGGATCTCTTCTCCACTAGTCCCTCCCTAAGAGTTTAGTCTAGTTTTAGTGCTACTGGATCTCTTCTCCACTAGTCCCTCCCTAAGAGTTTAGTCTAGTTTTAGTGCTACTGGATCTCTTCTCCACTAGTCCCTCCCTAAGAGTTTAGTCTAGTTTTAGTGCTACTGGATCTCTTCTCCACTAGTCCCTCCCTAAGAGTTTAGTCTAGTTGTAGTGCTACTGGATCTCTTCTCCACTAGTCCCTCCCTAAGAGTTTAGTCTTTTAGTGCTACTGGATCTCTTCTCCACTAGTCCCTCCCTAAGAGTTTAGTCTTTTAGTGCTACTGGATCTCTTCTCCACTAGTCCCTCCCTAAGAGTTTAGTCTTTTAGTGCTACTGGATCTCTTCTCCACTAGTCCCTCCCTAAGAGTTTAGTCTTTTAGTGCTACTGGATCTCTTCTCCACTAGTCCCTCCCTAAGAGTTTAGTCTTTTAGTGCTACTGGATCTCTTCTCCACTAGTCCCTCCCTAAGAGTTTAGTCTAGTTTTTTATGTGTTGACAATATTGTCAACATATTTAGTTTTAGTTATCATAGCTTAGTTTTTTATTTTGTTTTCGTCAGTGAAAAAGGGTAGTCGACTAACACTTTTCGTCATGGTTTTAGTAGACAAAATTAAGTTGTCTCAGACAGAAGAGCTGGCGGAAGCGCTGAGCAGAATGTGAATGAGAGATGTACTGCCACACGGCAGACGGCTGGAGGGCAGAGAGGAGCGGAGCGGCGTCTGGAATTTCACAGCGATATGTTCGGAGACAGGAAATTCTATTATGTTGATAGTATTCAGAGGAAAAGCCACAGAAAACCAAAGCACCAGATGGCATGACCAGGACCCAGTAACGGACTGGAGCAGATAAAAATCTGTTTTTCAGGACGAGGACCTCTTAGCTGAGAGAGAGATGAAGCAGGGACCCCCTCACGACATGTTAGATTCATGTTAAATATGTGATATCAGACATTTAATGACTTAAACCCTCACTACTTTGTAAACTTGACCTTTTGCTCGGTACTTGGTCTGCTTTTTTCCCCTATACACTAAAACTCTTTGCCAAAAATAGCCGATCTACGAGTTAAAGTTAACCCTGCAAGACCCGGATATATTTCTACTTGCAAAAAAAAGATTTCAACCTTACTACTACTTGTACTACTAGGACTTTGTAGAGGAAATTATGCATTCTGTTGCTAAATAAACAATAGACAAACTATAAAACACCCAAATTGTATAAGTTATTGTATTAACACACTCTATACAGATTGGACAAAATTACATTTTATGAATTGACAAAAAGTTATATATAGTGCTGCTTTAACCCATTCTGACCTGAGATCAGATTCTATAAATGTCTTCTACATCCTGACAGTTTTCTGAAAAAGCTATGTTTCTATGTCAGTCGTTCTTCGATTTTTCAAAAATAGCAGACCTACAAGCTTGTAGCGCGCCACTCGGTGACGCGCTGTGTGAATTTGCTGTGTGAATTGTGTAATAATTAGTGCAGCAATTAGCAATTGTGCAAGTAGACAAACCCCGTCAGAGAATCAGTAGGAACTGAAACCTGTTCTCAGTTCTCACTATCTGCTGTACACGTATGAGACGGATGATTTAGGCCGGGGCACGGTGGCACAGTCGGTAGTGCTGTCGCCTCACAGCTAGAAGGTCCTGGGTTTGATTCCCGCTGGGGGCGTGTTCTCTCCTCCGTGTCATCAGTGCCCATACCCGAGGCGGGGGTTGGCGAAAGGGCCTTTCTGTGTGGAGTTTGCATGTTCTCCCTGTGTCCCCTAGGGTAGGTACCCTCACAAAAACATGCAGTAATCCTGGTCTCTAAAACTACCTCCCCCTGGCCAGCCGGGGCGCCTGATGGAGGGGAAAGGAACTGGTGGGAATAACGTGTTCCTTCCACGCGCTACGTCCGTCAGGTGAAAAGAAGCAGCTTGGACTCCTCATGCATAGAAGGAAGCTTGAGGTCAGTCCGCTGTCCCCCCCCCTCCCCCCCAGGTTGGCAGAGGAAGTGTAGCACCCAGGATTACATTAGATAATTGATACTGGGTGTAAAAATGGGTTGCAAAATCGTGGGATAAAAAACAAATCACTATTTTTCTATGGCAAAAATGTGCAGGACAACACAGTGGCAAATACATTGAAAAACAACATTTCTAGCGAGACATGGTATCATTTAGTGCCTTAATGGCATTTGAAGATGAAACATCACCTGACCTGATCTCAACAGAAACGTTTCTGTGTTCTCTGGTAGGAGAAAGTTTAACCTCTTCAACCCCATATTATGGCTGAACCGGAGTCCCTCAGGGCCCTGTATTAGTGTATTTTCTGTTTTCCATTTTTTTACAGGGAAAGCGTTCGCTGAAAACGGGCGGATCGACAAGCTCGACGATCCGCCGTTTTCTGCCGACGCCTTCCTTCCCCACGATGCGGACGCTGGGGTAGTGAGTGGTTAAAGCTTTTGCCCCGGAGTGCCAGCCCCGTGTTCAACGTTGTGAAATTAAAATGCTGCGGGCTCGACCGCGTCGAACCGCCACAGCATCGAAATAGAACGTCACCTGAAGTCCACGGTTGAAAATAGTGCAGATATTTTCTCCTTTTTGTGCCCTTCTCTTTAGTCCATTCTGGGTGGGACCTTTTGGTGTTTTAACTAAGCATTATGTTATACTTTAGCTATTGAAAAATAGCAGATCTTCAAGCTCAGCTTGTAGGTCTGCTATTTTTGAGAAATCGTAAATCTTTGAATATATATTCTTTCAGAAGACTTTTTAGAAGCTTGAGAGTGAGAATAGTTTCAGTTTTGACATTGTAAGCTTTGGTGTATTATTTGGTTATGCTTGAAGATGGGTGCTCCTTATATATACATATACATACACTACACACACACACAATCCAATGATGTTCTCTGAACCTAGCCTGGCTAATAAGCCAGACTAATATCACACAACACTGTCGCGGTATATTAGTCTGGGCTGGCTCCACTTGGATTTCATTTCCCGGGGGGCGGGTTCAAACATTTTCTCTTTGACGCAATTGGTCAGAGCTACTGTCAGTCAAAAGTCTCAAGCATTGAACGTCACTGTACCAAAGCCCGCCCATATTGCATACCGTGTCCCGATTGGTCCGACCTGTTCTCGGTTGTAGGAAAGAGGCGTGCTACTGAGCCTCACCAGACCGTAATCCGCTGGTAGGATGCCAACGGCTGATTCGGTCTGGTTTATTAACCAGGCTACTCTGAACCCACACTGGAGCGCTTGTAGGGACGAGTTGTCATCGACGTAGGATTTGTAGTTGGCCAAATCCAAGCTTTTTGAGAGCGTTTGACAGGGTCTCCGTGTGGGTCAGTGTTTGTGTGTGTGTTTTTAATAATGAGCTGAACCACAGCGTGTGTTTAAAATGTGATGATGGGACACGACCCTGGCCAACACAGCTGTTTATAATTGACTGGACGGACGCCGAGGCCCAAGCTGTCAAAAGGCCTCTTAAGGGAGGCGTGAGGGAACAACGTCCAGCAGGTTGGGCCTCTCATGTCACATCGTTGCTGTCGGACCAGAAACCTCACATCTCTCATGGTCGTTGCTGTCAGGGCAGAAACCTCACATCTCCTCATGGTCGTTGCTGTCAGGGCAGAAACCTCACATCTCCTCATGGTCGTTGCTGTCAGGGCAGAAACCTCACATCTCCTCATGTCCGTTGCTGTCAGGCCAGAAACCTCACATCTCCTCATGTTCGTTGCTGTCAGGGCAGAAACCTCACATCTCCTCATGTTCGTTGCTGTCAGGCCAGAAACCTCACATCTCCTCATGTCCGTTGCTGTCAGGGCAGAAACCTCACATCTCCTCATGTCCGTTGCTGTCAGGGCAGAAACCTCACATCTCCTCATGGTCGTTGCTGTCAGGCCAGAAACCTCACATCTCCTCATGTCCGTTGCTGTCAGGCCAGAAACCTCACATCTCTCATGGTCGTTGCTGTCAGGGCAGAAACCTCACATCTCCTCATGGTCGTTGCTGTCAGGCCAGAAACCTCACATCTCCTCATGGTCGTTGCTGTCGGACCAGAAACCTCACATCTCTCATGTCCGTTGCTGTCAGGCCAGAAACCTCACATCTCTCATGGTCGTTGCTGTCAGGCCAGAAACCTCACATCTCCTCATGGTCGTTGCTGTCAGGCCAGAAACCTCACATCTCCTCATGTCCGTTGCTGTCAGGCCAGAAACCTCACATCTCCTCATGGTCGTTGCTGTCAGGCCAGAAACCTCACATCTCTCATGTCACATCGTTGCTGTCAGGCCAGAAACCTCACATCTCCTCATGTCCGTTGCTGTCAGGCCAGAAACCTCACATCTCCTCATGTCCGTTGCCGTCAGGGCAGAAACCTCACATCTCCTCATGGTCGTTGCTGTCGGACCAGAAACCTCACATCTCCTCATGTCCGTTGCTGTCAGGGCAGAAACCTCACATCTCCTCATGGTCGTTGCTGTCAGGGTAGAAACCTCACATCTCCTCATGTCCGTTGCTGTCAGGCCAGAAACCTCACATCTCCTCATGTTCGTTGCTGTCAGGGCAGAAACCTCACATCTCCTCATGTCCGTTGCTGTCGGACCAGAAACCTCACATCTCCTCATGGTCGTTGCTGTCAGGGCAGAAACCTCACATCTCCTCATGGTCGTTGCTGTCAGGCCAGAAACCTCACATCTCCTCATGGTCGTTGCTGTCAGGCCAGAAACCTCACATCTCCTCATGTCCGTTGCTGTCAGGACAGAAACCTCACATCTCCTCATGTCCGTTGCTGTCAGGCCAGAAACCTCACATCTCCTCATGTCCGTTGCTGTCAGGACAGAAACCTCACATCTCCTCATGTCCGTTGCTGTCGGACCAGAAACCTCACATCTCCTCATGTCCGTTGCTGTCAGGACAGAAACCTCACATCTCCTCATGTTCGTTGCTGTCAGGCCAGAAACCTCACATCTCCTCATGTTCGTTGCTGTCAGGCCAGAAACCTCACATCTCCTCATGGTCGTTGCTGTCAGGGTAGAAACCTCACATCTCCTCATGGTCGTTGCTGTCAGGCCAGAAACCTCACATCTCTCATGTCCGTTGCTGTCAGGCCAGAAACCTCACATCTCCTCATGGTCGTTGCTGTCAGGGTAGAAACCTCACATCTCTCATGTTCGTTGCTGTCAGGCCAGAAACCTCACATCTCCTCATGGTCGTTGCTGTCAGGGCAGAAACCTCACATCTCCTCATGGTCGTTGCTGTCAGGCCTGAAACCTCACATCTCCTCATGGTCGTTGCTGTCAGGGCAGAAACCTCACATCTCCTCATGTCCGTTGCTGTCAGGCCAGAAACCTCACATCTCTCATGGTCGTTGCTGTCAGGGCAGAAACCTCACATCTCCTCATGGTCGTTGCTGTCAGGCCAGAAACCTCACATCTCTCATGTCACATCGTTGCTGTCAGGGCAGAAACCTCACATCTCCTCATGTCCGTTGCTGTCAGGGTAGAAACCTCACATCTCCTCATGTCCGTTGCTGTCAGGGCAGAAACCTCACATCTCCTCATGTCCGTTGCTGTCAGGGCAGAAACCTCACATCTCCTCATGGTCGTTGCTGTCAGGGTAGAAACCTCACATCTCCTCATGTCCGTTGCTGTCAGGCCAGAAACCTCACATCTCTCATGGTCGTTGCTGTCAGGCCAGAAACCTCACATCTCTCATGGTCGTTGCTGTCAGGCCAGAAACCTCACATCTCTCATGGTCGTTGCTGTCAGGCCAGAAACCTCACATCTCCGTTAAGTCTTTCAACGTTGTATGTGATTCCGTGAGTTAAAACGCCATACTTCTTCATACTACAGTGTCACACGAAATATGCGGTGTATAAGTTGTAGTGTTTAAAGCCTCACTGTGATAACCTTTTCTTATAAGTCATCAGAAGCATTAATATAGTAACCGTGAGGTAGCGCTGATCTTTTTTTTATGAGGCCCTAACACTGACGTTCTGTTCAAACAACTCAATCTGAGCCTCGTTTCAGAAGAAATCACGCGGCCAAACAACGTGCTTATAATGGAAGTGGACGGCGGGGAAACATTTCATTGACGGACCACAGCGGAAGCGAGCGTTGCCTAGCGCCGGGGAAGCTACTATACGTTAGATCAGGGGTGGGCACTATTACATTAGATAATTGACACTAGGTGAAAAAAATGGTTACAAAATCGTGGGATGAAAAATTATAAAAGTTACATAATTAAGTTAAAACTTAAGTTTTTCTGTGAGTGTTTATAGATCATACCGTATTGAATCTACCGTATGAAAACCATTCAAAGAGGCTGTGTTCAAATAACTGCATTGGATGCCTTGGAATACAGCCTATAATACAAGTTACTGTGTGTTAGGGTTAGAAAACAGCCTATAATACAGGTTACTGTGTGGGGTTTAGTTTTTTTCCTTTTTCCTGGGAAATGTAAAGTCATATGATGTTTCCAGCCTGTAGTGACGACATGGGAAACCATATCCATCAGACACGGGTTACAACCTGTGGTGGAAAAATAGTACTCAGTGTTTTACTTGTAAAAGTATCAATACTGCAATATACTGTAGAAATACTCTTACAAGCACTGGAAGTCTGGAATTCAAAATGTACTTGAGTAAAAGTATTGGCTTCAAAATGTACTTAAAGTACAGAAAGTAGAAGGTACTGATTGTGCAATTTTCTTTTCCCATTTTAAGTTTTCCAAATGTATCCTAGTCTTTCGACAATAGCAGATCTGCCAGCTTTTGCTATCAAAATCTGCAAAGTAACTAAAGTTTTCAAATGAATGTGCGTAGTACAGTAAGTACTGTAGTGTACAGTACTTGAGTATAAATGTACTTTACACCACTGGTTACAACAATAAAGTGAAACGAGAGTGCAGTAGACACAGGGGAGGCGGGAGGGTCGTTAGGAGAAGGTGAAACGTGTGATCTAATGTCGTCTACGTTAGATTAAAAGTTATTCCAGTCATTAGGATTCCATATAAACCCAGCATGTGTTCCACGGAAGCATGTTGTTGCGCTGCAGCGTAAATAGACGACCTACTGTACCAAGCTCTCAATGTGTTGCATGGCGACAGGCGGAGGGAATGAAGTTAGAACAATTTGACAAGCTGTTGGGGTGTAAATCAAGGCTGCATGGGCCGTAAACCAGAGGATTAAGTACTGCATTTATAGTTCTGAAAACAGACGTTTGGCCCGTGACAGGTTTTGGTGTGGAGGAGGAGGTCGGAAAAAATAGTTGGCTTTTTGGGGGCCAATTCCCATTTAACCCATTAAAGGAGAATTCCATGCTAGAAGGCTTTTTTATCTTTCTTACCTTTCATTGTAGTAGTTACGTCCCCACCAAAGAGGTCCAGGTGTTTTTTTGTGCAAAAGCTCCTTATTGGCTATTTCCCCTACCATAAGCCCTAAATGAATTGCATTGAATGGAATGGGAATTGAATGGGGCTATGGGGTGTTGTGCTAATTCGCTTATTTCCATCGAAATAAGAAGTAAAGTGTGCCGCTTGGGATATTATTTACATTATGAAGAGAGGATATATACAAAAAAAATATAATTTTGAGCGATGGAAATAAGCGAATTAGCACAACACCCCATAGCCCCATTCAATTCCCATTCCATTCAATGCAATTCATTTAGGGCTTATGGTAGGGAAAATAGCCAATAAGGAGCTTTTGCACAAAATAACACCTGGACCTCTTTGGTGGTGAACTACAAAGAAAGGTAAGAAAGCCTTTTAGTATGGAATTCTCCTTTAAGACCTGAGGCCAATTCTACAAAATGTCTTTCTAAGAACCGTTTTCTGACTTTTTTTTTATGTCAAGGACTCCCTATAAGAAAAAGTGCACACCTACAATGGACAGGTGCGTCGGATAACTGGAACTGAGAAGTATAGAAAAAAGAATCCTGCACACTGTCTTCACTAGAGTTAGATTTATTTATTTATTTTGTGGCTTTCGCCTTTATTTTATATATTTTATGGAGGGACAGACAGTAGGCTGACAGGAAATGGGGGGAAGACGTGCAGTAAAGGCCGTCGGGATCGGGAGTCGAACCCGCGGCACACTGCCAGACTGGATTACCAGTCAAGGTGCCTGGACCATTGAGCCATGGCCCAGGCCACTTGAGTTAGATTTATTGAGCATCGTTTGGGTCGTCAGACCTTCATCAGGCATCAGGATCACATGCCTGATGAAGGTCTGACGACCGAAACGATGCTCAATAAATCTAACTCCAGTGAAGACTGTGTGCAGCCAGGATTCTTTTTTCTCTACATGTCAAGGACTCCCAACATGTATTATGTATCATGTATTTGGCTGCCGACCCCCATCAAATTATTTAGTTCCAGGGACCCACAGAAGCAAAGATTTTAGTTTTTTTGCTTTAACCCCCTGACGTCGAAATTTAAAAAATGTCTTCTAAACCCTGACAGTTTTCTGAAATACCTCATGTTTCTGTATCAGTGGTGCTCAATATTTCATGTCAAGGACCCCAATAATTGGCTGCCGACCCCCGTCTGAAAATATGTTGTTCCAGGGACCCACCAGAAGCAAAGATTTGAGTTAAAAACGTTGGCTCTGAAAGAATATATATTCAAAGATTTGCACCACATTTTCACAATTTTTCAAAAATAGCAGACCTTTTCCAAGAGCTAAATTATAACAATGTTTAAAACATCAAAGGGGTTTCCCGCCCAAAATGGGTTAAAGAAATGCATATACAAAGAATCTTCATGATTTTCCAAAAATGGCAGATCTACTGTACAAAGCTTGTATATCTGCTATTTATGAATAGCCAACGCTAAAATCTAAATCGACTTAGGAGATTTCTCTGATTTAATCCGTTAGAAAAAAAGAAGAACATGTTTACTCTTTCTACCGGCTGTCTCTTCTTAGAAAGGTCGAACCCATATTATTATTGTAACGTATGACGACTCTGTCTTTGGCATAGACTTTGTTTACATTATTAAACATAAGCACTCATTCTAAAAAGGGATAGTTCTACATTTTGATTCTGAATGGCTGCAGTGAAATACTGATTAAACACACACCTGGACCACATGTATCCATATCACTGCACCGACGTCTTCACAATATCCGTTCAATATAAATTATGTATTTCCATTTGTGATTGAGTCTTTCCTATTATGGCAACATAAGAGGAGGGCTCTTTTTCATCCTGCTTATGTATGTGCAAGATTGTACAACACTTCAAAACATCATCATTTTCGACCGCCGGTCGAGATCATGGATTTCACAGTGCCATATTTGCCATCAGTGCCATCCCCAGTTCCTGCTTACTGATGCATGTGTCCCTAGTGATGACATCAGGGAACCTCTGGTCTGCTTTGAGGCAGGATTCCAGAGAAGAAGGGAAGCTATAACCTTATGATCATCTCTGTATAGCAGTGGCTGGCAAACCGTGGATCGGACTAGTGAAGAAACACGGGGAAGGTTTGCCGTATATTAGAGAAGTCGATGGGTGGCTCTTCCAAGAGAGATTTTGCACTCTCATTGAAACAAGCCAGTACTGTTCGGTATCTTCCCTGCATTTGCTCAGCAAATTCCTATGTTTGTGCTCTGGCACTGGGTCTATTTTCTGGCAGAAAATATTGTAGTGAAAGTTTAATTGGGATAGGCTACGTCTATTATGTTCATGTTGCCATATCTGATAAGCATTTTAGGAAAAGCAATAAGCCGTCCAAATCTGAGGTTGACCACAATTTTTACAACGGCTAAGATGGTCAGAGTCACTCCGCCCTGCATTGTGCTCCGCCACGCCTCTTAGCTGTTCTAAAACCCACGGCCTCTTGTGGCTTATTGCTTCATTCATTAAATATGACTTTTCTGTTTGGATCAATGGGCTGTCAAGGCCAGAAAGTAGTTTTTAGCCACTTAGTAGGCATTCCTGCATTACTTCCTGGTTTGATGATGATGTCACGCGCATACCCTCTATTCACTCAGTTTACTGTATCTAAGCTATACATGCTGTGTATATATAAGCCTTTTTATTATAGGTGCAAAATGTAACTAACGTTTCGATGTCGCTGTTACATCATCAGTGATCACTCATGACTGATGAAGATGTACTTCTGACATTGAAATCATTGTCGTTCCTTCCCGATTCTGATAATGTGTGTATCGGTCGATACCGATTGGCTGTAGCTCTGAGAGTATAGAAAAGTAACTGAGTTATGGGGGTTCTTGAAATAAAAAGGTTTGAGAATTAAATTGCCATTTAATAATTGTTAACTGCAGCTACAAGTTAGTAATAGTAATATACTAACGCAAATAGTACAGTAAAGGTCCCTGGCACACTGGACGCATTTTCAGGTTTTTAGCGTTTTTAGGTCTGTTTCCCGAAAAACGCGCCCAATGTGCAACCACCTTAAGAGTATAAAATGGTAGTGCAACATAAAGTTAGTTGATTACTTTAAATTTCACCGTGCAATACATCCCGTGGTATGGGAATGATTGACTGGCGTACTCGCCGATACCAGCATTTTAGACGCTATCGGCAGCTTTTCCGGTATACCGGTATCGGAACAAATTTAGTTAGTCTACCTGTTGGTCTACTAAAACGATAAAAGGCTTAAAGGAGCATTCAGTGATTTGGTGATTTGGAAAAAACCCTGGTCCGCCCTGGTAACAAGATGTGCACATGCACACGCTCTACAGTGGGGGAAGTACAACAGACCAACAGCACGTGCACCAAGGCCCGCCCCACCCGATCATGATTGGAGGAAGGCCCCTCTCATCCTGATTGGATGAAAGCTTTGCCACCCAAAGCCCAAACCGAAACTAGGGTTTTTTGACTCCAGGGGCTCACTGGGGACAGGGAGGAACTCCTTATATGGTCAGCACACTTTATAGTAGGGAGGATTATCCAAAAAATAAGAAAAGATAAGTGATATTTGAATTAAGTGAATACTGAATATACCTTTAAATGGTCAGAGTTGCTACAGTGCCTTCCTTCTTATACAGTGTCAGGTCATAATATGCTTTGAGCTTAACACATATTTTTCCCCCCACAAACTAAACGCTCCACCCTACAGTTCTCTTATGGGTGGCACTTTCCCTCACACACACACACACACACAGCCAACCCGTGTTTCCATGACCATACATTCCTTGACAGCCATCTTAACGAGTTTGCGTTCACCACTTATTAGCCAGATTAACGTGTGTGTGTGTGTGTGTGTGTGTGTGTGTGTGTGTGTGTGTGTGTGTGTGTGTGTGTGTGTGTGTGTGTGTGTGTGTGTGTGTGTGTGTGTGTGTGTGTGTGTGTGTGTGTGTGTGTGTGTGTGTGTGTGTGTGTGTGTGTGTGTGTGTGTGTGTGTGTGTGTGTGTGTGTGTGTTCCATTCTGTTCTGTTTCCTGCACAACAAATAAACTATCTTGAGTTGGCACACACAGAACCCTCCCTTGTCTTTTCTTCTCTGTACATAAATCTATTGGTATAGTTTTTTTGTTTTGTTTTTTATATGTGAGGTATTGGAACAATGGAATCAAGGTCTAGGAGGCTCTTTGTTATTATTTTTACTGTACCTTTATCAAACTTGTTAAAATAAAGTATTCAATCAATCAAACATCAGTCTTAGCTCAAAGTCATGTAAGTAAAATGTGCTTGATAAATAGGAAGCATCTAAGTTCTATGTATCTGCTGTCTGGAAGAAACCACCACTAAATGGGCGTAGGTGGATTCTTCCGGACAGCAACAATATTCTGATAGTAATCCTTGCTACGGAGTGTTCAGTTGCAGGGGTCTCCCTGCGCCTCCAGCTTTTTAGTATTTTGTTATTTTATTTTCTTCAGAGAGAGAGAACCCCACAGCGATGTTCTATCAGCGTGTGTAGTTTTCTCTGCTCGTGTATTTGTTTCATCGTTCCAATATCACTCGTTTTATCCTGTAAATTCTCTCTTCTGATGGGATTACAATCTATGTAATTTTAAAAAAAATTGCCTTTCCTTCTTCAGCGATCTCCTTGTGTTTCGCGCATGCACACTGCCGTTCATAACTTTATATGTACGTACGGCGCTCCATGGTTTTGACCGAAGCGCTGATGTTCTGGGATCATTTCTGACTTCAGGAAGCATCTCGTTCGCTTCTAGAGATATTTTAGATGTGACAGCGTGACGTAATAATCTCCCGGGTTTTGGGGGGGAAATGGAAGGCGAGGCTTTTCAGAGTAAAGTCTTGCCTGCTTGGCACTCTTAGTGCCTTTTATTATGAATGACTCTGGTGGCAAAAGTAGTGTTGGAGTTGAAGTCATCCGCCACAGATTTCAGAATCTAATTTGTATATTGCTTAACAGCACCTTTAACTAGCTAGCTTTAATGTCCAGGATGAAAGAGAAAATACTTTATATTTGACCACTTATTTTTCCAAATCTCTTCGCCATAAATAGCCGACCTACAAGCTCACAACAGGTAGTAAGACGATGCATTGTGAGGGGGGGTTTTTGGCCGATGATGCCCCCTGAATATTGATGCTGGGGTTCAAGTGGTCATGAAACGACTCTCTTCGCTCTGTCTTTCTAGATCGACATCCTGATCAGAGACGCCATTGGTCGACAGCACCAGTGTGCCACCATCCAGTTGGACTTCCAGCTGCCAATCAGATTTGATCTGCAGTATGTTGGGTGAGTTGGTTGTATTTAAGTTGCCCTTAAAGAAATGGCTCCTCTTAGATACACCTTTGTCCTTTCCTTGTGTATTGTCCCGTCTAAATAAACAAATAAAGTAAACGTTTTTATTTTGCCGAGTAACTGGGTAGTAAATGGTAAATGGTGCATTTATATAGCGCCTTTATCCAAGGCGCTTTACAGATATTGTGCATTACATTCACCCATTCACACACACATTCATACACCGATGGCAGCGGAAGCCATGCAAGGCACCAACTATAGCACATCGGGAGCAATTAGGGGTTCAGTGTCTTGCTCAAGGACACTTCGACAGTGACTCTGGGGGAGCCCGGGTTCAAACTGGCAGCCTCACGGTTACCATCCAGCCACTCTACCCCTGAGCCACCGCCGCCTAGTCTACTATAAGACAGAGACGGTGTAGGAGAGCTGGGAAGGAGACAGTGTAGGAGAGACAGACAGTAGGACAGCCGAGAGGGAGACTGTAGGAGAGACAGACAGTAGGACAGCCAAGAGGGAGACGGTGTAGGGGAGACAGACAGTAGGACAGCCAAGAGGGAGACGGTGTAGGAGAGACAGACAATAGGACAGTTGAGAGGGAGACAGTGTAGGAGAGACAGACAGTAGGACAGCCGAGAGGGAGACGGTGTAGGAGAGACAGACAGTAGGACAGCCGAGAGGGAGACAGTGTAGGAGAGACAGACAGTAGGACAGCCGAGAGGGAGACAGTGTAGGAGAGACAGACAGTAGGACAGCCGAGAGACGGAGTGGTTAAGACTTAAGAGGTCAATCTGTCATTTTGTCAAAAATTCTATCAGGGGAACACAATGTACAAATGTACAAAATGAACAGTCATGTACTTTCATTTGCGTTGATGCTTTTGGCAACCGTGTGCACACACATACATACACACACACACACACACACATACACACACTCACACACACACAGAGCGAGCAGGGGAGCCACTTTCCTGTCAACATGTCAAATGTGTTTATTCCAAAAATGGAGCATAATTGAATAGAGTTGATTGATCATCAATCTGTTTTCTATGACCCCGCACAGCTGAACCAAGATAAACCATTTTAGCAGAGTGCTCTCTCGCATGCACACACACACACACACACACACACACACACACACACACACACACACACACACACACACACACACACACACACACACTTCTTATTTGGTAAATAATGCATTGATGACATGAGATGTGTTCACAAATGTGTTTTATTTTTACATTGCTTTAACGTCTATGTTTAGAGCATATTGGATCAATTTAACTAATGTGCCCGGCTCCACTTCTCTGTGTAATCTGAGTGTAGATTAGCGTGTGTGTGCGGCTGTGTGCACGCACGTGCATTAGATTAGACACGTACATGCGCCTGCTTTTAGCTTCTCTCAGATGTGTAACGACTAAGCCTTTTAAGACGGACCGCAGAGTGTCTCTTAACCTGATTTCTGTGGTTATTTCATTAAAGCCTCCATGTTTTCAGGACTGTGACCTCTACCGGTCTGTCGTGTGGCTCGGTTCCACTATGAACTTTTTTTATTTATTTATTTTGGTATTCAGACAGCCAGGAATGGGTAGAACGCTCCCAAAATAAATGTAGTCTCTGTGACACATCTAGGGGCCGCAATCTGCATTCAAAGATTTTCCTAGAAGCTTTGTCATTGGTCGATTTGTCTGTCTACTTCCTGATTGGTTAGTCATTGCGACCGGGTTTTTTTCGACCAATGACAAAGCTTCTAGGAACATCTTTGAATGCAGATTGCGGTCTGAATACCAAAAAAATAAAATTAAAAAGGTCATTCAAAATTCAAATTTTGACATATTGCTTATAGCAGCTTTAATAAGTTGACGATTCGTTGTCAGACAAATTATTTTTAATTGTGTTTTTTTAAACCGGCTCCACTAATTGCTGCCTCGAGCTCTGGGGGTGTTTGGTTTCTCTCAAGAAGCCCAGTCTCAAAGGGACCTGACCGTTAGTTAGCCTGGCTAATAAGCCAGTCTCAAAGGGACCTGACCGTTAGCCTGGCTAATAAGCCAGTCTCAAAGGGACCTGACCGTTAGTTAGCCTGGCTAATAAGCCAGACTCAAAGGGACCTGACCGTTAGTTAGCCTGGCTAATAAGCCAGTCTCAAAGGGACCTGACCGTTAGTTAGCCTGGCTAATAAGCCAGACTCAAAGGGACCTGACCGTTAGCCTGGCTAATAAGCCAGTCTCAAAGGGACCTGACCGTTAGCCTGGCTAATAAGCCAGACTCAAAGGGACCTGACCGTTAGCCTGGCTAATAAGCCAGACTCAAAGGGACCTGACCGTTAGCCTGGCTAATAAGCCAGTCTCAAAGGGACCTGACCGTTAGCCTGGCTAATAAGCCAGTCTCAAAGGGACCTGACCGTTAGTTAGCCTGGCTAATAAGCCAGTCTCAAAGGGACCTGACCGTTAGCCTGGCTAATAAGCCAGTCTCAAAGGGACCTGACCGTTAGCCTGGCTAATAAGCCAGTCTCAAAGGGACCTGACCGTTAGCCTGGCTAATAAGCCAGTCTCAAAGGGACCTGACCGTTAGCCTGGTTAATAAGCCAGTCTCAAAGGGACCTGACCGTTAGCCTGGCTAATAAGCCAGACTCAAAGGGACCTGACCGTTAGCCTGGCTAATAAGCCAGTCTCAAAGGGACCTGACCGTTAGCCTGGCTAATAAGCCAGTCTCAAAGGGACCTGACCGTTAGCCTGGCTAATAAGCCAGACTCAAAGGGACCTGACCGTTAGCCTGGCTAATAAGCCAGTCTCAAAGGGACCTGACCGTTAGCCTGGCTAATAAGCCAGTCTCAAAGGGACCTGACCGTTAGCCTGGCTAATAAGCCAGTCTCAAAGGGACCTGACCGTTAGCCTGGCTAATAAGCCAGTCTCAAAGGGACCTGACCGTTAGCCTGGCTAATAAGCCAGACTCAAAGGGACCTGACCGTTAGCCTGGCTAATAAGCCAGTCTCAAAGGGACCTGACCGTTAGCCTGGCTAATAAGCCAGTCTCAAAGGGACCTGACCGTTAGCCTGGCTAATAAGCCAGTCTCAAAGGGACCTGACCGTTAGCCTGGCTAATAAGCCAGTCTCAAAGGGACCTGACCGTTAGCCTGGCTAATAAGCCAGTCTCAAAGGGACCTGACCGTTAGCCTGGCTAATAAGCCAGACTCAAAGGGACCTGACCGTTAGCCTGGCTAATAAGCCAGTCTCAAAGGGACCTGACCGTTAGCCTGGCTAATAAGCCAGTCTCAAAGGGACCTGACCGTTAGCCTGGCTAATAAGCCAGTCTCAAAGGGACCTGACCGTTAGCCTGGCTAATAAGCCAGTCTCAAAGGGACCTGACCGTTAGCCTGGCTAATAAGCCAGTCTCAAAGGGACCTGACCGTTAGCCTGGCTAATAAGCCAGTCTCAAAGGGACCTGACCGTTAGTTAGCCTGGCTAATAAGCCAGTCTCAAAGGGACCTGACCGTTAGCCTGGCTAATAAGCCAGTCTCAAAGGGACCTGACCGTTAGCCTGGCTAATAAGCCAGACTCAAATCATACCTGACCGACGTGGCCCGGCTCCGGTCTCCCGTGCCGGGAAGAAAAAACGAGCGAGTCCTCGTTCTGCTTTTCCCACATGAACTGTATCATAATACAGGGGTTCTCAACGTTTTTGGCCGGGGACCCCCGGAAATGCCCGCCCCGCCCCCTCCTGACCCCCAATATAAATTGACTGCTGCAATAACCTAATAATAGACAATACACCATGAATAAATACTGAAATCAGATATAATCATTAGGGAAGGTGTATGCATGTACTATGTGTACTATAATGTAAACTCTTCATTTCCATTTTCCAGCCATTCAGTTGCAAAAATTAATTATTTTTTCTTTTCTTTTTTTAATAATTTAGGGACCCCCCCAAAATAATTTGGCGACCCCCGAGGGGTCGAGACCCACGGGTTGAGAACCCCTGTATCATAATACATACAGTGAGTCATTGTTCCGAGCGGATGTGCGAGGGAGCCCGTGTTTATACTGTACATTGAATGAGTCATTGTCAGCACCATTCTTTATTGTTTTGTGTGGTATTTTTATTGTTTGCCCATGTCCTCATTTAGTGCTTTAGACAGCTACGTTGCTCACCCCAATGTCTTAGAGGACGACTTCACGCCTTTACCAACCCATGTTCTTATACTGTAATTGGTCCTAACTAACACAGGAACAGAGCAAAGACATACTGCACATCCCCAACCCAGGCTTGGGCAGGTGCTGAGCGACCAACAATATACAGAATAACAAGACAACGCTCGCACGCTGAGGGCTCCGATGCGACAGATGCTTTTAATGCACCCATAATTTACTGTGATGTTTTGAGCACAAGACTCTTCTTCAGACACAGTCTTATATATAATATATAGGATATATATTTTTTGAGTGGTGCAACCACTCCCTTACGGAGCTGTGTGTGGGTGGGTGGCTGGGTAGCTGGCTGGCTGGGTATGAGCACGAAAACAGCATGGTTGTTTTTCACCACCTGTGCGCAACCTAACGCAAACACACACGCAACATATTAACTGTATATATGATGCTTTCGGGTGTGCCAGTACAGTGACAGTACAGTACAGTAGAGGGACCGCCGCACGGTAACTGTCATTTCTCAACCATTTCGGACGCAGGGCGGCACCGGCCCGGCCCCATGGGCTCGTTCATGGGGGTCTGGAACTTTTTATTTGTACTCTGTTTGTATCTCACTAGAATTTCGCGGGCCTTCGGCCCGCTCATCCCAGAGTTGCGTTGCCCCGCGTTGCGATACAGAAGTCCCCAGATACAGAAGTCCACAGTGACACGCGTTGTATGTAGCTGTTTTGTGCTGCTGCGCTTGCGCGCGCGCGCGTGTAGTGTTGTTGTTCTTATCCATATATGCGCCTCGGTTCGTCCTGATTGTACGACGTCAGGTGTCGACACGGTCGTGTTTGCATTATTGTAACTGTGTATGTAATCGCGGTGCTCTCCGTCCAAGTTAGAATCAGTGTAGAACCTGTGTTGTTGTTGTTCTTCTTCTACGTTTGGTTTCCGGCAGGCTGTACACTGTGTGTGTGTGCACGCGTGTGTGTGTGTGTGTACTGTGTAACTTCCGGTAGTGTTTCCGGAAGTGTGAAAGGTATCACGAAAAACACGTGGGTCACGTCAGTGGCGGCTGGTGACTTTTGTCCTAGAGAGGGCGCTATGAAAATGTCAAGAAAACATGCACTATAGGCAGGGCAGGAATTTCACGGCGGCCACGGCGGCCATGGCCGTCGTTGCCCCTCTCTTTGGCCGTGTGCCCCTCGAAAAAGTATATGCCCATACGGCCACAGTGGCCGTGGTGCCCCGACCGGCGCCCACAGAAGTTCATTTTACCGTTTATCGCAATTTTCCAGTCATTACGGTAACCAATGTTCCCCTCACGTCCCGCGCAGAACAAATTTGTGTTGTAGTTGTGTTGCCATTTGCAAAGTGGTTTGATTATTTTGCGGTACTTTGCCTTAATAACTACCCCCGCTGCCGCTGGTCGTCATGACGCGCGCATACACACACACACACACACACACACACACACACCCGCACGCCTCCTCCTCCGCGCCACACATACACGCACTGACAGAGTAAACAGAGGGCATTTAGCCCACACGCTGCCTACTAGTGTAGCTAATCTAGCTATCCGGTCAAACTGCAACTATCACTCAAAACAAAACAATGTTTCCTACAGTTGCGACAGTGTGGCGGTCCTACGTCACATGTATTAACGTTGGTCGGACATGGTCCAGCTGATTTCCTTTTGTCTAATGCGAAACAGCGTGGCTGTCCATACAAGGAGGAGATCTACCGAATCTATCTAGCCCACCAAAACAAACATAAATGTACTTTTGCGTCGCATTATGGATAGCGACAGAAAGACACCATGGATATAATTAAACAATTGTTCCCCTGTGCACAGCACACACTGTCTCCAGGTAAGAACAAAAAACTGATTTGAAGCTGCACTTTCACTTTGTGTTGACTTACTGCAGAGTCCTCAGTCCTGCAGCGGTGCAGCCCCACAATGGAGAAATTATCTTATCTGTCACTAACCTCTCTACAATGCCATGTTATTCAATATATTAGTTTAGCACAAAATATAGGCTTTTCTAAACCAAGCCCTTATTCAAAAGTTATGTAGGCTGTCATTGTATTTTATGTGAATTAACTCAGTTTAACCCAATGATCCTCAGCCATTTAAATTTCAAGGACCCCCAAATTAAATTTATATTAATTAGCCTAGGGTGACAGCCTGACAGGGTCCTAGGCCATTTCATTATGATTTTCATCTCTGGACTGGGTCCCCAAAACATGTTTACAATATTTTACAACAGTAGCTACTTATATTTTGTTATTTAAAGCTGTGATTATTTATTTAAGAAGCACTGTTCTGAACCAATGTTCATCGGAAAATCATTTTTTAATTGATGGCCTTCATGCCCTGGCACTTGGCCTTGTGCCCTTAAAAAGTTGACCACACTAAAGGCCAAGTGGCCTTGCCCCTAAAAGGATGAAATTCCAGGCCTGACTATAGGTATCATCACATTCAATGGAAGGCTTTTAAAAATACAAAATAAACATGGCATTGCCAAACATGGCTAATTTCACTGCATTTTCCATGTAGATTGAGGCTACAGTTTTTTTTTGTCATTGTCTTGTTGTTCCATTATGAAAATGAATTATTATCTTTACCTGGCTCCATGTGGCTCATCATTCATGTTTTTCTAGCGTCTGTGTTGACTGTGTGTTAAACTATATGTCAAACTGTGTTGTGATGTTTATGCTGCCCCCAAGTGGTTTGTGGTGTGAATAACATTGATCGCACACATTTTTCGACCCAGTGGCTTTCTATCGTTTGTATTGAAGTCTGAATCATAGCCACGTTGACAACGTTTGTAATAAACCAACCCGTTTGTAAATCCGTCAAGATTTGAGCGAGTTATGACTGTTTATGTTTGAGCTGCCATTGAACATACTGTACTGTAGGCCCGAAGTAAGATGGCTGCCGGGTGAACGACGTCAGAAACTCCGCCTTGAGCCATCTAGTGTTTGTATATATCTATGCTCCAGATGAACGCGCAGCAACATGTGACACTCAGTAACCAATCAGAAACGTCACACAACGTAAACAACATGTGACATTTCATGGCAGCAGAATACAACGTGGCAGCATAATACAACTTGTAATCACTGCCTTTGGTTAGTGGTTCCTTATATTATATAATATTGACGTTTCTGGATTGCTCATTTTAAATAAATTACAGGCTGCAGATGTCATTTCTCCGTCATTCTTATTCACGTTTTATTCAGGGGTTGTGCATGGTGGTGCGGCGCACCAGCGCCCCCTATGGACCGGCCGCCACTGGGTCACGTGGTGGGGTTGTGAGCCATTGGGAAGGGGTGATGTAGTGTTGCCAGGTCCACGTATTGTAAGCGAGTGGTAGTGTGTGTAAGTATAGGCTGTAGGCTGTAGGAAGTCAGGGTTTGCGGTGTTGTTTACATAGTGGCATCAATGTTGGCGGTGCAGCCAATGAAAAGAGGGGAATCACGGGATGCAGTGTTGCCAGGTCCGCGAATTGTAAGCGAGTTGTAAGTAGCGTGTTGAATGGCATTTTTTCTGGGCTTGTTTTAATAGACCTGGCAACATGTGAGTGTGTGCGTGCGGGGGTGTGGGTGCTTGGGGAGATATTGTTTGTTGTGAAGAGATACAATGCCGGCGTGGGTGTGGAAGGGAGGCAACGTTGGTGTCAGTGCAATGAGTGATGTTCCGCGGTTGGTGTTGAGGGGCGGCGTTCGGCGCGATATGAGGAGATAGCGGCCGAACGACGCGGAGGGTAAGTGTGTGACGTGACTGCCGTGTGAGTGTAGTGTGTTGCAGTGTGTCAGTGACGTGTCAGTGATGTATGCAGTGTGTGACTTTGGGTCCCTTTTCCTGGGTTGGGTACAACTTCTCACTTGTATATATAGATAGGAGAGCTGTGGACACTTCAGAGTTCATCATTAGGCAGGTTTCTTTTTTTTTCTTCTCAGATTTAACTTTTTTTATATTGATTTTGTATTAACGCGAGAACAATGGCTTCGATTATATGATGCTAACTTTCCAGGAATAAAAAATATTGAAGTTTCTACGGTAATTAGCATCGGTGATGTCACTGGTAGACAATGTTTCTGAACTGTTCACAGCTCTCCTCTGTGTGTGAACACAGAGGAGAGCTGTGAACAGTTCAGAGTAGACAAAAATGGTACCATGTCATAATGAGCATTAGTGAGGACCAATTATGCAGAAAACGGTGTACCTACAAGCTCAACAATGCGTCGTGTATGTTCATAGGTTGACCTTTTTTTTCTCTTTCTTTTTCCCGTGGTTTTCCGTGCGCGGCTGAGCATGAATTAGGCTTTATTGGTCTCTCCTCAATGGGTCTAATTCCTCAATAAAGTGATTAAAGTGTCTGCAGACTGTGGACCAAATCAGCAGCTGGCCGTGTCCAATATTATCTCTGCCTAAACAAAGGACCAAACTGAGAACATTAGAGAGAAAGACTGGGTGTTGTCGTGCAGTACACATTTCTATTTATGAAGCCCATGATCCTAGTCAGAAGCTGGGGGGGGGGGGGGGGGGGGGGGGTGTTACTAGAGAGTTTTGTTTTTCCTTGACCACATTAAAGGTGGTTGCACACCGGCCGCGTTTTTTCGGAAAAAACTATAGGGGCTTTATTCGTTTTTCCTTTTTTTTTCAATGTATTTTTATTGAGACTGAAATTCCACAGCTGTTCAATCGCAATTCAATGTATATAGAACCACACATTTTTTTTTTTTTTAACACAACATAGGAAAACAACAAGTACCACAATACGGACATTACAATGACAAAAAACAAAACAAGACAAACCGAGTACACCACAGTCTTGACATGATTGTACATTACAGGTCACCAGAGTCTTTGTTATTCACTACCGTTCAATAAGGTACATTGAAGCGCAGTCTAGAAGGGTCCACTGTATCTCTGAGACTGGTTCCCATACCTTTGCGAACGCTTCCATGTTATCACGGAGGAGATGAGTCAGTTTCTTTCTTTACAGTTGTTTTCTTTCTTAAGAGTTGGTCTACTAATAACCCCCATGAAGTCTGCATCCAGCTAGAATACAAGCCCAGATTCTACCGGCTGAGAGAAATCGATGTACCTGAATAGGCCGGATGTCAAGGAGTTAACGGAAAATGTGATCTAGATAGCATATTATTTAGATATTGTTCACTTGGCATCCTATAGTTCAATATACAGGTTATTACTATTTTGATAGTATATTGTTGAGACCAGTGGTTCTCAACCTTTTTATACTTATTACTTATAAGTACTACCTCAGAAAATATTGGGCTCCAAGTACCACCATCATAACTGATGTTAAAATATAGGAGCGTAGACCTGCCCCATCCTACTCAACTCTGGGAAATTGTATTAGTTCCGTGAATTTATCTTTGTTCCATTCCTAAGCCAATAATAATGCTGCTGCTCTGACGAAACTATGTCTAACCGCTAATCGGTACAACTGATGATATTTCTAATGTGATTAATGCACTCTCACGGCTAGGCGTGCTGTCATGCTCATTTCAGCACGTCTTGAGAGCCTATTTCAACCAATTGCTTGTTCAGAAGAACTACTTGTTTTAACCCATTCTGAACGGGAATCCCTTTTGGTGTTTTAAGCATTATGTTATACTTTAGCTATTGAAAAATAGCGCTGCACTCTGTGTAGGTCTGCTATTTTTGAAAAATCGTGAAAATGTGGCACAAAACTTTGAATATATATTCTTTCAGAGTGAACGTTTTTAACTTAAATCTTTGCTTCTGGGGGCGTCCCTGGAATAACATATTTTCAGATGGTCGTCGGCGGCCAATTACATATCATTTTTGGGGTCCTTGACATGAAATATTGAGCACCACTGACATAGAAACAGGTTTTTCAGAAAACTTTTAGGATTTAGAAGACATTGTTTTAATTTCGACATCAGGTCTAAATGGGTTAATATAAATATTTCATTCCACTTTTGTCTTTTTTCTGGTGGCTCAAAGGGCACACGTAACACAGGTTGAGAATGGCTGGTTTAGAGGGATGCTAGGTTCTCTGTTTACCTGTAATCCCAGTTTACTGTGACACTACTCTATCTCTCTGCATTTGATGTGTGTGTTTACCTTGCTCACTGTAAGCCTTAATTGTAGAGAAGCTACAATTTAGCTATTTCAATCAGTAGGCTACACTTTATTGCTGATTTAAAAAGTATATGTATATAGTTTAAAGGAAGGACATCTCGTCTGTGTTAGAACATTAGAAGTTATTAGAAGTCTATAAATGTGTTTCCACTTTCCGGTAATAATACGTTAATTTCCAAAAAGAAGCAGTCGCTGGCGCCGCCGATGTATACTGGAAATGGATTTATATGTATTTTTAAAGTTTAAAACATGCCATTTATGAAACGCTGTTGTTGCTTGCTAATATATTGCTGGCACTAGGAGAAGCCTGCAGCCTCTATCGTAGAGTAGTAATTCCCTGATTCTAATTTAACTCCTGGGAATCATTGTTTTATCAGACAATGCACCCCCAGGGGGGTCCCCAGCTAAATTTGTTAATAAGTAAGTAAGCCTTGCCGAGCCATGAGGCCCATGATGGGGCAGGCCAGTGTTGGGAAAGTTTGGGGTTTTTTTGTTTACAATGAACTAGTTCATCATTCAAAATTTTGAACTAAAGTTCATGGTTCCAAAAAATGAACAATTTTTCGTTACTTATTATTTGTATTTATTTTTAATTATTGCCACAGCCCATAGCCATATGAAACCACAGACTTTATTCCTATTGGAAATTAAGTCCAAACCTTAAAAAAAACTTCTCTGTTGTTTTTTGTTTTGTTGTGTGTCTCAGGCCAGATGGACAGAACCACAGACCAGTCATGATCCACAGAGCTGTTCTGGGATCAGTGGAGAGGATGATCGCCATACTGGCGGAGCACTTTGGAGGGAAATGGTGAGCGGGATTAGACCCATTCTGGACGGGAACCCCTTTTGGCGTTTTCAGCATTATGTTAGACTTTGGCTATTGAAAAATAGCAGATCTACAAGCTCATAGCGCAGCACCGAGTGCCGTGCTACGAGCTTGTAGATCTGCTATTTTTGAAAAATCGTGAAAATGTGGCGCAAATCTTTGAATATATTCTTTCAATGTTTTTAACTCAAATCTTTGCTTCTGGGGGGGTCCCCGGAAGGACATATTTTCACATGGGGGTCGGCGGGCCAATTTCATATAATTTGGGGTCCTAATCGGCCTCAGGTCTAAGGCCATGTTCTGAAATATTATAATGAATATTTATAAAACATTTGTAATGAACCTCTCTGTCTCTCTCTCTCTGTCTGTCTGTCTGTCTGTCTGTCTGTCTGTCTGTCTGTCTGTCTGTCTGTCTGTCTGTCTGTCTGTCTGTCTCTAGGCCGCTGTGGTTATCTCCATCGCAGGTGATGGTTCTTTCTGTAGGGGGCGACAGTGAGCCTTATGCCCAGCAGGTCAGTGGAGTGGATAATATATTCCATATTAAACATGAATGGTCTAGAGTTTTCAACGGGCCTGAAAATTAAAACCCAAACGGACCTCAATTAGCACCGAAACCCAAGACATAAGAAATGGCTACCAGTTTGATTTGATTTATACTCTTATAATCTTATATCTCCCCTCTCGAAACATTCACTATTTGTTTTCGGGCTCAATTAATTAATGATTTTTGAGCGGTGCAACCACTACAAGGAACAGCAATGTCCCTATGTCCGTCCCTATGTTTAGACTACCAACAGGGGGCGCTGTTGCACCACTCACTTCAGACTGGTCTGATTTTATTTTTTGTTCTTCACCCGACCAATTGGCATACATTGTCGTTTCGAACCCCTGGCCCAATCTGTCTTGACTCGGGCTGGAGATTGAGAACTCTAAATCAGACTTTATTGTTAGAAAACAAACAACAATCTGCTGCTTGACTGACGTGCGTGTGTGTGTACGTGTGTGTGTTTGTGTGCGCGTTCTCAAGGTTGTCCGGGACTTCCGTGAAGCAGGCTTCATGGCCAGTGTGAATGAAGATCAGGGCGCCACCTTCAATAAGAAGATCCGCTCGGCCCAGTTGGCCCAGTACAACTACATACTGGGTATGATGCTTGAATAAACAGCTTTTCAGCACTTTCTATCTATACGTTGAATGTTTCAACCACTATGAACAGTCTATACTTAATGCTTGGTTGACTGGAGTTTGCTCTGTACTTGGTCTATAGGGCTGCACGATATGGACAAAATGTCATATCTCGGTATTTATGCCAAATATTGCGATATCGATACGATATACGATATCACCGTTAAAATTGCATATTCTATATTTTAAGAGTGTGTTGCAACATTGGGCTTGGGCCGTAATTCCGTCGGATTCCAGTACTTTAGAGACTCGACAGGCCAAGTCTTGCCTAGCGTGGAGATGCTAGGGTTCAACGGGCTCTATGCACTAGCGTGGGGATGCTAGGGTTCAACGGGCTCTACGCTCACACGCCATTTTGGAAAGAACTCGGGGCCCCTTCCCTACTTCCTCCACAGGTGTTGCCGGTGATTCTAATGAAGTCTCTGTTCCATTCTGGGCAAACAGAGTCAAGGTTCTGCTATTGAGCGTGTTGGGTTACTGGGAACACTCTGCTACACCAGTAGCAAATGTGGGTCCATTTGGTTCCATTTGTACACTGTACACTAAATGGAACAGAGCCTTAATTTGTATCATCAGTAACACCTGTGAAGGAAGTAGGAAGAGTTATTCTGTGAATTGGTTAATAATGTTGTGTGTGTGTCTGTGTCTGTGCACGTGTGTGTATGTGTGTGTCTGTGCACGTGTGTGTGTGTGTGTGTGTGTGTGTGTGTGTGTGTGTGTGTGTGTGTGTGTGCGCATGCGTGCATGCAGTGGTCGGGGAGAAGGAGCGTGCGAGCGACACAGTGAGCGTGCGCTGCAGAGGAGGTCAGCAGCTGGGCAGGAGGAGCAGGGAGGAGGTGCTGGGAGCCCTCACACACCTCCGAGACTCCAGGAGCAACCGGGAGGACTTCTGACCCCTCCTCCACCACCACCACCACCCCTCACACACCTCCCAGACTCCAGGAGGACTTCTGACCCCACCACCACCACCACCACCCCTCACACACCTCCAAGACTCCAGGAGCAACCGGGAGGACTTCTGACCCCTCCTCCTCCACCACCCCTCACACACCTCCCAGACTCCAGGAGGACTTCTGACCCCACCACCACCACACCTCACACACCTCCGAGACTCTAGGAGCAACCGGGAGGACTTCTGACCCCACCACCACCACACCTCACACACCTCCGAGACTCTAGGAGCAACCGGGAGGACTTCTGACCCCTCCTCCTCCACCACCCCTCACACACCTCCGAGACTCCAGGAGCAACCGGGAGGACTTCTGACCCCTCCTCCACCTCTACCACCCCTGAATGAACCCTGACCTTCTGTTCCCGTGTGGAACCCGACGCTTCCCACTCGTCACGGTTCAGAGCCTCAACGGGACTCAGCCGGACACTCCGCCCCCTTCTCTCCCTTAATGAATGGAAGAGGGAGACGACGGATAAGAAATGTATAGAGATTGTATCTTTAAGTCGGTTACAAACCACAAAACGGATTGTTAAGACTATCGAAGTGATGCTATGTATGTACATACAGTGTGTCCGTATCAATAAACTGTATCACTTCATTAGTTATTTCTTTTTTTATGCACCCCCGTTTTTCTCCCCAATTCACTAGTTGCTAATTATTTCCTCCCCACACACATTTGTGTGTTGTCTATGCTGTCGTATCCTACTGACTCACGTGCCAGTGAGTGGATAAAGGCCCACGCATACTCCAGTTTTACTAAAACTACAACATGGCGTCACTGAGCCGCGGTGATCAGTGACTCACTGCTCACCCCCAGCCACTTATCTTTGTTTTTACTAAAACTACAACGTGACGTCACTGAGCCACGGTGATAAGCGACTCACCGCTCAGCCCAGCCACTTCTCTCTGTTTTTACTAAAACTACAACATGGCGTCACTGAGCCGTGGTGATAAGCGACTCACCGCTCAGGCGCTCACCCCCAGCCACTTCTCTCTGTTTTGACTAAAACTACAACATGGCGTCACTGAGCCAGGGTGATCAGTGACTCACTGCTCAGCCCAGCCACTTCTCTCTGTTTTTAATAAAACTACAACATGGCGTCACTGATCCGTGGTGATAAGCGACTCACCGCTCAGGCGCTCACCCCCAGCCACTTCTCTCTGTTTTGACTAAAACTACAACGTGACGTCACTGAGCCACGGTGATAAGCGACTCACCGCTCAGCCCAGCCACTTCTCTCTGTTTTTACTAAAACTACAACATGGCGTCACTGATCCGTGGTGATAAGCGACTCACCGCTCAGGCGCTCACCCCCAGCCACTTCTCTCTGTTTTTACTAAAACTACAACATGGCGTCACTGAGCCGTGGTGATAAGTGACTCACCGCTCACCCCCAGCCACTTCTCTCTGTTTTTACTAACCAGTTCACCCTGGCTCGCTCCGTAAAGTACAGGTCAAAATTGCAACAAAACACCACAGCAATGAATAGCGGGTGTAATAAGGACATGGTAAATGGTAAATGGTGCATTTATATAGCGCCTTTATCCAAGGCGCTTTACATAGATTGTGCATTACATTCACCCATTCACACACACATTCATACACCGATGGCGGCAGAAGCCATGCAAGGTACCAACCAGCACATCGGGAGCAAATTGGGGTTCAGTGTCTTGCCCAAGGACACTTCGACATGTAGACAGGAGGAGCCGGGATTCGAACCGCCGACCCATGGATCATTGGACGACCTGCTCTACCTCCTGAGCCACAGTCGCCCCGTAATAAGGACATGTCACACCAATGCAACTCCTTGCAACCGGTTGGGTGCGAGGAGTTGCATGGTGAGTCATTGGTGCGGTTTGGGTGCGAGGAGTTGCATGGTGAGTCATTGGTGCGGTTTGGGTGCGAGGAGTTGCATGGTGAGTCATTGGTGCGGTTTGGGTGCGAGGAGTTGCATGGTGAGTCATTGGTGCGGTTTGGGTGCGAGGAGTTGCATGGTGAGGCATTGGTGCGGTTTGGGCCGTAATAATATCACACACAGCTGGAGGTTGCGTGGGCTTTAAGATCCGTAACCTCCATGGTGGGCAGAACGGTTGCTATTCGGTTGAACGGATGTCCAAAACGGTTGCTTTTGGGGAAATGGAATACAGAATCTGTGTTATGTAGTTATTATTTTAGTCACAAGCTCTTGTGTTAAGAATGTCCATTGCTTCAATAATTGTAACCCACACAGACAGACTTACAATGTTGGCATCCCTATTTTGGTTATGTCATTATTATCCCATTTTGACCTGAGATCAGGTTCTAAAAATTTCTTCTACATCCTGACAGTTTTCTGAAAAATGTTTCTATGTCAGTCGTTCTTTGATTTTTCAAAAATGGCAGACCTACAAGCTCCTATGAGCTTGTAGATCTGCTATTTTTCAATAGCTAAAGCATATCATAATGCTAACACCAAAAGGGGTTCCCGCCCAAAATGGGTTAAATAACATCTTGACTTCAATAAACAGCAGTCTATCTATCTACAAGCGCTATTTCTGCTAATTCCGACATGAATGTCAGAAAGCGACAGCGATGATATTCTTTTCTATATTAAAAGCTTTATTACGTAATGAGTTTATATATATTCCTGTGTGGAGAAAAGAATGTCTGGACTCCAGAAGCCATGGCTGCTGACCAGATGTTTTGTGGAGTTGGATACGGTAGCAGCAGCATTACGGCCAGGCTACACGTGTTGTCCTGCAACGTCCCCCTACACCCCCCCCCGTCCCCGTCCCCCCCGTGTGTACAGAGCCAGCCAGATGTCCTGCAACGTCCCCGTCTGTCCACGTGGACCATCTAGTCCAGAGAGGACAGACAGAAGACGCTGAGACGTGAAGGTCAGTCACTTTTAAACCCATTTACACCTGAGCTCCATTCTACAAAATGTCTTCTAAAATCTAAATCATGACAGTTTTCTGAAAACCTCTATGTTTCTATGTTTCTATGTCAGTGGCGCTCAACAATTTCATGTCAAGGACCCCCAGGAATTATCTGTATTTGGCTGCACCACGATGTTGTTCCAGGGACCCTCCCAGAAGCAAAGATATGAGTTAAAAACGTTAAAAAATATATTCCAAATTTGTGCCACATTTTCACGATTTTTCAAAAATAGCAGACCTACAAGCTCATAGCGCACCACTCGGTGGCGCGCTATGAGCTTGTAGATCTGCTATTTTTCAATAGCTAAATTATATGTTTAAAACACGAAAAGGGGTTCCCGGAATTCCCGCCCAGAATGGGTTGAACCCATTCAGGATGGGAACCTCTTTCAAGCATTATGTTATACTATTTTTTTTTTAACCGGCCCATGTGTGTGTGTTCCTCGGCCACGTGCGCACGCAGACGGCATTACATTCACAGAAAACCACCCAATGATGGAAGACAGCGCTGAAGTTTAATTGTATCATTTATTCCATTAACTCCCATCTTCAACCGCTTATCCGTAGTCGGGTCGCGGGGGCAACAGCTCCACCAGAGAGCCTCCAGACTTCCCTCTCCAGAGCAACATTAGTGGCTTCCTCCTGGGGGATCCCGAGACGTTCCAAGGCCAGTGAGTCGATGTGTTTCTTCCAACTTGGTCTTGGTCTGCCCCGGGGTCTCCTCCCAGTGGGACGTACCTCGAGGTATAATTTCTTAACAGCGATTAATCGATTAACTATTAACATCCCTAGTGGGAATACTCTGTTACAAGGCCTGAAGTGGTGTATGTTTTGTAATCAAAACTAGTAAGGTTTCCAAAGAAATGTAGTGGAGTAGAAGTACAATATTTGTATCTGAGATGTAGTGGAGTAGAAGTACGTATTGGAAATTGGACAAATACCTAAAAATGATCCATAGTACGCTACTTACTGTAATTTACGCAGCCACTACTCTGTGGAATGCCCTCCCTTCATCCCTGAAACCCCTACATTCTCTTGCGAGATTTAAGAATTACCTTAAATCATTTCATGGCCATCATCTTCAAAGTTAAAGTCATACGATTTGTCACACATGTTACAGCAGTGAAATGTTGTTCTCCGCATTTGACCCAGAGCGGTGAGCCGCAGCCAAGGAGCGATGAGCTGCAGCCGTGCCGCACTTGGGAATCATTTGATTAGTAGATTTGACCCCCCTAATCCAACCCTTTTGATGCTGAGTGCCAAGCAGGATTGTTTTTTCATTTGTTCCATGGTTGTTTGCACAGTATGTTTGTGTATTGTTCTATGTCACAATGTGGACCACAATGGAAACGAGCTTTGGCTTTGTTTTGTATCGTCCACGTTGGCGTTTTCTAAATTGACAACTCTTTTGTGATTTTAGGAAAGCTGAGAGAGAGAGAGACAGCGTATCATGGTATGAGAGAGAGACGATGTCAGAGCGGAGAGTAGGAGACAGGTGGGATCTGATTTCAGACCAGCTGGGAACACGCGGGTCAGAGATGTGAACCTTTTGTCAGAAATACAAACACAAGAACTTGACCTTCTCTTATATGGAAGAGTTTATATATAAACTTAACGGGCCGTGTAAGGAGCAATATCACTGTGTGTGTGTGTGTGTGTGTGTGTGTGTGTGTGTGTGCGCGTGTGTGCGTGCGTGCGTGCGTGCGTGCGTGCACGCCCGTGCGCCCATATCTGGTCTTAAATCAGTGAAGCAAGCTGTGCTGCGTCAGGCACGTTGCCAGGAAGTTGAGCTTTGTAACAAAAGAAGATTTCTGACTAAAATAGGAGAACTAGCAGAGGGGTGTGCGTGCGCGTGCGTGTGTGTGTGTGCGCGCGAGGTCAGGAATTTTTCCCTTTTTTAATTTCGACACGGCAAGTCGAACGGAACAGTTGTGACAGCTGACAGGATGCGACTTTAAATGTGTCAGTCAGTCGGTTTCCTTCTCAACGTAGGGGTCCCGGGGCCTCCCAGGGACCCTGCAGGGGGGGAGGGGGGGTCCCAGGGACCCTGCAGGGTGGAGGGGGGGTCCCAGGGACAGTTCAACTTCACCGTTATTTATTATTTCACCATCTAGACGTTATAATCCAATGAGAGATAATGTTTATCTGTTCCATCTAAATTGAGTTGTCGGACCCAAATGAAGGTAGGCTGTTCCTCTGAGGGGAGGCAGTGGCAGTTTGTGGCTCCTCCCTTTCATTTTTGTTTTCCTCCTGGGTTAAAGGTGCCATGTTAAAACGGAGAAAACGTATCCGTGTCTAAATTCTTAAGTGTGAGAACTACTGATTTAGAAGGTATTCATTTGGAATCTGCTACATGTCTTAACAATGGGTTAAATGCTCCATTTAGCCTCAATAATCTGTCTGTCTGTCTGTCTGTCTGTCTGTCTGTCTGTATCTCTTGTTACGTCTTAGGACTCTCTGTCTCTCTATCTCTCTTACTATCTCTATATGTCTCTCCAATTCTCTCCTCTCACCCACCGCCCCTACTGCCTTATCTGTTTTTTTCCTACACGCGCACGCGCACAGTCACACACACAGTCACACACACACACAAACTGCCCTCTCTCCCTTGGCTAAAAATAATATGAACTCTGAGCGACTCCAACAGTCGAATGAAGGATTGCTTTGTGTGTGTGTGTGTGTGTGTGTGTGTGTGTGTGTGTGTGTGTGTGTGTGTGTGTGTGTGTGTGTGTGTGTGTGTGTGTGTGTGTGTGTGTGTGTGTGTGTGTGTGTGTGTGTGTGTGTGTGTGTGTGTGTGTGTGTGTGTGTGTGTGTGTGTGTGTGTGTGTGTGTGTGTGTGTGTGTGTGTGTGTGTGTCTGTCTGTTACTATGCTTGTGAGTGCCAAATGTCCAGTAGAATTAACAAAATAGACATTGTGATCATTTCTCTTGTCCTCACAAGAGAAATTAGTGTTTTATGGTTGAAAAAAACATTACATTACATTGTAGAGTTTGTTTGTTTTAATCCAAGGATCCAAGGGAGAGACTAGGGCAGTTGTGTGTTTCTGTGTGTGCGTGCGTGCGTGCGCATTGGTTTAATACAATAAGACGTTTTAGAGCAGAGACAGATTATAAGATGAGTATTTCCATTAGTTAGTATTAGTTGCCGTGGGAACAGCGAGACCTTTAGGGAGACAGTGGAAACCAGCCTTCATGGTGACGTGATGACACTGTGTCTATACTAATTATGATGCATCTCGTTTCACGATGACATGGTGTCTATACTAATTATGATGCATCTCGTTTCACGATGACACTGTGTCTATACTAATTATGATGCATCTCGTTTCACGATGACATGGTGTTTATACTAATTATGATGCATCTCGTTACAGACGTTGAATGGAATAAATAATGACCGTGTGTGTGTGTGTGTGTGTGTGTGTGTGTGTGTGTGTGTGTGTGTGTGTGTGTGTGTGTGTGTGTGTGTGTGTGTGTGTGTGTGTGTGTGTGTGTGTGTGTGTGTGTGTGTGTGTGTGTGTGTGTGTGTGTGTGTGTGTGTGTGTGTGTGTGTGTGTGTGTGTGTGTGTGTGTGTGTGTGTGTTCCAGACCACCTACAGTCTAGCGGTTGTTACTCAGACGTTCTACTTAATAGTAGCAATAACATCACGTCAGAATACTCCCTTTACTTTACAAGGACACGGCCGACATGGATCTCCCATTTCACACGTTCTTTCAAAGGTTCTACCATTTTTACCCGATCTGCCCCAGCGAGCCCGGTCAGGACCTGGATGAATCAGTGACATCTCCGTTGCGCCCAGATCAAGCCCGGTCAGGACCTGGTCCTGGATGAATCAGTGACGTCTCCATTGGGTTCAGATCAAGCCCAGTCAGGACCTGGTCCTGACGTCTCCATTGGGGTTCAGATCAAGGCCGGTCAGGACCTGGTCCTGACGTCTCCATTGGGGTTCAGATCAAGGCCGGTCAGGACCTGGTCCTGACGTCTCCATTGGGGTTCAGATCAAGGCCGGTCAGGACCTGGTCCTGACGTCTCCATTGGGGTTCAGATCAAGGCCGGTCAGGACCTGGTCCTGACGTCTCCATTGGGGTTCAGATCAAGCTCAACCAACACTAGTCAGATCTGGCCCAGAATAATTTATATCACCTGATTTCAACCAACATCAATTCTGCCAACCTTTCAAAACGTGGAACCCATTTGTGGGTTCTTGTTGCTATGTACAGTATACTGTAGCAACATGAGGTTTTTGTCATTTGATTTGAATACATATTTGAGGTTTTTTCAGAAAACGTTTTTCTTTTTTTATCAGCCTCGGGTCTAAATGGGTTAAGACTCTTGGTGAGTGCGTGCGTGCGTGTGTGCGCACAGGTCAGAGTGACCCGGCCGTACCGTAACGGAAAAGTCAGTTCAATTCCCGCTCGCTGTGTTCCTCCTCCTCCTTATCCGTCGTTTCTATTGTGGCTCTGCTGCTGTCACAGAAACAACCTCCACAAATAGATGGTGTGTGTGTGTGTGTGTGTGTGTGTGTGTGTGTGTGTGTGTGTGTGTGTGTGTGTGTGTGTGTGTGTGTGTGTGTGTGTGTGTGTGTGTGTGTGTGTGTGTGTGTGTGTGTGTGTGTGTGTGTGTGTGTGTGTGTGTGTGTGTGTGTGTGTGTGTGTGTGTGTGTGTGTGTGTGTGTGTGTGTTCACCATTGAAGCTTTCTGTGAGCCACGTACGTGCCTACGTGGGTCTGACCATTAGTCCTAATGGTCCGCAGACTCCGCACACACACCAGTATACGAGTGCAGCTTGTCTTTCAGTTCAGTGATGTCACCTATTGGGAGAGATACAACAATGTGTAAACACAGCAGCAAGATTTGTGAACTGTTGCTATTGAAGGAAGGTTAGCCAATGGAATACAACCACCCTAAGGACTACCATCTGTACCGAGTAGACCGCTAGACCTACTGCACATAGTAAACCAAGGCTTTATTGGTATACTGTACTGTAGTTGTGAGAAACAAATCACACCTGTGTGAACTGAGTGGTGCAACTCCCCTCTCCCCCTGCCTCTCTCTCTCTCTCTCTCTCTATGTAATTAGCAGACAACAGTGCAACACTATCTCTCTCTCTCTGTTTCTGGCTCATAGCCACACATAGCTACACACACAGTCACATAGGTTAACACGGACATTGCTGTTCCTTGGAGTGGTTGCACCACTCAAAAATGCTGCTATACTTGTCCCATAGTGACTGCTGCAAAAGATTGGCGCCATTTGTTTTCCGAAAAGCTTTATATCCTGTATAACGGTGTGTATATATTATATAACGACTCAATTTGTAATTTGTTTACACAATGCTGTGCATCCTCCCACTGTATATACAGTACTTTCCCCAGAGCCTTCTATTAGAGAGTTGCGTCACCTTCGTTCACTTCATCGGCAGAGCTGTGTTACATTTACACTTTGAACACTATGAAAATATTGTGCATTTTCTGTCAGAGATAGATATACATCCATATAGGAGACGTTAGCTTTTTGTGGTTGGGGGGGGGGGGGGGGGGGGGGGTAGCTAAAATGAATATCAGAATATCTAAATATTGAATCAAACAACTTAAAAACCGTCTGGGGAGTTCTAGGGAAAGGGAAATATCCCTTTTAAGTGTCATGCCACCTCGACATGTCTTGGGAGACGGAAGCGACTGATTAGCCATGCAGCCGTCATCCTCTGCCAGGAGGTCAGCCCGGTCTTTGAAGACCTGTTGGGCCCTGAGGCGGTCAGAGGCGGTCAGAGGCGGTCAGGCGGTCACGAGGCTCATCAATCCTCATCATACATTTCTGCGGCTGCAGAAGAGAGCCAGGTATGCCATTGTTTTTTTTTATTTTGTATTTTTAACATTCTGTTTATTCATTTTTTTTAGTTTTTTTACAAATGCAGAAATAACTAGAAAAAGTGCCCCTCGGGGCACAGGTCTCCACCAGGGCAGGTCGGGTTGTGGCCTCCTGGTGGCGCTATAATAGGCCAATGTGAAAAGGGTGCCATTTCTTCATACGCCTTTGATGGCAATTGGATGATTTGAGGCATTTTGTTCCAAAAATGTGTTTTGCAAAAATCAACCTGTTGGTGGCGCTATAACAGGCCAATGTGAAAAGGGTGGGATATATTCCTCAGCCTAGTAAGAAAATGTGTGAAAGATTTCAGGTAAATTGCATGCTGCGTTCATGATTTGAGGCTTTTGTTCAAAACGGGGCAATCTTGCAAACTGTGAAAGCCAATTATAGCCAATTAGGATGGAATATGAAATATTGGACAGATCTGACTTGAGCACATGACCATAGAGATACTGTGTAACGATTTGTGAGATTTTTGGACAGAATCTGGAGGAGTAATATAAAAAAATGTGTTTGACAAAAGTCGGCCTCCTGGTGGCGCTATAAAAGGCAGATGCGGAAAATGCAGGTCAAAGGTTTGTCCTTGGCCTCTAGGGAGTGTGCATGCAACGTTTCAGGCAGATCGGTGCAGTTTTAGGTAAAAAAAAATGTGAAAAGCTGCCTCATGGTGGCGCTATAACAGGCCGTTCTGGAAAATGTGGGGCAGAGGTTCATCGTTGGCATCCAGGGAGTGTGTGCAAAGTTTGGCATCGACCGGGTTAATGGTGCCGGAGATTAGCTGTACACAGACGGACGGAAGGAAGGACGGACGGACACACACACACACGGACGGAGTGCAAAACATACTCTCTCCCCATGCCTTCGGCCTGGTGGAGACAAAAAATAAGAGTACAAATACAAAAAACAAAAACAACACGCACAAGAACAAAACAACACAAATCAAATCAAGACAACCAAAGAAACAAGAAACAAAACACAAAAAAACAACTCCAATATAGTCATTATACAGTTTCATGGTCACAAACATCATCCAGACAAGCCATTGTTGACATAAGATGACTGGCCAGGCTCATTTAATTAGGTGTGTGAATCTACATTCATGTTTGTAATTGGTCGGTTCTGAGCGCTTGTGATTATTGTCACCTGACATGATACATGTCTGGGGATGGCTTTACAACAAGTTAGAAATTTCTTTATTTTATTTTATATTGTCCAAGTTCAAAGTCACGCTGGAATGACAAATGCCGAAAATTGCGGCGCTTCCGGCGTAGGCCCATTTTTTGGGGGTACGCCGCATGCTCACTGCTCATCGTCAGATCCATCTGAGTAGCCATCAGTTTAACCACATTCAACCAGGACACTCAATTGAATGTACTTCAGTATCTCTCTCTCTGTCTCTCTCTCTCTCTCTCATGTTCATGTTGGCTGACCTCAAGTGACTGTAGGTAAATTAATGCACCAACACACATCACCCACATGTGCACACACGCAGATATATGCACACACACACACACATAGGTCAGTGAGTCCAGTGTAACAGTACAGTACTGTGTGTGTGTGTGTGTGTGCTCACCTGGACATCAGCAGAGAGGGAGGGGTCAGGGGTATATGGGCTGGGGTGTCCAAACTTTAAAAAAAATGAAAGAGGGTTCCGCTGCTGGTCTGTGTCCATGTTCCATCAGGTACAGGGTGGAGGGATTTAGTGAAGTCTACCTATTAGGTATGCACGATTAATCGGAATAGGCCATATCGGCCATAAAGATGCCATATCGGTATCGGAACGGTCTCAAAATAATACAGATTATTTAATCGGTTTTCACCAGCAAAATATAAATGTGAAACAATTCTACATTTTACTTTGTGTACTCATCTCATTCAGTAGTCATTCAGTTGTGAAAACAGACACTTGGAAAAGAGTATAGGCTATTTATTGATTGATTACTTTATAAACAGGCTTTGGGCCAAGCCCCTATAGGGCCTATATAGGCTTGTTTCCATTGTGGTCCTCTGTATAATATCGGAATCGGTCAGAACGGGTATCGGGAGACATGACCCTGCAGATAATCGGAGATCGGATATCGGTCATAATTTCATAATCGTGCAGCCCTAAAACCTATAGATGCCTCATTCAGCTGTAGTTCATTGGAGTGACGACCTGTATCGCAGCCGCCATATCTGGGGAGGCACGCTGGCGCTGCCACTCAGAGTGACTACTGGCCAATTACAGCGCGTCTTTTCCGGGACCTGTCAGAATCGAGGGTGTGTTTGAATGAACGAACGACCACGCCAGTGCCTCTATCTGAACGCACCAAACGACCACGCCAGTGCGCTAAGTGCCTCTATCTGAACGCAACAAATGACCACGCCAGTGCGCTAAGTGCCTCTATCTGAACGCATCCTGGGTTACCAATTAGAACACTCGCCGCCACCTGCCTCTGATTGGCCTGCCCCTTCTGTGATTGACGCGGGAGCTTGTCTTCCCTAAAATTTGCCCGAGATACAGACGCCCCAGAGCCGGAGGAGCCGTCTACGTTTTTATGTCTATGGTCGAGAACTATGGTCTTTAGGCAGGTCCTTCCACAGTAGAATACTATGTGATGTCTTTAGGCAGGTCCTTGACTCCTTCCACATAGTAGAATACTATGTGATGTCTTTAGGCAGGTCCTTGACTCCTTCCACATAGTAGAATACTATGTGATGTCTTTAGGCAGGTCCTTGACTCCTTCCACATAGTAGAATACTATGTGATGTCTTTAGGCAGGTCCTTGACTCCTTCCTTTAGGCATGTCCTTGACTCCTTCCACATAGTAGAATACTATGTGATGTCTTTAGGCAGGTCCTTGACTCCTTCCACATAGTAGAATACTATGTGATGTCTTTAGGCAGGTCCTTGACTCCTTCCACATAGTAGAATACTATGGGATGTATTTTGGCGGCCGACCCCCGTCTCAAAATATTTTGTTCCTGGGAGGGACCCCCAGAAGCAAATATTTGAGTTATAAATATTTGCTTTAAAATATTTCATATATTTAAAGTAGGGCTGTCAAAATTACTGAGGTAACAGAGTTAGTTAACTTGTGAAATGAATTAGATATAAAACAAATAATGCAATCATTGCATGCTTAGATGACCCGCCCCATACATCCCATAATCCCATCCACTCTGCACTAGTCATCGCTCTGGTATCTGGTATAGATCCAAACGAGATGGAAAGAGAAGCCCTATCACTGTCTATCACTATCTGGATGGGGAAAAACACAAGTCTGTTATTGCCAAAAAAGGCTGCACAATAATGACATAGGTAGCGGCTCAAATAAATCACATAGCATGATGACAACGGGGTGAGAGACAGAGAGACATGGAGAGAGAGAGAGCTAGAGACGGGGTGAGAGACAGAGAGACATGGAGAGAGCGAGAGCTAGAGACGGGGTGAGAGACAGAGAGAGACATGGAGAGACATGGAGAGAGCGAGAGCTAGAGACGGGGTGAGAGACAGAGAGAGACATGGATAGAGCGAGAGCTAGAGACGGGGTGAGAGACAGAGAGAGACATGGAGAGAGAGAGAGCTAGAGACGGGGTGAGAGACAGAGAGAGACAGAGAGAGACATGGAGAGAGCGAGAGCTAGAGACGGGGTGAGAGACAGAGAGAGACATGGAGAGAGCGAGAGCTAGAGACGGGGTGAGAGACAGAGAGAGACATGGAGAGAGAGAGAGCTAGAGACGGGGTGAGAGACAGAGAGAGACATGGAGAGAGCGAGAGCTAGAGACGGGGTGAGAGACAGAGACATGGAGAGAGCGAGAGCTAGAGACGGGGTGAGAGACATGGAGAGAGCGAGAGCTAGAGACGGGGTGAGAGACATGGAGAGAGCGAGAGCTAGAGACGGGGTGAGAGACAGAGACATGGAGAGAGCGAGAGCTAGAGACGGGGTGAGAGACAGAGAGAGACATGGAGAGAGCGAGAGCTAGAGACGGGGTGAGAGACAGAGAGAGACATGGAGAGAGCGAGAGCTAGAGACGGGGTGAGAGACAGAGAGAGACATGGAGAGACATGGAGAGAGCTAGAGACGGGGTGAGAGGCAGAGAGACATGGAGAGAGCGAGAGCTAGAGACAGGGTGAGAGACAGAGAGAGACATGGAGAGAGCTAGAGACGGGGTGAGAGGCAGAGAGAGACATGGAGAGAGCTAGAGACGGGGTGAGAGGCAGAGAGAGACATGGAGAGAGCGAGAGCTAGAGACGGGGTGAGAGACAGAGAGAGACATGGAGAGAGCGAGAGCTAGAGACGGGGTGAGAGACAGAGAGACATGGAGAGAGCGAGAGCTAGAGACGGGGTGAGAGACAGAGACATGGAGAGAGCGAGAGCTAGAGACGGGGTGAGAGACAGAGAGACATGGAGAGAGCGAGAGCTAGAGACGGGGTGAGAGACAGAGAGAGACATGGAGAGAGCGAGAGCTAGAGACGGGGTGAGAGACAGAGAGAGACATGGAGAGAGCGAGAGCTAGAGACGGGGTGAGAGACAGAGAGAGACATGGAGAGAGCGAGAGCTAGAGACGGGGTGAGAGACATGGAGACATGGAGAGAGCGAGAGCTAGAGACGGGGTGAGAGACAGAGAGAGACATGGAGAGAGCGAGAGCTAGAGACGGGGTGAGAGACAGAGAGAGACATGGAGAGAGCGAGAGCTAGAGACGGGGTGAGAGACAGAGAGAGACATGGAGAGAGCGAGAGCTAGAGACGGGGTGAGAGACATGGAGAGAGCGAGAGCTAGAGACGGGGTGAGAGACAGAGAGAGACATGGAGAGAGCGAGAGCTAGAGACGGGGTGAGAGACAGAGAGACATGGAGAGAGAGAGAGCTAGAGACGGGGTGAGAGACAGAGAGACATGGAGAGAGAGAGAGCTAGAGACGGGGTGAGAGACATAGAGACATGGAGAGCCATAAGTCACTTTTCTTCTGGTTCCCACAAGAAAAGGGCATATTTTGGACATAGTTCTTAATGGTGTTTAATCAGATAAAAAATTTGAATCGTTTGAGAGTCCTAATTTAAAGATTTGCACAAATGTTCATGATTTTTCACAAAAATAGCAGATCTGCCAGCTCATAGCACGGCTAACATAAGTTTCACATGACTATAAAAATAGATTTTAGGAAGGAAACCTGCACGGCGCCTGTCAGTTCAGCCCCACGGGCCGGACTCTGGTCATGTGTAGGAGGGTCGCGGCACGGTCACAGGGGTCTCACAGGGGTCAGGGTCATGGCGACCCAGAACGGAGAGGAGTCGACTTCCTTTAACTACGTGTCCCTATTCTGGGACACTGTTTCTCAACGTGGGGCCCGGGGACCAACCGGGGACCAACCGGGGGTCCAAGTTGGACCCTTAAAGGCCTACTACGGATCTGTAACTCTCAGAGTGCAACTGGAACCAAATGGATGCTTACGTGGGTAAATGTGGCCTGGGCCACATTTACACATTTTGATGTGTAGATTGAGGGTCCCCCCAAGTGTGTGTGTGTGTGTGTGTGTGTGTGTGTGTGTGTGTGTGTGTGTGTGTGTGTGTGTGTGTGTGTGTGTGTGTGTGTGTGTGTGTGTGTGTGTGTGTGTGTGTGTGTGTGTGTGTGTGTGTGTGTGTGTGTGTGTGTGTGTGTGTGTGTGTGTGCGTGCATGTGTGACACACATAGGCCTAGCTAGCTGTCTATAGGAGTGGTTGCACCACTCAAAAGAGGGAAATACTACGCCCTGGGGGACCTCGATCAATATTGGTCAAGTATTTCTTTCCTCCTCTCCTCTCCTCATGCCCTCTCCTCGTGTCCTCTCTCCTCTCCTCTCCTCTCCTTATGCCCTCTCCTCGTGTCCTCTCTCCTCTCCTCTCCTCATGCCCTCTCCTCGTGTCCTCTCTCCTCTCCTCATGCCCTCTCCTTGTGTCCTCTCTCCTCTCCTCATGCCCTCTCCTCGTGTCCTCTCTCCTCTCCTCATGCCAACTGACTGTAAATATATTTTTTTAGGAGGGAGAGAAACGGAGCGAGGAAAAGAGAGAAAGTGAGAGCGAGAGACTGGGATAGAGAGAGAGAGAGACAGGGAGAGAGAGAGAGAGAGAGAGAGAGAGAGCATCGGGTTTGAGTTTGTGTGTGAGCCTGTGCCAACGTTTGGAATACTCCTGTGACATCTGATACGTCTACACTACACACACACACAGACACACACACACACTACAGACAGAGGCCTGAAGAATTCTGGGAGACGGTCTCAGTTTAGTCTCTTTCCCTTTGCAACACTTTATAGATAGTACAAACTGAACCAGATTAAACCAGCCAGAAATGCCTGATCAACAATCTCACAACATGTTGCAATGTGCAGCTTGCTGATCGGCTGTTTTTCGACAAAGAGATAAAGTTGCGTTACACTCCTTCCTGGTGACAGTTTAACCTGGAAGGATCATCTACGACTGTGGCTCAGGAGGTAGAGCAGGTCGTCCAATGATCCATGGGTCGGAGGTTCGAATCCCGGCTCCTCCTGTCTACATGTCGAAGTGTCCTTGGGCAAGACACTGAACCCCAAATTGCTCCCGATGTGCTGGTTGGTGCCTTGCATGGCTTCCGCTGCAATCGGTGTATGAATGTATGAGTGTGTGAATGGGTGATGAATGGGTGAATGTAAAGCGCCTTGGATAAAGGCACTATATAAATGCACCATTTACCATTTACTTTATCTCTTAGCTATGGGACTGAGCTGAGCCGGTTTGTAAAACCATAACAGACAGACCAGAATAAAAACCCGCGCAAAGATCCTTGATTATGCGGAGCTAAAATCCTATTGATTTAGCGATGAAATATGCAGGTTTTTATGTGATTTTAGGGGAAATTGCAGGAAATTGTGAAATATGCGTAAAGTTGCAAAATATGCAGAATTTTTTGAAATATGCGGAAACAGTTGTGAAGTATGCGGAAAGTTAGTTGAGAAATATGCGGAAAGTTAGTTGAGAAATATGCGGAAAGTTAGTTGAGAAATATGCGGAAAGTTGCGACATATACGGAAAGTTGCAAAATACGTGAGGTTTTAAGTGATTTTATTTTGTGAAATTGCAGGAAGTTGCGAAATATGCGGGAAGTTGCGAAATATGCGGAAAGTTGCAAAATACGTGGGGTTTTAAGTGATTTTATTTTGTGAAATTGCAGGAAGTTGCGAAATATGCGGGAAGTTTGCGCCCTTATGCAGACTTTTCTGTTTTTAAATGGACCCCTGCATAATCTGCACCATTTGGCTGATTATGTGGTAAATTATGCAATCGCATACATTTCCTGGAGGGTCTCAAATAAAAGTGGAAAGCCTGTTTATTTCTCTTTTATATGGTGTGATTGATGTCCCCTTAAGTATTATTTTGAGCTTCCTACCCACGTATGTGGTATCTGGGGGTCTCTGCCTGCATATACAGTAGTAGCCCACTCTAACACAATGGTTAGCTTGTCAGGCCGTGACCCCAAACCAAAGATAATATTTGACCCCAAACCAAAGATAATATTTGACCCCAAACCAAAGATAATATTTGAACTGCGGGGACCCCCCCCCACACACACACCCTGACAAGCACTTGGAATCGTATAGGCATTACATTTTGTTTGACTTGTAAATATTGTGAAAATAGCCGATCTAGATACAAGCTTGTAGATCAGCTATTTTCAATATTCTTGACTCAACTCGGTCAATGTTTGAGCAGTGCATAGTTCATAACAAGTGCAGTAAGTCTTAAAGGCCATTAAATGGTCACTTTACTGTCATCTGGGGAAACCCCCTACTGTTTTATCAGACCTCCAGGTTCCACTAATCTTGTTGAAGGGACAGGCCTTGGTTTTTCCAGTCACCTGCTGGCTAGAGCCCGTCAGTTCTTATAGGTGGGAAAACAGAGGGACTTATTTTTAATAGAGAATCAAAGAAAAGAGAGACAGAGTTCTCTTTTGTTTTTGCATGTCCATGAGCAGGGGTGGGCAACTGGCGGCCCGGGGGCCACATGCGGCCCCCACCTTCACTTAATGTGGCCCTCAGGTTAATGTCAGAATACTGATATAATATTGCTTTCAGCTGTTTACAATTCCACAACATGCAAACATGACCCGCTTTAATTACTTCAGTCTATATTAGTAGCTCAATGCTCACACAAGTATAATTAAAGGCATTTGAAATTACATACAAAATGTTAATTTTCAGGATTCCACTTTAAAAATAGCAAAAAATAATTAAAGATTTCAATTCGAATATAGCAAAAATAGCCGATCTACAAGCTCAAAACGCGTCGCAGTGCGACGCGTTTTGAGCTTGTAGATCGGCTGTTTTTGCTACGACAGTAATATATGGCCCTAGGGAGTGAGTGTGGAAATATAGTGGCCCTCTCCATCGTCAAAGTTGCCCACCCCTGTCCATGAGTATAGACTAGAGCTAATCTGCAGAACTACTGGACCGATGAGCGGTAGCACTTTATATGCACGCTGGCAGTAGGCCACAGAAGTATCTCCACTAATAATTGTTTTCACATAACCTTTTATACTTTTTGAAATATTTTACTTACTGATTCTGATTCTGGAAGTCAAACCTCGACCTAATCTGGAGTCACACATCAGAGATAAGTCACAAACAACTGACGTCATAGAGATCAGCGCTTCCCAAAGTGGGGTCCGGGGAACCCCAGGGGTTCTTGAGGGAGTTCCAGGAGGTCCCCAGCCAAATGGTAGTTAGGAACCAAATGGACCTTCATGGGTCTGTAACTCAGACAAATGGACCTGTTAGGGTTCATTTGTTCAGAGTTAAATTAACTTTGATTTTACAAGTTCCAGTTCCAAGTTCCAGGGGGTCCCCAGCCAAATGATAGTTAGGAACCAAATGGATCCTTATGGGTCTGTAACTCTGAGAGTGTACAAATGGAACCAAATGGACCCTAACTTTGTACACTCTCAGAGTTAAATTAACTTTGATACGTATTAGGGTCCCAGAGATAGAAATGCCATTAAATAGGGGACCATAGCCTATAATTCAGGTCAAACCGGGGGCCCTTGAGCCGTAAAGATCTTCCCTTATGGGGGTCCTTGGCATGTCATTTTCAAATGTGGGTCCGCGGGCCACTAATGAGTATCGTTTTGGGGGTCCTTGTGGGTCCGCGGGCCACTAATGAGTATCGTTTTGGGGGTCCTTGTGGGTCCGCGGGCCACTAATGAGTATCGTTTTGGGGGTCCTTGTGGGTCCGCGGGCCACTAATGAGTATCGTTTTGGGGGTCCTTGACGTGAAAAGGTTTGGGAACCACTGATAGATAAACGGTCACATGAAGTCTGAGATGCACATTATTGGAGCCTTGGAGCCTCACTGACTCACCGTTTGTGTGGATTCATTATTGGAGCCTCACTGACTCACCGTTTGTGTGGATTCATTATTGGAGCCTCACTGACTCACCGTTTGTGTGGATTCATTATTGGAGCCTCACTGACTCACCGTTTGTGTGGATTCATTATTGGAGCCTCACTGACTCACCGTTTGTGTGGATTCCCGTAACTATGTCCTAGTTTGTTAGTTTTTTTGTACTTGTTTTTGTACTTTGTACTTGTTTTTGTCACCACGGACAGAGTCCCATTGTCTCTCTATTCAGATCCTACTATTGTGGTTGCTGAGATGACAGCTGTACTTCTTTAAGGCAGGAGTTTCCTAACTCTTTCCATGCCAAATGACCTTAATACCCGTAACCTCTGACTGTGGCTCTCCTGTTGCGAAATGGCTTAAAAAAAGAGAGAATGAATAGAAAGAAAACAGAAAAGATCAATCTACAAGCTCACCTTACAGCACATTGTGACGCGAATTCTTGAATGCTGGGGCTAAACTGGCACAATTATTATTATTAAATTAATTTGAATTGATTGTTTTATGTAACATAATTTGTTGAGGGACGCTAGCCCCTCCTATGCCCAGCTGTGTGTGTTTGTGTGAATAATATAGTGATGATTTTATTGGCTGAGCACCCCATAGCGATGATTTGATTGGCTGAGCAAAGTAATATATTGAGGATAAAAAGTGAGGACATAAAAGTGAGGACGCAAATTGTGATTGGTCGGAATGAGATGATGTATGATAAAGTATGATGATAAGAGCGCCCACTCACTTGACACAGGTGTGATTTTTTTGTTTATGATAATCCCAATTTTCCTTTGCTTTTCGCCTTTTAGTCGTACATTCCGTACAATATATTGATTGCTGATCGGTCCAGCCGTTTGTGAGATTAGCTATAAGACACACAGACCTTAGAAAGCTTGACTAATGCTGAGCCACTTCGTAAAAAAAAAAATTGCAAACGTTGCATGCCATAAAAATGATCATAATATGGCACATTTGATGCACATTGGCAGTGCTGGTTAGTTGACAAACATTTCTGAACATCAATTTAAAAAAATAATGGAAGGAGAATCTTAAACATTTCATTGTAAGCTTTTCTTTATTTTTTTCCCATCTCCATAAGCGCAGCATTATGACAACACATTTCTATAACACGACTGGAGACAGCACTGTTATTCTTAAAAAATATATAATTTTGTAATCCTTCCATCAGGCAAATATCCCTGGTTGAATGTACAGCGTGGCTCTGACAGAGGCTAAGCAGTCTGTCTATAAGAGGGTCTGTCTGTCTGCCAGTCAGTCCAGAGCTAATCTCGCAAACCGCATGGTTTCCCCAACAGGAGAAGGGGAGAGGCGACGGCTGTTTGCTCTGTGGATATTCGACAGGTATACGGCCTTTGGCCTCGGACCACGCGTTCACAGAAAGTAGTCTGGCGTGCGCCGGGTCACCTGGGGCTCGCCCTGGCGCGGCGCCGGGTCAAACTGCACGAAGGAGTGCTTGAGGCTGTCGTCCAGCTCCATGATGGCCGCCTGGTTGCCGCAGCGGTAGCAGTAGTTGGGTGCGCTGAACACCGTCACCACGTTGTGGTCGTGGCCCCAGTTGTAGCCCTCCATGACCAGCTGGTGGGCACGCGACACCATGGTGAGGCCGTTGGCGTGGTTGAACGTCTCCGAGATGTCCTGGCCGAAGGTGTAGCCGGCGCCGCGCGGCGACGTGCCCCAGCCACCAGACTCGTCGGGGTCCGACCACAGCAGGTCGCACATGGGGCCCTCGTGCGGGACCTCCTGCAAGCGGTCCAGCGCCCGGATCTGGTCCAGCGTGTCCACGGCGGGCGACAGGCCGCCGTGCAGGCAGAAGACCTGGCTGTCCACCAGCGCCGTCAGCGGCAGGTAGTCGAACAGGTCCGTGAAGTACTTCCACACGTTGGTGTTGCCGTACTTGCGCAGGCACTCGTCGTAGAAGCCGTACACCTGCGTGATCTGCCGCGACTCGTGGTTGCCGCGCAGGATGGTGATGCGTTCGGGGAAGCGCACCTTGAGCGCCACCAGCAGCGTGACCGTCTCCACCGAGTAGTGGCCGCGGTCCACGTAGTCGCCCATGAACAGGTAGTTGGTGTCCGGGGACTTGCCGCCGATGCGGAACAGCTCCATGAGGTCGTGGAACTGGCCGTGGACGTCGCCGCACACGGTCACGGGGCAGCGCACCTCCTGCACGTTGGACTCCCGGCTCAGGATCTCCCGGGCCTTCTCGCAGAGCGAGCGGACCTGGCCCTCCGTCAGCTGGCGGCACTCGTTCAGCTGCTCGATCCACTGGTCGAGTTCTTCCATGACCTTATTAGCCGTGTTAGCTATACCGACCGGTGTGTGGTGATGATGATGATGTACAAATGACGGTTCCTGTCCCGTCTCAAATACATATAGGGCAGGTTAGCTAGCGGCAGAATGTGTCGGCGTCGCGGCCAAACCTGCTATAGGACCTATACCAGAGTCCCAAGTCCTCTTCCTGGCGGAGAGCGATGTGATGTGACCCGATAGCCGAACGGTCGCGGTGCATACCACATATGGGTGCAACAAATGCCTTCTCCAGCGTGTGCGTGCGTCCTCTGTTTACCGTGTGTCTCCAACGTGTGCGTGCGTCCTCTGTTTGCCGTGTGTCTCCAGCGTGTGCGTGCGTCCTCTGTTTACCGTGTGTCATTCCACTGCACGGTGCCCGTCAAATGAGGCGCAACCGCCGAAAACCCTAAAGATGAAGACGACGAATGATGTCACGGCTTTACGTCACTCTCTTCCATAAAAGGGAAATTATGAGGTATTTCTAGTTCTAATGTGTGTGTGGGTTGGTGTGTCTGTCCTTCTCTGTCAGAAGCTGATCTCAGACAGACCGCAGGACCGATCAACACCAAACGTTCTATGCAAGCTGCCATTAGGCCGCAGAAGTGCCTTCCACTATTTTATTTTTTGAGGGGCGCTAGCCCCTCCTATATGCCCATGGCTTTCCGGGTTTGTGTAAACACAAACATGTGGCTTGTGATTGGCCGATCACCCCACAGCAATGATTTGATTGGCTGAGCAAAGTACATATTGGAGATAAAAGTGAGGACGCAAATTGTGATTGGCCAGAATGAGATGATGTACAGTGATAAGTCAATGGTATCTTTGTGTTCAATATTGAACCAATGAAAAGTATTAAACAGCACCTCAGACAAAACCTTAATAATAACTCCATTGGAACCTCAAACTGTCTGCTAAAGAAACTAACTCCACCACCTCTCGCCCTGGTCATGCAAGTATCTGACAATGATATTAAGTCACAATCCCAACTTTGATGAGGCAGACTGCCTCAGGCAGTATTGTCATCTTTAAAACGTACATTGGACTCTAAACAAACATTAAAAGTCCATAGTAATTTCTGAAAGCCATGCAGACGTTGTAGGGGGTTTGATCCCCTCAACAAATCACACCCAGTGTGAAGTGAGCGGTGCCTTGACGATGACATTATGGTGATGATGTCTGATGACGTATTGACCCACATGATGTCACAGACGGCGGAATATTGACGTCATGTGGGTCTATGGAGTTTAACGTTATCATCATAATAATCTACAGGGTCGGGTTTTACATTATTATGATGTACTAGAGCGGTGCCCGTTGGGCAACTGGCCTACTTGGAACGATGCAAGTTGGACATGCATGCCCCACCCAGTTATTACTTGCGCAAAGCAGAGCGCACACGTACTGTAATTGGCTGCGTATGTCGGCCAATCACGGACCAAGTATGTATGTATGTCGGTGTTGTCCATCGGCCAATCAGGGACCAGCGATCATCGGCTGGGTATCTATGTTGGTACATTCCACCAGCCAATGAGAAACCACCGTTCTCGATGACATAACTAAAGTACGTTTTAAAATTGGTATAAGGTCAATAGGGGGTATGTATGTATCGGCTGGGTATGTGTGTATGTCGTCCCATATATGGAGTGCCCATACTGTATATGGAGTTCTTTGTCAGACATGCCCAAATATGGAGTCTATATGCAGATGTCAGAACAGGCCAGCTCCTTATAGATATAGGGGTGACCAGGTCCAGAGCCCGGGCAGAGGTTTTTGTGGTTGCTATCCGACGGGATGACCTCGACATCGGACACTGCACTCCCTGTGGGGGTGTGTAGGGTGACCAGATGTCCCTGTGTGGGTGTGTAGGGTGACCAGATGTCCCTGTGGGGGTGTGTAGGGTGACCAGATGTCCCTGTGGGGGTGTGTAGGGTGACCAGATGTCCCTGTGGGGGTGTGTAGGGTGACCAGATGTCCCTGTGGGGGTGTGTAGGGTGACCAGATGTCCCTGTGGGGGTGTGTAGGGTGACCAGATGTCCCTGTGTGGGTGTGTAGGGTGACCAGATGTCCCTGTGGGGGTGTGTAGGGTGACCAGATGTCCCTGTGGGGGTGTGTAGGGTGACCAGATGTCCCTGTGGGGGTGTGTAGGGTGACCAGATGTCCCTGTGGGGGTGTGTAGGGTGACCAGATGTCCCTGTGGGGGTGTGTAGGGTGACCAGATGTCCCTGTGTGGGTGTGTAGGGTGACCAGATGTCCCTGTGTGGGTGTGTAGGGTGACCAGATGTCCCTGTGGGGGTGTGTAGGGTGACCAGATGTCCCTGTGTGGGTGTGTAGGGTGACCAGATGTCCCTGTGTGGGTGTGTAGGGTGACCAGATGTCCCTGTGTGGGTGTGTAGGGTGACCAGATGTCCCTGTGGGGGTGTGTAGGGTGACCAGATGTCCCTGTGGGGGTGTGTAGGGTGACCAGATGTCCCTGTGGGGGTGTGTAGGGTGACCAGATGTCCCTGTGGGGGTGTGTAGGGTGACCAGATGTCCCTGTGGGGGTGTGTAGGGTGACCAGATGTCCCTGTGGGGGTGTGTAGGGTGACCAGATGTCCCTGTGGGGGTGTGTAGGGTGACCAGATGTCCCTGTGTGGGTGTGTAGGGTGACCAGATGTCCCTGTGTGGGTGTGTAGGGTGACCAGATGTCCCTGTGTGGGTGTGTAGGGTGACCAGATGTCCCTGTGGGGGTGTGTAGGGTGACCAGATGTCCCTGTGTGGGTGTGTAGGGTGACCAGATGTCCCTGTGTGGGTGTGTAGGGTGACCAGATGTCCCTGTGTGGGTGTGTAGGGTGACCAGATGTCCCTGTGGGGGTGTGTAGGGTGACCAGATGTCCCTGTGGGGGTGTGTAGGGTGACCAGATGTCCCTGTGGGGGTGTGTAGGGTGACCAGATGTCCCTGTGTGGGTGTGTAGGGTGACCAGATGTCCCTGTGTGGGTGTGTAGGGTGACCAGATGTCCCTGTGTGGGTGTGTAGGGTGACCAGATGTCCCTGTGGGGGTGTGTAGGGTGACCAGATGTCCCTGTGGGGGTGTGTAGGGTGACCAGATGTCCCTGTGGGGGTGTGTAGGGTGACCAGATGTCCCTGTGTGGGTGTGTAGGGTGACCAGATGTCCCTGTGTGGGTGTGTAGGGTGACCAGATGTCCCTGTGGGGGTGTGTAGGGTGACCAGATGTCCCTGTGGGGGTGTGTAGGGTGACCAGATGTCCCTGTGTGGGTGTGTAGGGTGACCAGATGTCCCTGTGTGGGTGTGTAGGGTGACCAGATGTCCCTGTGTGGGTGTGTAGGGTGACCAGATGTCCCTGTGGGGGTGTGTAGGGTGACCAGATGTCCCTGTGGGGGTGTGTAGGGTGACCAGATGTCCCTGTGGGGGTGTGTAGGGTGACCAGATGTCCCTGTGGGGGTGTGTAGGGTGACCAGATGTCCCTGTGGGGGTGTGTAGGGTGACCAGATGTCCCTGTGGGGGTGTGTAGGGTGACCAGATGTCCCTGTGGGGGTGTGTAGGGTGACCAGATGTCCCTGTGGGGGTGTGTAGGGTGACCAGATGTCCCTGTGGGGGTGTGTAGGGTGACCAGATGTCCCTCTTGCGTGGGACAGTCCCTCATTTCCAAGACTTTTCAGGCGTCCCACATTGTGACTGATGACAGGTAATTGCATCATTGTTCAAATGTCCTAATAGTTAGTCCCCTAACAGTTGGCCTTCTGTTGTAAAGCGCTCTCTCTTCCTGCAAGTGAGATGGGGGGACGGGGGTCCCCCCATCTCACTTGTCCCACACAAGAGATACTTCTGTCCCTCAAATGAACAGTTGGGATCTGGTCACCCTAGGGGTGTGGAACGTGTGTGTCGAATTTGAAGTCGGTGGCTTCAAGGCCAGATAGTGGCCTTGTGGTTAAGAGTGTCTGCCCTGAAACTGGGAGGTCGGGGTTCGATCCCCGGCCGGGTCATACCAAAGACTGTACAAATGGGACCCAATGCCTCCCTGCTCGGCACTCAGCATCAAAGGGTTGGACTGGGGGGTCAAATCTACTAATCAAAATGATTCCGGAGCGTGGCACGGCTGCAGCTCACCGCTCCAAGAGATGGGTCAAATGCGGAGAACAAATTTCACTGCGGTAACGTGTGTGACACATCGTACGACTTTGACTTTGACTTTGATTACAGACGCATGTTGTACACACAGAGATGCATTTATAGAGAGATGACACTGACAGCATCTTACTTATACTGGTAAAATGTATTACAGGAGGGAACCACACTTGCATTCTTGCTTGTTCTCGGTCTGAGAATGTTTTGCCAGCGAAGTGAACCTGCTTTTTGTTAACTTTTGCACAACAGAAAAGTGAAGCTTTTGGTCGAGCTTCACACACTGTTGTCGCTGTTGTCATGCTTCACGTCTTACCATTTATAATATAAATGGTAAGACGGAATTTAGTTTCCACTGGATCCTCGCGACTCGCATCAGTGCAACTATGCAATTTCCCCAGAATTGCACATTTCTAGTTCTTATTGCTTTAATTTTAAGAAAGGGAGAGAGAGAGATTTTCGGTGATAATAATTATAATGAACTTCCATGTCATTGTCAACCGGTCAGGATGTCTGGAAGGATTTATATTTTCCGGCCGTTCGGTCAAAATGTCTAACTAACGGGACCT
>NC_136811.1:51719550-51739550 GCF_951216825.1 Electrona antarctica | reverse complement strand
CTATATCAATCATGAATGATCAGTTCAGTGGAGGAGGAGGAGGAGGATCGATTTTATTATGGTAAAAAAAACGATCTTCTACGGGATCGTGTTTTTTTTTTTTTTAATTTTCATTTATTTACTGGATTTTAGCAGTGAATTAAGTCTGGTTTTGGGACAGTTCCAGAGTTCCTTCTCATGGCTGTCGAACGCGAGTCGCTTCTTCTTGTCACCTAAACTCCTAAAGTACCAACCGACGCGTGGAGAGAATGGAGATAGAATCTTCAGAATGCTCAGCATGCTGCTGCTGATCAGAGACTACTTGGTACATTGCATGCGCTCTAAATGAAATGTCTACTTGGAACTTTAGAAGGATATGTGTCCTTGACACACACACACACACGCGCGCGCGCGCAGGCACGCACGCACGCACACACGCGTCACACAATAGTCACCAGTGCTTAATGGATCTGGTTTGTTAACAATTAACGCGCACGCTTTTTTTTTACACGGTTGCGTGTCGTGAAATGTTGGCTCCATTCAAACGGCTTCATTGGCTTGTGTCACCTCTCTGCGACACGTGTCGGAGGAATCAATCATCCAATCCAACATTCCAACACAACACACGAACTCTATAGACAATAACCTTTAATAATAATAATAATAATAATAATAATAATACTAGTAGTAGCCTACTAGTACTACTACTACTACTAATAATAATAATAATAATAATAATACAATAATTCGCCTATTGCCTTATAATAAGCCTTGTTATAATTAATATTCACATATTATTATTATTATTATTATTATATGCTATATTAGGCTATTATTAGTTGGATATAGTTTTGACCTGCACGGCTGTGATGGAATTCACCCCGAGGGCATGAGAGGTTTTGGAGTTTCTCTCTGAGCGGATTTTGTAACTCTCTCTCTCTTTCTCTCTGTGTGCGTGTCTCTCTCTCTCTCTCTCTCTCTCTCTCTCCCTCTCCCTCTCTCTCTCTCCCTCTCCCTCTCCCTCTCCCTCTCTCTATCTCTCTCTCCCTCTCTCTCTCCCTGTCGTGACTGTGGGTGTGTTCTCCAATGTGCCACTGTAGCGGCCAGTGGAGCCCGGGGTAGGGGGTCGTTACTTCGGCCTGAGCGACCCTGTTGTGTCGGGGCCATGCGAGGCCTTTGTCTGTGATTTTTTTTGGGGGGATAATTGTGTAGTCTAGTGTGGCAGTGGAGACGGAGAGAGAGAGAGAGAGAGAGAGAGAATGTATGTGTGTTGGAGAGAGTTTGTTATTGAACAGATATAGAGAGGGAGAAAGATAAGGTCGCCAGTTCGAATCAGCGGTCCGACACGTTAAAATGACCACCGCTGAAGTGCCCTTGAACAAGGCATTGAACCACTACGATGAAATGTTCTATGAGCAGGGCCTGGCTGGAAACAAGTTCTTGAGCTTAGCCCAGATACCCTGGGTAAATATAGTAATCATTTCATTTCATTTCAGATATTAGTGGATGAGAGGAAGAGAGAGAGAGAGAGAGAGAGAGAAGTTGATAAAACGTTTATGAAGCTTGTAAGATATAGTCCATTAGTTCCCTCTGAGTTACAATGTAACACAGCTCTGTTTACACTGTTATTCATTCCCATTTATATTTTATGGGCCCTATTTAACTGTAAATACGTTGTTTTGTTTCACTTTCGCTTCTTTAGCAATGTAAATGTATGTTTTCTCATGACAATAAAGATCCTTTGAATCAAATTGAGAGGCAGGCAAATGGAGATAGTGCCTGGAGACAGGGGAGAGAGAGATGGAGAGAGAGATAGGGAGACAGGGGAGAGAGAGAGGCGGACTGTCATGGACAATAAAGTTCTGAGGGGCAGGCAAAGGGAGATAGTGTCAGAGATAGAGAGTGGGAGATGGAGGGAGAGAGAGAGATATTATGTTGTTATGTTGTTGTTTGTCATATTTGTGATTGTGCTTTGGCAACACTAGTCTTGTAAAATGTCATGCTAATGAAGCCAATTGAATTGAAATTGAATTGAATTGAGAGAGAGGAAGAGGGACAGGAAGAGAGAGAGAGAGAGGAAGAGTGAGTGAGAGAGAGAGGAAGAGAAAGAGAGAGAGAGGAAGAGTGAGAGGAAGAGAGAGAGAGAGAGGAAGAGTGAGTGAGAGAGAGAGAGAGAGAGAGAGAGAGAGAGATAGAGAGAGAGAGGAAGAGTGAGTGAGAGAGAGAGAGGAAGAGAGAGAGAGTGAGAGAGAGAGGCGTACCACAGCGGTGCACCGCGCCGGGTGGAGTGTGTAATTAGTGGGGTTGCATGTGGCCCGCGGGCCGCTGCCTGCGGTCTCGGCTCGGAGCAGGATGGGTGGGATGTAAACGTGAACCTTGGGGTTTCCAGTGACCGAGGCCCGTCGTTTAGCCAAGCAGTTTGTTTGTGGCCGCAGTAAACTGGGATTAAAGTAGACAGTTAACACCACAACAACCAACCGGCCTGAGACCTCCCCCCCCCCCACACACATACACGCACGTCGCACGCACACACAGAGACGCACAGAGACACACACACCAAAAGTAAACAGACATGAATTAACAGCACAACCACCATGCCCATGCCATGCCTGACACCCCCCTCCCCCCCAACACACACACACACACACACACACACACACACACACACACACACACCAAAAACACACATGAAGGGCTCCAACCACTGGAACTTGTTTTCGCCGTGCCCAGCAGGTTAGTTTGAAGATAAAAGTGAGGACACAAATTTTGATTTGTGTCCAGAATGAGCCTGAGGTATGATGATAAGAGTGCCCCCTCACTTCACACGGTTAGCCTACCTTATACTTTTGTTTGACAAATGGTACTTTCGTCATGTGCTATTGTCCTGACTAGTAGGGACAAAAGTACTGTACCACTGCATTTTTGCTTGACTCATGCATTCAATCGGAGCACATGTGTGTCATTGTGTGAGTCTCTCACAAAAGACAAATATGTTCACTCCAGCTATAACCGTAGTCCTTAAGATTGGCAAACTATGCTCTAAACAAGCATAAAGAATCCCATAGACTTGGCTGCCATCTTCAAAGGCCAGGTATTGGAGGCGGGGCTTGCGCCCCTCAAAACAAACAAAAACAAACTCGTGTGATGTGAGGGGCCCTGGTGTAATGTTTGTTTAAAGTGCTTTAAACAAACGTTACAAGTCCATAGACTTGGCATGACGTCAGTCATTGGATGGGTTATATGCCCCTCAGAAAGTGCATGGTTCTTTTGACCCCGGTCTCCCCTACCGTCTATCTGCCCCTCAGAAAGGGCATGGTTATTTTGACCCCAGTCTCCCCTACCATCTACCACATGAACTTGGAAATAGGCGTTAGATACTGTGTTAAAAGTAAAAGGCCTCAATTCAACATGTCACTATAGAGCAAATCCAGTTATGCTATCTTAACGACTTCCAGCTAATTCCAATCAGGGTCTCCACAAGGGACCATCTGTTTCAATCATGTGCTTAGGCCTATAATACTGCATTATAATTACAGTACCAAAGAGAGTGAAAATATTCTTTCTTTTTTTGGTCAAATGTTCTCAAAAATACCAGATCTACATGCCTACGACACATCGTGATGCACCATGAGCTTATAGATAGATAGATAGATAGATAGATAGATAGATAGATAGATAGATAGATAGATAGATATTTTATACTAAGCACAGTTTTCAATACTGTAGGTATTTTTAGCAGACTTTATAAGCATGAGACAGTGCAGTGCTTCAAGAAACTAGGATTACAGGATAACCAAGAACATAGCATCAGTCTAAAGTCTACATTTGTATGGGTCGTGATGTTTTGTGCATGCATTTCTTTAATATAAATAAACGTCAAAACAAACGAACAAACAAATCTAAGAAATGCCATCAAAAAAATAAAAAAGTATTGAAAATAGCCGATCTACAAACTCACAACACGACGGGAAGCGACACATTGTGCACTTGCAGATCTGCTATTTTCACTATTTGGGTGCCGGCCGGGCAAACGTCTAACCTCTCTCCTGAAAAGTTTGGAAACCACTGGACTAAGCAATACTATCAACTATAGGATACCAGACAAACAATGAACGTAGCCTAGTATAGCATCTGTCTAAATGACATGCTGCACATGCATCTAAATTACATTTGAACCTTTGCATGAGTCTACATGGTCGCCAAGGCCTAGGTCAAGTGCTACGGGCTAAGAAAGTGCAGCTATAGCAAGTGCAGTAAGTCGTTAAGTACAGCACTGGAGCAACAAGTGTACTGTACTTAATTTCTACCACTGGAATTAAACGCCACACAAGTTCTGCCCTGACCCCCCCCCCCCCCCCCCCCCCCCCACACCAAAACACACATGAAGAGCCTGGAAATCCCACTCCGTTCACCGCGAACACGGCGGTTCAGAGCCGCGGCCCTGGCTTGTATATATGGGTTAAAAAGAGTCTTAAGTAGAGGGTGTGGACGCCTCTGTCCCAGATAGGGTCTATAGAGGGTCTAAAGAGTCTTAAGTAGAGGGTGTGGACGCCTCTGTCCCAGATAGGGTCTATAGAGGGTCTAAAGAGTCTTAAGTAGAGGGTGTGGACGCCTCTGTCCCAGATAGGGTCTATAGAGGGTCTAAAGAGTCTTAAGTAGAGGGTGTGGACGCCTCTGTCCCAGATAGGGTCTATAGAGGGTCTAAAGAGTCTTAAGTAGAGGGTGTGGACGCCTCTGTCCCAGATAGGGTCTATAGAGGGTCTAAAGAGTCTTAAGTAGAGGGTGTGGACGCCTCTGTCCCAGATAGGGTCTATAGAGGGTCTAAAGAGTCTTAAGTAGAGGGTGTGGACGCCTCTGTCCCAGATAGGGTCTATAGAGGGTCTAAAGAGTCTTAAGTAGAGGGTGTGGACGCCTCTGTCCCAGATAGGGTCTATAGAGGGTCTAAAGAGTCTTAAGTAGAGGGTGTGGACGCCTCTGTCCCAGATAGGGTCTATAGAGGGTCTAAAGAGTCTTAAGTAGAGGGTGTGGACGCCTCTGTCCCAGATAGGGTCTATAGAGGGTCTAAAGAGTCTTAAGTAGAGGGTGTGGACGCCTCTGTCCCAGATAGGGTCTATAGAGGGTCTAAAGAGTCTTAAGTAGAGGGTGTGGACGCCTCTGTCCCAGATAGGGTCTATAGAGGGTCTAAAGAGTCTTAAGTAGAGGGTGTGGACGCCTCTGTCCCAGATAGGGTCTATAGAGGGTCTAAAGAGTCTTAAGTAGAGGGTGTGGACGCCTCTGTCCCAGATAGGGTCTATAGAGGGTCTAAAGAGTCTTAAGTAGAGGGTGTGGACGCCTCTGTCCCAGATAGGGTCTATAGAGGGTCTAAAGAGTCTTAAGTAGAGGGTGTGGACGCCTCTGTCCCAGATAGGGTCTATAGAGGGTCTAAAGAGTCTTAAGTAGAGGGTGTGGACGCCTCTGTCCCAGATAGGGTCTATAGAGGGTCTAAAGAGTCTTAAGTAGAGGGTGTGGACGCCTCTGTCCCAGATAGGCATGCATGCGAGGGGGGAAATTAACACACTACGTCGTTTTCTTTGGACGCATTCGTTCTTCTGAGCCTCCCTGCAGGCGCTTTCATTGGGTGATGGATTGAGATGTTTGCCCACTGAAATGAAACATGTCCCCCCCCCCCCCCCCCCCCCCCATGGCGGAAGAAGAATGGCTGTAGCTCCGGTTTCCTTCTTACACAAGCACTGAAACCCCCAGTATTATCACCCCTTCTTAATGTGGGTGCTGTGGCACGTCGTATACCCTAGGCCGGCTGCCGTGGCGCAAAGTCCAGCTGGGTGCCCCAAAATCACTGGATGATATTTGGAATTGATCAATATCACTGATCAAGGTGATCCACTTAGTAAAACGGAAGCGAGTTGCACTGCACTTATTTTTCAATCTACACCAAGAGCCAGGCGCACCAACTCGCACTAAGTTCAAACTTAGCCCAATTATAGCTTAAGCGGTGTGATTTAAAAGCTTAGTGTGAGGTGGTGTAACTGGCTCCAAATCTCTTTGCCAAAAATGGCAGATCTATAAGTTCGCAATGCGTCCCGTTGCGATGTATTTCTTGGCGAATGTCCCCCCTAGTATAGGAATGCTGGAGTTCATATCGTTATCTTCAGTCTGTCCAAATGGAAACAGATATCCTCTCAAGTTTCCCACGTGTCATAAACAGTATCGTAACGATTGCATATTTACAAACCATAATATGAATATATGGTAACAATATAATTCAATAGGTGCCGTGGATCAAAACGTTTATTGCAGTGCTGCCCTGGGCCCCTGAGCCAAAGAAGTTTGAGAACCAGTCCAAAGAAAGAAAAGAAAAAGCTGGTTCTGGTAGATTTAGTAGTGACTCTTGCAGGCAAACGACCCAAACGTCAAACTGTTTAAAGTAAAGCATAAACAAACAGGCACATAAATAATGGAACATATGGAGTAACATAAACATTATACAGCATAAGTGTAATAAAGGCATAAGGAAATACAAACACGACGCTCTGGCTGTACATAAACCGAAGGGAAGGTCGAGTTCAAGTCCTAGTGCTTCGGAAAACAGAAAGCAACATACAGTGACAATACAAACTGCAATCAATGACAATACAATACAACATTCATGAACAAACACACACACACACACACACACACACACACACACACACACACACACACACACACACACCTTGCTCCGTCCCGCATCACGCTCTTCAAGGGACAGATCGTAGGACCACTTTAGTGTGTCTCACAGACACCACGCGGGTCCATGTGTTTGGTCCGACGTTCTTACAGTCCCACAGTCACGACTCATGAGTCTGACACCCTATACCCAAAACCCAACCCTAAACCTAACCTCACAAGGACGCCACGGGTGAGTTTTAACCTGCCACGGGTTAGTTGTAACCTGCCACGCATGTCGGGAGCCACGGATTAGTTTTAAATTGGCCACGGGATAGTTGTAACCGGCAGCGCATGTCGGGAGCGATGGTGTTGTCGAACTAATGCCTGTGGGACTGTTAGTATGTCTAACCAACGTACTGTATAGTACGCACTCCCTCCATCATTATGAAGAGTTCTGGGCACAGCAACAACCGTTGGACATAAAATAAATTCAACCGCAAAGGAACGAAAACCGTATTGTGGGGAAAACCTTCGCAGAAAGTTTAGTGTTAATGAAAAGCTCTATATTCTGATAGTAATGGTTGCTGTAGAGCGTTGGTTCAGTGACAGCGGGGTCTCCCTGTCTCTGCAGCTCCTTAATTAGACAGAAAATGAACTTTCAGGTTGGAATACAAATTGTATCCAATCAATACCCTGTGATTGACACGTTTGGCTCGACCACCCAGGGGCCGGCCAAACCGTTCGGCAGAAGGACTTGTGATATTGTGAATTCACGCAACTGGGATGGTTCATCAGGCTCAGCTTACATGGCGTTGCGAAGCTGGTAGAATGTATTTTTTATTTTTTTTGCTACCTTTGCTTGACGTCGAATACAGCGTACATAGCATAAAATTGGGCATGAATTCATGAAAACAAAACACACGAAGATGAATTCTGCCGGCGACGGCACCAATATTGAGCTCTGAGCTCAAGGACCCGACTGTCTTTATACCCTGTAATTTCACGCTCACACCAAACGGAGCACAGTCAGCACACACACAATATTCTTTTGGGGCAATGTCTTTGCACAAATTGCACGTTTTGCTCAGAATTGCTATAGCTCTGCACATAATATTCACTGCGATATTGTGCACGATGTATATACTTTGTGAGGTTGTGAACTGCCCTGATCCTGCCTCAGTAACCCAGGGAAGATGATGGCATTCTAGATTCTAAATTGTATGATACAGTATGCCAGTCTACAGTATGGTCATTCTACCACCGCACCAATGTTGATGCTGCTTTTTCTTCTTTTTTTTGCACAGCCTGCTTTACTTCTGTAGTCTAGACTTTACTTCTTAAACTTACCATACTGTAACTGTGAAGATTCAATATTTGTATTGTTACATTTTGCATACAAGAGTAAACTAATCGAAAGATAAACGGGAACAAAATATGATCTTGTATAATACCTAGTTTTTATAGAATGGCTCTGAAAGATGTGTCGGTCGGTCTGTCTGTCTGTCTGTCTGTCTGTCTGTCTGTCTGTCTGTCTGTCTGTCTGTCTGTCTGTCTGTCTGTCTGTCTGTCTGTCTGTCTGTCTGTCTGTCTGTCCGGAGCTATTCCCATAAAGTGTGTGTGTGCGTGCGTGCGTGCGTGCGTGCGTGCGTGCGTGCGTGCGTGCGTGCGTGCGTGCGTGCGAGCAATAAGACACGTTACTGAATCAAGTGGAATGTTGGACAAAAGGACTCTGTCTGTCTGTCTGTCTGTCAGTTTATGGCGTGCGCGCTTAAGGATGCATATATAGCCGCTACATGCGCCATTCATAATTTTTTGCTATTATTCGAAACATTTATTATAAATTGTTCCCAGAGTACACTTGACATTCAAGCATCAAGGTCAAGCTCACAATGAGAACAGAAAGACAAATCGCAGGTCCGTGTGGCTTTCAACTGACTTTTACTTTGCAGTGTCTGGACAATACATTATAGGACAATCACCAACAGTTCAACTAAATGTTCTCAGATGCTTGGCTCAGAACTGAAGACGATTCTAAAAACGACTTCTAAATCCTGACCTTTTCTGGGAAAACATCACATTTTTATTCCAATTATAATAATGTTGCTGTCGGGGAGAAACCTCTTATCTCTATATTTTAACTCTTTGTGTTGTTTCCTTCTGAAGTGACCCCTCTGTTTTTAACACATTTAGACCTGAGCTCCATTCTACAGACAGTTTTCTGAAAACCCCATGTTTCTATGTCAGTGCTTAAAACACCAAAAGGGGTTCCCGTCAAGAATGGGTTAATATTACCGTAGGAGATGGCATATTTTGCCTGCCTGGCATATTATTTTATTATTATTGGGCACTTGGTGGCGGGCTTTAGATGGACAGCACAGGGTATGGGCCATGGGGACACTTTGAGGTTTCAGGGGCTCAAGTGAAAGAAGGGCACCTTGTGCAGCGCGTGGTGTGGAACCGTCAGCTGCCTTAATAGTGAGATTTAAAGATTTTGGGCCATAAATACATTAGCAGCTTCTAATCGTGAATTGGCCGATATCACCATGTGCCACATACAAAAATAAAATAAACAAACTGTACAAAAAACTAACTTTCAAAAGGGCACTTTGCTGTCCAGAGGGCAAAAGGGCAGGTGCTCTAGCACCACCTAGTGTATATCTGCGCACGCCCCTGACAGAGACACAGACACACAGAGACAGACAGACAGACAGACACACACAGACAGATACACAGACAGAGACACAGAGAGACACCCATACAGAGACACAGACAGAGACACAGACAGAGACACAGAGAGAGACACAGACAGACACACAGACAGAGACACAGACAGAGACACAGACAGAGACACAGAGAGAGACACAGACAGACACACAGACAGACACACATACAGAGACACAGACAGAGACAGAGAGAGACACAGACAGACACACATACAGAGACACAGACAGAGACTCAGACAGACACACAGACAGACACACAGACAGAGACACAGAGAGAGACGCAGACAGACACACATACAGAGACACAGAGAGAGACACAGACACACAGAGACACAGAGACACCGACAGACAGAGACACAGAGAGAGACACAGACAGAGAAGCAGCTGGACAGAGCCCACATTGGAATTTTAACTGTTGGCAACTGCAATTGTTCATACACAACAACCAACACAGTCGGCAATACAGAACTGGACGACCATCTGTCAGTTTGTGGGTCTGTGTAGGATCTCTCCTAGCGTCTGGTAACATCGTACTCCCAGGTAGGATCTCTCCTAGCGTTGTGGGTCTGTGTAGGATCTCTCCTAGCGTCTGGTAACATCGTACTCCCAGCACACTTCTCAAACTCACTGTTACAAACGCTAGGTCAGCACTCTGGAATGCTCTGCCCAAAAACATCTTCAAATCAAAAAATAAATCAAGACATATCTGGGCAAGTAACAAATATGTCATTGTTATTTGTGTGTATTTGTTTAATTTGACTGGATGGTTGGATTCGATTTTATATTTTTATGTACCGGTGTATACAGTATATATATTGTTTTATATCGATTATATATTTTTGTATTATTATTTGTAACTATAATTCATATTTTTAGTTGTACATCTGTATTGTATTTGCTTTGTTCAGGACCCCAGGAAGACTAGAGGCTAATTCATGTTATTTTTTTTAAAATATATTTTATGTCCTTTTCTGACTTTATTGATAGAGGTAATAGACTGACAGGAAATGTGGAGAGAGAAGGGACTCGAACCCACGACACGCTGTCAGGCAGCATTATCAGTCTAGGTGCCCAGACGGACCAGCCCATTCATGTGTTTCTAATGGGGATCCTTTAATCCTACTATAAATGCGCCACATCTCTGTGTCTGCATGCGTGCGTGCGTGTGTGTGTGTGTGTGTACGGTTGTAATGCACGTAACTCGAGAACCGTTTGCCCCACCGACTTCTAATTCGACACACGCGTTCCACGCCCCCGCAGGGAGTGCAGTGCCCGGTATCCAGTCGGTCGGACTCACGGTTCTCCAGAACCACCACAAAAGGCTCTGCTCAGGCTCTGTCAGTGGGCCTAATCAGCCTAAATCCCCTCACCTGTGCAAAACCCCACACCTGACAATTGATTACTTAACCAGTCCACTTTTCACAGTCAGTCAGGCAGATACTTGTAAAATATGTAGTCACATCTGTAATTAAAGTGTTCTATATTATATGATGACAGCTTTACATAGCGAACAGGATAAGGAAAGCACCCATCAAACAGACGCGATACGATCTCCATGTGGGACACAGACAGACAGTTAAAACGGGTGCTACAGTATGACAAGTTGCATCGTTCTAAAGTAGGCCGGTACAGGCACGTACAGGTCTAGTAAACATAAACTCCCTTACCCTGAAGTAGCCTAATGGCAATATAAAATGGACGTGACATACAGTAGGACAGGTGGAAATATTGCCATTACAATGACTCCAGCTTGTTGTTGTCATCTGGAAGCTATTCGAGGTGAATTCTCTTTGGTTTGGAGTGGAGTGACATATGATGGAGACAACAGTAAGGGTTGCAGAGTCAGACTGACATATCGGCCATTATTTATTTGAAGGTTTTTGACGGCAGTGGCTCAGGAGGTAGAGTGCCTGTTTGAGAATCGCAAGCATAGACATAGAAAGGTAGACGCCTCCTTCGCGAGGGTGGAAGTGTGCCCATAGAGTTATATGGAACAATGGACATGAGTGTCATGGTGGCCTCCAGTCATGTGACTCACGTCCCTTCCTTTAATAACGTTCCTTGGCACCAACGCGGAAACCTTCCCTCTCTTGAGAGCATTCGCCCCAGAGCCGGAAGAGGCGTCTGCCTTTCTATGTCTATGATCGCAAGGTATCCGGTCCGATCCCTGGCTCCTCCAAGCTAAGGCCACATTTACACTGGCAGGCAAATCCAGCCTGAATAAGATCTGTGTCACATCACATCCAATCTGATTTGTTTAAATAAGTCTACACAAGTCGCATCATGGAAACAGATTTAAAAAAAATGTGACTTGAGCCACATTCAGGTGTCTCTGAACGCAGTAATCTGATCTAAATCGGATTCCATGTGACTTGTTTGTGTTTAGACTTATTTAAATGAATCAGATTCCAATCCGGATGTGGCACAGACAGATCGGTTTCAGGCCGGATTTGGCTGCCAGTCTGAACACACAGATCTGTGACAGATGCCACTTGCAAATGCAGTGTGAACGGTCGGGGCCAAAAGATCAGATTTGAGAAATAAATCAGATTTGAATCGGATTCGACTGGATGTGTCCTTGAGCAAGACTCTGAACCCTGCTCTGCTCCCAATGAGCATGGTTTCCTCCGCCATCGGTGTGTGAGTGTGGGTGCGTGTGAGTGTGGGTGCGTGTGAACGTGGGTGCGTGTGAGTGTACTGTAATGAACACTGCAGAGTGCTATGGAGAAAGGCTCTATAAATGCACCATTTACAAATCATGCAGCCGACACAGAGGACCACTTCAAAGATTCAAGTGGTCCTCTGTGTCAGCTGCATGATTTGTATTGGCCTCACATCACACGCGACACTCTGCGACCCACACAGGCACACACACACACACACACACACACACACACACACACACACACACACACACACACACACATGCAGAAGGCCAGCCAAATCAGCGTAGATCTTGTCCTGTTTATACTTGTGACACTCATACTGTAGATGTTATCATTTTAATGGGTGCCATTTAGTTTGTTCTGGAGGTGTGGCGCGGGGTGTGGTGGTGGGTCTCTTTCACTGATCAGAAGGCGCTGAACCCCCTCCAGGTCTTGAGGAGGTGTGGTTTCGGCATAGTGATCTTAATTTAGATTAGTGACGCTGTTCAGTCCATTAATTACCGTGACATGTGACTCATTTCTCTTGTCGGCAACCATACATTTATTTAGCACTTAGTTTGTCCCTGCAGACCCTATATTTTGGGCATGTATTTACAGGCCAACATTTTCAAAGATATTTACACCCTCCCCTGCCCCCCCTAAACAATAGCGAAAATAGCTGATCTGCAAGCTCACAGTGTGTCGCAGCGGTGTCGCAGCGGTGTCGCAGCGGTGGCCGAACGGATAGCGGCGCGGTCTTGATACCGGAAGGTTCCTAGTTCGAATCAGCCGTCCGACACGTTAAAATTACCACCGCTGAAGTGCCCTTGAACAAGGCATTGAACCACTACGATGAAATGTGTTCTATGAGCAGGGCCTGGCTGGAAACAAGTTCTTGAGCTTAGCCCAGATACCCTGGGTAAATATAGATTTCATTTCATTTCATTTCGCACGATGTGATGTGTTGTGCAGTGATGTAAATATGTTTCCAATGTAATGGGTCCTGGCTGGGAGCCATGCAGGGGTGGTCTGGTCTTTTAGGTACTTCAACAACGTTGGAGTACAGTACTCAAATCAAAATCAAATCACCTTTATTTATAAAGCACATTTAAAAACAATTTCCATTGTACCAAAGTGCTGTACAGAACTTTCAGACAGATAGACAGAACACAGCAAAAATACAATTACAGACAGTAAAAGCACAATTATAAGCAAACTAAGGTTAGCATAAAAAAATCAAACGATATACTGGTTAAAAAAACAAGAACAAGGTCACGGGCAATTAAATATGCTTGGGAGTAAAACAGGGTTTTAAGTCTGGATTTAAAAACATCAATGGGTAGGGGGAGGTTCTGTTTTACCAGGTCTGTGATGTAGGCAGAGACTAGGCCATGCAGAGCTTTATAAACAAATAAAAGAGACTTGAAATGAATTCTGAATTTCACTGGTAACCAGTGGAGGGAAGCCAGGATGGGGGTGATGTGGTCTCTCAGTACTAAGTACAGTATCTCATCCCAGGACCCCCGGGAGGGTGACATGATTGCGTCCTTTTCTCAATTTAGTGAGTCTAAAGAATGCAGGACGCAGGCTACCTGCATCACTGGTTGTGGATCTGGTATTTTCATTTAAATGGAGATTGATTGATTGATTGATTGATTCAATAGGCTATTAGTCAGAAATGTAAACAGCCTGAGGTACAGTCAGACATTAAGGCTAAAAGGATAACACTAACAAGTCCCGGGGGGAAATAACACGATAATACATGTCATAAACAACTCTATCGCTATAGTGTGTACAAAGGAGAAACAGAGGGGAAACGGAGGCAGAGAACGTTACATTCAAAATGTACCTTAACACAGGGGTTCTCAACCCGTGGGTCGCGACCCCTCGGGGGGTCGCCAAATTATTTTAGGGGGTCCCCAAATTATTTAAAAAAAAAAAAAGATTTATTTTTAAATTAAATTTTCACTTTTTTTCAAAAATAGCAGACCTACAAGCTCGTAGCGCGCCACTCGGTGGCGCGCTATGAGCTTGTAGATCTGCTATTTTTCAATAGCTAAATTATAACAATGCTTAAAACACCAAAAGGGGTTCCCGCCCAAAATGGTTTAAGGTTATTGTAGCAGTCAATTTATATTGGGGGTCGGGAGGGGGCGGGGCGGGGGTCCCGAGACATTGCCAAAGCATTTCCGGGGGTCCCCGGCCAAAAACGTTGAGAACCCCTGCCTTAACACACAGGGAAGTGCACACATAGACATCAAAGGGGGCTTCAGCCCCTGCCCTTTTACCCGTCTGTAAAACAACCGCCCTCTCCAGACCACGAATGCAGCATTTACTATGGCGAAAGAAATGCAAATGCCCCTCCTCTCCTTTCCATGCCATTCCGGAAAGCAGCATTATCAGGAGAATTGCTTTTTCTCCGAAGTCTCCTGGACTTGAACACAGCATTTCGTGCTGAACATAATACACCGAACGTATATACACCGCATCTCCACTAGCTAAAGAGTGCTGCAGGGTTGCGCCCCGAAAATAGCTTGATCTGCTATTTTCGCTATTTTTGTCCAAAAGTGCCCTCTTACGGGATTTCAGCCCCTTCTTCTCTAACACTCTCTGTACGTCCCTGCCTTCAACTCCCCCCCTTCACCCCCCCTTCACCCCTCCCCCCCATGTGGTCTCCTGATAGATCAGATCTGGTCTCACATTTTAATTGGTCTCCTTTTCGTTTTTGGTCACCGTCCTATTTTGTCATTAAATCCCTCTGATAGCAGATCTACAAGCTCGCAAGCGCGTCGCATCGGGCCCAAAGAATGTGGCCTGGGTTCAGGCTGCGGCGTTGTCAGATCAAATATCACAGCCAATGGCTGGAGGCCACACTGAGGAGGAAAACAGACAGTGGGGGAAAGTAACTAAATTACATTTACTTAAGTACTGTACTTGTACTTGTACTTTTACTTTGAGAATTCCCAATTTGTAATAGGCTACTTTTACTTCTACTCCACTACATCTTGGATCTAAATATTGTACTTTTACTTCTACTCCACTACATCTTGGATCTAAATATTGTACTTTTACTTCTACTCCACTACATCTTGGATCTAAATATTGTACTTCTACTCCACTACATCTTGGATCTAAATATTGTACTTTTACTTCTACTCCACTACATCTTGGATCTAAATATTGTACTTCTACTCCACTACATCTTGGATCTAAATATTGTACTTTTACTCCACTACATTTATTTTAAAACTTTAGTTACTAATAGTTACTTTGTAGATTTAGATTATTATTAAAAAATATATATAGGCTACATTAACCACTGCAGCCCTACTGTGTAGATACATTACGGCCATTTGAAAATAGAAGATCTACAAGCTCACAATGTGCCGCGATGCAACACATTCTGCATAATGAGTACTTTCTACTTTTGTTACTTTAAGTACATTTTGATACCAATACCTTTTGTACTTTTACTCAAGTAAATGTTTAATTCCCGACTTTTAGGGGCGACTCACACGGTCGCAACAGATTGATGTATGCTTGTTGTATGAGATGTATAGCTGATGCAAGCTCGCAATGCATTTCCAATGGGAGTCACATGGTTTGACACAACATTTGTGTTGTATGAGGGGGAGGGGGGCAGTCGAAACACAGCCGAAAGTCATACAACAGCTTGTAGTCCAAAATGTTGTATCAAACCATGTGACTTCCATTGGAAATACATTGGGGCGGCCATGACACTTACATCTTGCTTACATCTAGCATGCATCAATGTTGTATGCTAGATCGAAAGGTGTGAGTGAGGCCTAACAGACTCAGAGTATTTCTACATTGCACTGTATTGATACTTTTACTTATAAGTAACACACTGTGAGTACTTTGTCCAGCAGTACTGCTGAGGGGAAACAGGCTGAGGAAGAAGAGAGGAACAGTGTCTTGTGTGCACTGCACACATATAGACATCAAAGGGGGCTTGAGCCCCTGCCCTTTTACCCATCTGTAAAAAAGTGCCCTCTCCACAGTCCACACCATGAATGCAGCATTTATACTATGCCATTTATACCCGAAGGCAGCATTCAGGAGAATTGCCTTTTTCCCGAACTCTCATGATCTTGAACGCAACATTTTACATTGAAAGATTTTGTTCACCAATCATATTTATATTATTGGATTTGTAATTAGTAATGCATTAACTTTATTAATGTTGCAAGCTGGGTTGCTGGGTACTGTAGCTTGACTTATACAATACATCAGTTCAAATAGTACTGTATTAATTCTAAGGGAAAATGGAATTGCTCAAGTAAGGCTATATGTCAAATTATACTTTACCTCACGAGTACTGTATAGCCCATGAGTAATTTTGTGATTTTCCCCGCTATTGCCAGTATTATACTGTACATGTAGGCCTAGCCTGGCATGACCAGACTAATATCACTGTGTAATAAGTCTTCCGTGTGGAAGACTTATTTCCAAGGGGCGGTACCTTACAAACGTCAACGTTTGGAAACGTTGCAAGGAGTTGCATGGCGAATCAAACAGTCGATTGTATCTTGATGTACTGTATGCGTATAGCAAGTGTTACAAAAACACGAGCCTGGGGTCCACCTAAGCTTTCTTTTCTTTTTTTTAAAAGATATTTTTTTGGCTTTTTCTGCCTTTATTGATAGGTTGAAAGTAGACTGACAATCATTGTTGTGGTTTTGGGCTTAAACCTCGCCGGGACAACGCTCCACACGTCCCAAACTCTTCTCCCTTCTGGCTCCAAAACTATGGAATGCACTTCCCATCACAGTCAGAACTGCAGCCTCACTCCCAATCTTCCGCCGTAGTCTGAAAACCCACCTCTTCAGACTCCACCATGGCCCGTAGCACTTGCCCTAGCCTAGCCCCTTAGATAGCACATTATGTAGACTTAGATAGTATTTTAAACAGACTTATAGCTTGTTACGTAGACAGCTCTAGAATTGCACTTCATGTAGTCATAGCACTTTTTAGTACATATGTATAATATATTATATAGTATAGTATAGTATGTATAGTTTACATAGATACTCCACTGTTACGTTCTTAGTCTACGCATGATTCATGATAACTACGTTTTATATATGTGATGTATGCCATGCTTTTGTTATTGCTTAATGTAAATCGCTCTGGATTAAGAGCGTCTGCTAAATGCCTAAATTGTAAATTGTAAATTGTAAAGTATTGAAAACTAAAAGTGATCAGAACAAAAAGCCCATGCAGCCAAAGAGAGAAAGGGCCATATTGTAGTTGTTGTTGTTGTTGCTGTTGCTGTTGTCATAATTCCGTTAGAGTTGGACACAGTGAGAGGTCAGTGCAACATGTGCTGTCTGTCCCGCGGCCATGCTTCATGCTGTGGAGAAGTGGAGAAAACATTGGAGCACGCAGAAGAATGAACCTTCTGTGTTGAACTTCATGTTAAGGTCATGGAAAACAGACGCAACAGCACGCAACTCAGACAGAATAATGTTTAGACTGCTGCTAAACGTCCTATCCCTCCCACACCCCCTCCCCCTTCCTCTCTCTCTCTCTCTCTCTCCAGGCTGTGTGTGTTCTGGGGCGTGGTGCTGCAGGTCGCGACCTCTGTGAGCAGGTCTGGGAGAAAGAAGGTGAGTGCTGGTTTTCTTTGCTCAGCGAGACAGAGGTCTGGTATGTATGTATAGTGCAGGGAGGGGCCAACACTGATAGTTTCATGAATTTGGTACCACCTAAGGCACCCCTGCCTTAGGTGGTACCAAATTCATGAAAATATCAGTGTTGGCCCACACTTTTTAGACTTGAGAGCTACTTTCAAAATGACCAGCTCAACCAGATCTAGCCACCAAAGAATATATTATTATTATATATTATGCCATTGCTGAAAATAGTTACATATTAGACAAATGCACTTTTTGAGTGGTGCAAACCACTCCAACAACCAGCTTTGTCTGTATCTATGTTTGTGTACCTGTGTACGTGTCCGTGCAAAGGTGAGCATGGTTACTATGGTTAGTGTGTGACGTCACTGATAGCTGATCAGACTATATAAGACCTTGCACCACTCAGTTCACACGGGTGTGATTTTTTGTAATACTGATGTTTGTGCGAAACACTTTTGAAAACATGGTAGGCCTGTTGCATTGTGGGTTCGAGCTGCCCTTTTTGATGTCAATCAATCGAGTGCAGTCACCTTAATTCAAGTGGCAGATGCCAAACATAGTTTATTATTTATTTAAATTATATATTTTTAGGGCCTGTGTGATCTACTGGTGGATCACGATCTACCTTTTGGGCACCCCTGACCTAAGGTGACCGTCATTTTGTTTTGATTTTTGTATTCCTACATGTCTCTAGTTTATATTTTGGCATGATAACTCTTCCAAATCAGTAGCTTAATGCAGGGGTTCTCAACGTTTTTGGCCGGGGACCCCCGGAAATGCTTTGGCAATGTCTCGGGACCCCCGCCCCGCCCCCTCCCGACCCCCAATATAAATTGACTGCTACAATAACCTTAACCCATTTTGGGCGGGAACCCCTTTTGGTGTTTTAAGCATTATGTTATAATTTAGCTATTGAAAAATAGCAGATCTACAAGCTCGTAGCGCGCCACCGAGTGGCGCGCTACGAGCTTGTAGGTCTGCTATTTTTTTTAAATCGTGAAAATAAAATTAAAACAAAATCTTTTTTTTTTTTTTTTTTTTTTGAAAATAATTTGGGGACCCCCTAAAATAATTTGGCGACCCACCGAGGGGTCGCGACCCATGGGTTGAGAACCCCTGGCTTAATGCCAGTTATCACCAGTTATAGCCTATGTGACCACACCATAGACAACCTATAAGGAAAATGTTTCCAAATTTCATTATGCTTTAAGTATCATGTGACGACGTGTCAAACCAGGGGGTTTTCATGATTCTGAACCCATTCCAAGCATTAGTTTTGCACAAAACTGTGATAAATACGTCACATTGTTTCATATCATATCGTCTCTGTCGGGTGGAAACCTCACATGTTCCAAAAACAATACGTTTTTCAGGAGGTTTCGAGCTTGTAGATCTGCTACTTGGATGCTTTAGTAATGCAGGGGGTTTCCAACAGGTGGTCCGTGGACCGCTGGTGGTCCGTGAAGGTATTGCATGTGGTCCCTGACCACACATGTGAGACCAGATTTGACTGAGAGCCTGCCATTGCGCAAATTCCAGCTTTTCAGAGTTTGTTTTTTTTGTTTGTTTTTTCAAAATGAGTTAATAGCACAGGCAGACTCTTCACATACTAGAGCATGTCTGAAATAAGTGTCAGAGCTGAAATCGACATGTAAATATGAAATAAATGTAGCTAGGTGTAATGTTAGAGTCCATAGAAGTGAACCTTTCAAGCCTGTTTTCTCAACTCGCTGTTTCTCTGCAAGACATTACTCTATAAGCCATATCTCCAAAACGGGTGGGTCAAACTGAACAACCAATATGTCAATTTGAAGCTATGATTCCCTGCTTTCATATGACATGAAAAAACGAAAAAAATAAATAAATCCACTGGCAGTCCCTCAGTCAAATTTGGTCACATTTAGTTGATTTCTTTCCCCTCGTTGAGAAACTCAACTGACTGACCTGCAGGTGACCTATGACGTCCATGTCGTCATTTACTGACGAGTTGGAGTTAGAATCTCAGGAGAGGGAAGTGCACCGGATTGTCTGGTTGAGTCATTATTATTATTAGGGAAATTATTAATAGTCCATGCGGACAATTGGTTTAGAAACAGTCGATTGTATCTTGATGTATGTGTATAGAAAGTTACAAAAACACTAGCCTGGGGTCCACCTATGCTTTCTTTTCTTTTTTTTAAGATACTTTTTTGGCTTTTTCTGCCTTTATTGATAGGTTGAAAGTAGACTGACAGGAATGGGGAGAGAGATGGGGGGGCAGGCAGGCAGGCACAGACAGACAGACAGACAGACAGACAGACTGACAGGAAATGGGGAGAGAGATGGGGGGGGAAGACACGCGGCAG
>NC_136811.1:51699550-51714550 GCF_951216825.1 Electrona antarctica | reverse complement strand
TTCCTCAAATTATTTCCACACGAAACGGGTTGAAACCACAACTATTGCAGTGGTCCCAGCAAAAATGAGGACCCTTTCTGGGCGGGAACCCCTTTTGGTGAAAACTGTCAAGATTTAGAAGACATTTGTAGAATCTGATCTCAGGTCTAAATGGGTTAACCACGTAAGCGCCAGCACGACAGAACGTTCATAACCTCTGAAAAATGGCACACATTTTTGTCACTTATTTCCTGAACCCTCTTGAACCCTTCTCGAGGACCCCACTTTGAGAACCACTGCTTCTAGAAGAGAGCGTCACGGTTGGCTGACGGCGTTGGTATACTTCCTGGGCGAATAATAATCCACCAGTATTAACCCGCTTTCTCAGAAGTGACCGAAGGAATGCTCGGTCAACTTCCTCCACTCGCCTCGCGTTGAGCAATGGCCGCTTTATAGTTTTTTTTCTTTTTTCCTTTCTTTTTTTGCTGAGCCGAGCGTTTCTTCTTGTGGAAATAATATTACAACATCCTCCTGCGGTTGCGACCTGTTCCTCTGAATATTACCACACGCGACTTTCATAACCTCTGTTATTAAGAAAGGACACGCGTCACGTTTTCCTAGAGGTCTGTTTGACCCCCCGGAGTTAGTCAGAGGTTGGCAGAGAGAGCACTACGAGAGCACTACTGTGATAGGTCACTCACTCTGTTAGTCAGAGGTTGGCAGAGAGAGCACTACTGTGACTCACTCTGTTAGTAAGTAGAAAGTCCATGTGTTCATTATTTTTTACTTCAGCAAAAGTACAGAGAATAATTATTTTGCTATTTTTGAATTGGAATCCTGAAAAGTATTTTTTATATTTAATTATTTCAAATGCATTTAGTTATACTTATGTTAACTTCATGGAGTTGACCCATTTAGGCCTGACGTCGAAATAAATAAAAAAGTCTGAAAGAATATATGTTACATTTTCAAAGATTTGTGCCGCATTTTCACGTTTTTTTTAAAATAGCAGACCTACAAGCTTGTAGCGCGCCACTCGGTGGCGCGCTATGAGCTTGTAGATCTGCTATTTTTCAATAGCTAACGTATAACGTAATGCTTAAAACACCAAAAAGGGGTTCCCGCCTAAAATGGGTTAACAAATACATTGGACATAAAAAAAAATACAGTAACATTTTAATACTAAGCTACTAACATAGATGCGGGTGACGGGTCATGTTGGCCTGTTTGGAATTGTAACAGCTGTCTTCACTTGAGTTTAGATTTGTTGAGCAACATTTTCGGTCGGACCTTCATCAGGCATGTTGCCTGATGAAAATATGTTGTTCCAGGGACCTTCCAGAAGCAAAGATTTGAGTTAAAAATGTTCGTTCTGAAAGAATATATTCAAAGATTTGCGCCACATTTTCACGATTTTTCCAAAATAGCAGACCTACAAGCTCGTAGCGCGCCACTCGGTGCAGCGCTACGAGCTTGTAGATCTGCTATTTTTCATCAGGCATGTTGCCTGATGAAGGTCTGACTACCGAAACGTTGCTCAATAAATCTAACTCAAGTGAAGACAGTGTGTGGGATTATTTTTTCTCTACTTCTCAGTTCCAGTTATCCGACGCACCTGTCCATTCACTCCATTGTAGGTGTGCAGAAGGACTTTTTCTTATAGAATTGCAACAGCTGAAATCAATAATATATCAGTATTCTGATATTAACCTGAGGGCCACATTAAGTGAAGGTGGGGGCCGCATGTGGCCCCTGCTATAGTCTATGACCCTGAAGACAGCCCCGGTTAACCCACTCTGTACGGGAACCCCTTTTGGTGTTTTAAGCATTACGTTATACTTTAGCTATTGAAAAATAGCTCATAGCTCAAGCTCATAGCGCGGCACCGAGTGCCGTGCTACGAGCTTGTAGGTCTGCTATTTTGGAAAAATCGTGAAAATGTGGCGCAAGTCTTTGAATATATTCTTTCAGAACGAAAATTTTTAACTCAAATCTTTGCTTCTGGAAGGTCCCTGGAACAACATATTTTCAGATGGGGGTCGGCGGCCAATTACATATATATATTTGGGGGTCCTTGACATGAAATATTGAGCGCCACTGATACAGACACATGAGGTTTTTCAGAAAACTGTCAGGATTTTCTAAATGGGTTTAAAAGTGAAGGTGGGGGCCGCATGTGGCTATCTATGACCCGAAGACAGCCCCGGTTAATGTTACTTTCCTCCACTGTCTTTGCAGTCTCATGATTTATCGTGGTGATATCACATGTAATCCTCCGTCAGAGAAAGCGCTCGGGGTCCAAACCCCCCTGCTGTGTTAGAACACGCTCTATAAATAAAAAGATGACTTGACTAATGACTTGTGCCAAGATTTTCTACTTCATGTTGTCGTAAAAACCAAGGAAACCTCCAAAACAATTTTGGTCACTAATGATTAAATAAATCCTCGTGATGCTGTTTGAATATTTACAATGTCGTGTTCCCCCCCCCCCCCCCCGTGTGTGTGTGTGTGTGTGTGTGTGTGTGTGTGTGTGCGTGTGCGTGTGCGTGTCCAGGGGGCTGCAGGGCGGAGGACCAGGCAGGTGTTTAGGGCGGAGCCCGTCGAGGGGGTGTGGTCTCAGTGGGGGGCGTGGTCAGAGTGCACTCAGACGTGCGGAGTGGGCGTGTCCCAGAGGACCAGAGACTGCAACGCCCCGCCCCTTCCGCCACCACAGACTCCTCCCCTCTCCCATGCCCCTCCCAACTGGGGGGGTTATTTCCCCCCCGCCGCCTCCTCCCGCCCCTACTCCCGCCCCCCCTCCTATTACCACCCCCCTCCGGTGTCCACCAATCGCAGCCCGGGAGGACTGCCTCTGTACCGGACTGATCCAATCGGAGGAGGAGGAGGAGAAGGAGGCGGGCCTTTATTGCCGGGGGGGGCGGGGGCGGCCGCCAATCATCCCTCGCGGCGCTTTTACCAGCCGGACTTCTCGTCCCCGGCAGCCAATCAGGACCCTGCTGTGTCCGTGTACCGGTCACCCTATCACCGCAGCGGCACGGCGCACGGATACAACCAGCCCACGCGCATCACCCGCAGACCGACCAATCCGGGCTCACAACAGAGGCCGGGAGGAGGAGCTGGAGGCGGGACCAGAAGGGAGGGGCTGAACTCCAGGAGGTGAGATGGGATTGGACGATTTAGAAAGCCGTCGCTGCCTGTCGGTTGGAAGCCTTGTATGTCCAAAACGGTTGCTTTTATTTTGGCTATTGGTTTAAAAAATATTTAAAAATAGCTGATCTACAAGCTGACAACATGTCTCGCCGCGAACCCATTGTGAGCTTGTAGATCGGCTACTTTCACTACTTTTGTGCACCCAAAAAAATAAAATATGGAGATACAAGGTTTCTGCCTTACAGCAACCAGACGTGTGTTTCACCATACATTATAAAGTGTCTTTCTTCAAACGTATCTCATGGTCTTCATACTGTAGTTAATTTCCACTGACACACATCTGGCTTCAAGCAAAGGTCATCTTACACTGATAACTCATTGTTAAAAAGCTTAGTTCGGACAAAACCATTGGAGCCCCAAACTTTGATGAGGCAGTATTGCATTGTTTTAAAAACAGCAGGGATATATATCAATATAGGGCTCCTCTGCATGACATATTTTGAGAACCATTGAGTTATTGTGTAAGAATGTATTTTGGCATTTCTCACACTCCTTTATGCAGAGTGACTTAATGTGCAAGATCAGAGTAAAAGCGTGATCCCAGGTCAACGGCCTGTAAACACGGTTACTAGGACACCAGGTAAACATCTAACCTAGCATCCGTCTAAACAACATGCTGTCTAAATAACACCCTTAGCATTAAGTGGACAAGCAGAATACGACTATCTAAATAAATGATATAATAAAACAACAACAATACTTTATGTCAACATAAAACATAATCGATAACCAAATAAATAGCAAATATACAAACAAAACAAAAAGCGATTATGAATTAACCATTCGAGCCCTATATTTGCCTATCTGCATGTGCCTAATGCCTTGTGAGCATAATAGCGTATTTTTTATGCTTTGCATTTCAACACAGCAATGCATATTAAAACGTTGCACGTTGTATGTCAATAGCATGTACTTTTGAATTATTATTTTTTTACTCAAGTACTCAAGCACTTTATAGTCGAATTTGGACTACTCAAAAAATATTTTAGTTGAGCAATATTTGACCAGGAGAATCTATACTTTGACTCGTCTCAAGTACTAGCCGTTGAGTATGGCGCCGATGCTTCCCCCCAGTGTTAGCCAATCACTGGCTAGCACGGAGGCAGATGATTGATATGGTGGGAGAAAGAGCTTCTGATGATGTCATCATGCATTCTTATCAACGTAGGTGATGATGTCATCATGCATTCTTATCAACGTAGGTGATGAGCAGCACTCTCCTTTTTATCAGCCTCTTCTCCACCCACAGCACACAGAGGCTGACATAATCTGCTCTCACAACAACAACGTCTGGTCCCGGTCCAAAACATGGACCCTTTTACGGGTCTGTAAACTCCCCCAGAGTGTAAGTATAGGCCTAAGTAAGTAGCCACAGGGCCAGTCCCCCAATAAGTACACCCTAAGTAAGTAGCCATAGGGCCAGTACATCCCCCAATAAGTACACCCTAAGTAAGTAGCCATAGGGCCAGTGCATCCCCCTATAAGTACACCCTCCTAAGTAAGTAGCCATAGGGCCAGTCCCCCAATAAGTACACCCTAAGTAAGTAGCCATAGGGCCAGTACATCCCCCTATAAGTACACCCTAAGTAAGTAGCCATAGGGCCAGTGCATCCCCCAATAAGTACACCCTCCGCCTGCCTGGACATGACACTATAGTTCAACTTACGTGCGTTAAGAAAAGTAACACACATCCTCCATTGGTGCACAGCCAAAACTGTAGAAACAGTAAGCAATAAAAATAAAGCAGGGCCTCGCAACTCACTTTAAGATGCTCCAAACTTTATTTAGCGACAGGCAGGCAAAAAATACGACGTTTCGACCTTACGGTCTTTGTCAAGTATAATAGGATACTTATACTTGACAAAGACCGTAAGGTCGCTAAATAAAGTTTGGAGCATCTTAAAGTGAGTAGCGAGCCCTTGCTTTATTTTTACTAGTTCAACTTAACCCGTTAAGACCTTATGCTGATTCTCCGTTTTATGAGTGGTGTCAGTGGTGCTCAAACTTTTTCATGTCAAGTAGTAAGCCTTGCCGAGCCATGAGGCCCATAGGACAGGAGCCTATCTCCTGTTTCTGTAGCCATGAGGCCCATAGGACAGGAGCCTATCGCCTGTTTCTGTAGCCATGAGGCCCATAGGACAGGAGCCTATCTCCTGTTTCTGTAGCCATGAGGCCCATAGGACAGCAGCATATCTCTTGTTTCTGTAGCCATGAGGCCCATAGGACAGGAGCCTATCTCCTGTTTCTGTAGCCATGAGGCCCATAGGACAGGAGCCTATCTCCTGTTTCTGTAGCCATGAGGCCCATAGGACAGGAGCCTATCTCCTGTTTCTGTAGCCATGAGGCCCATAGGACAGGAGCCTATCTCCTGTTTCTGTAGCCATGAGGCCCATAGGACAGGAGCCTATCTCCTGTTTCTGTAGCCATGAGGCCATAGGACAGGAGCCTATCTCCTGTTTCTGTAGCCATGAGGCCATAGGACAGGAGCCTATCTCCTGTTTCTGTAGCCATGGGGCCCATAGGACAGGAGCCTATCTCCTGTTTCTGTAGCCATGGGGCCCATAGGACAGGAGCCTATCTCCTGTTTCTGTAGCGTGAGGCAGCTTGATGTACAAGTACACCCCCTAGACATGACGCTAGTATGTCGCAGGGACTTTACCCCCAATCCCAACCCTTGATGCTGAGTGTCAAGCAGGGAGGCACTGGGTCCCATTTTAGAGTCTTTGGTATGACCCGGCCGGGGATTGAACCCTGACCTCCCAGTCTCAGGGCAGACACTACTATCCACAAGGCCACTGAGCTTACATGTCAAGGACCCCCACAATTACTGTATATGTATTTGGCTGCTGACTCCCCCCCCCCCCCATCTCAAAGTGCTTTGTTCCAGGGACCCCCCAGAAGCAAAGATTTGAGTTAAAAAAAACTAATATTCAAAGATTTGCACTAATTTTTGTGATCTTTTCAAAAACAGATCTACAAGCTCTAAGTGCGGCACGAAGTGAGCTATGAGCTTGTATATCTGCTATTTTTTTGAATAGTATAAAATAATGGTTTAAGTGGTAGCCCAAACGACACCAATGGGTCGCCATGCAACACCTTGCAACCAAACGGTTGCAAGTAAAGTAGTCTCTTCTGGAGCCCGCCCCCTGTCGATAGGGCGGTGTCGTGGAGGTGGTCATGGTGGGATGACCTGAACTCAGAGCACATGGGGGTCACACAAGGGACTATATGTCAACTCTGTGACTAATATGTCACATCAACTGATCTGATTGGAGCAGGACCAACGAGGTTGATTGAGTTGATAGGTGAGGAATGTAAGGAATGACAGCTTAATTGCTCATTCTATCTGTTGAAAACTCCTCGTATTAAAACTCCTAGTATTAAATTAGTCACAGGGACTCAGAAAGTGTACAATGGGTTATCTGTGTTTATTCAACTCTTGAGAGAGTACAGATATTATACATCTGTGTACATCTGACAGTGTACGTCTGTACGCCCTCCGGATTATAGACCCGTGAAGCCCAAACCACACCATGGGGTCGGGTTGGGACAAACAAAAATCGTTGAACTGTCGTTGAACTATTCAAAAATGTTTTTCAAAATAGTAAAAAAAGGCAAAGAAGTTTAGTGATTGAGTTGAAGGGGTTTAGCGGTGACGAAAATGGAGCCCCAAGTGTTTGACTGTACTCTGTTGCTGTTTTACATTTCTGTCTAAATACACCAATCAATCAATCAATCAATCAACCAATTCCAACTGTACACTCTCAGAGTTGCAGACCTGTAAGGGTCCGTTTGGTTGGTTCCATTTGTACACTTTGATAGTTCCAGACCCCTGGTGGTCCCTTGATGGACCCCTGGTGGTCCCCGGATGGACCTCACCCACATTGAGAAGCAGTGTGGTGGTCCCCGGATGGACCCCACCCACATTGAGAAGCAGTGTGGTGGTCCCCGGATGGACCTCACCCACATTGAGAAGCAGTGTGGTGGTCCCCGGATGGACCTCACCCACATTGAGAAGCAGTGTGGTGGTCCCCGGACGGACCCCACCCACATTGAGAAGCAGTGTGCTTTTATATACTTGGTGAGTGTAGCTTAGTGTAGTGGTTTGTTTACAGCTGCTGTTAATAGAGAGAGTTTCAGTTTGTTTTGTTTGTGGACAGTGTTGGTGCGTTGCCGTGGCGACGTGGGACGTGATGTTGCTTGTGAGTCATTGGGTAGTGTTGTAATAAACCCTGCCCTCCGATACGCACTGGTCATACAGAGAAACTGAGCTTTATTTTACATGACAAACGCATATACGGTACGGTGTACACTCGCACACACATGGGCGCATGCGCACGCACGCACACGGTCATACACAGGCACATACAGACAGACAGACACACGCCCATGCACACGCCCTATACAGACACACACACTCACAGGCATGCACACACACACACGTCCACTCACGCCATCTAAAAACACACACATGCACACGCAGTCACACACACACACACACACACACACACACACACACACACACACACGCGCGCGCCTACCCACATGCACACACGCCCACTCACTCACACCCATCTAAAAAAACACACATGCATGCACACGCAGTCACACACTAGGCGCGCGCCCACACACACACACAGACACTGTCGATCATTCATCGTTTGTGTCAAACTGGTCATTAAGTTGTTTTCTGACTCTGCCCGTCTTGTCTTTTGCGTGTCTCGAGCTGTGTTCACACTCGCAGCTCAATAAGCCTATCTCACAGAATTTCCCCGCCCCCCTTAATACGCCCCCTTTCGGGGTTAGTGGTGATAGCGTGACGTCACTCCATAGACGCTTCATGTTAACAGAGGTAATTTAAGAAGTCTACAACTTTTGTTTTCTCAAGGTAAGGTTTGTTCTATCTGTTCGAGCTGATTTACCATATTGTTTGCTTCATAATAATATTGGTCTGTCACATTCTTACATTAGAAAATGTACTTAGATTCTCCAGAGAAAAAAACGTGTAAATGCTCATGTTAAAGTCACCACTATTTACCGGAAGTGGGCGTGAAAAACGGGCTGTGAGATAGGCCTATTGCATCACAATGTGTCTCTCAAGCTTCATGTGTCATCATGACAATCACTGCCACCACAACCGATATGTAGTTTGACAATGTCTGAGTATACAATTATGATCAATTTTCAAATGTGTGCAGTGTGCGGACAGTCACAGTCAGTCGTAAAGATCAGATTTAAGAGGCGATTAGAATCTGCCTGCAGTCTGGACAAAGTAGTGTCTCAATCTCTCTAATGCTTTCATTTAGGCTACATTGTACGACGGCTTTGTGGACCGAAAATAGCAGATCCATCAGATCAAATTCCGCGTTTTTAAAGATCCGCTATTTTCCGGCACATAACACTGCCATATAACAAAGTGTAAATCACGCCACAACTGTTTTGTTGTGCCCAGTCGATTCACATCAAATCAAGTTTATTTATAGAGCAATACAAAAAAACTAAGAAAAAAAACGTTTGTTTTAGTAAGCGCTGTACAGCAGTGGTTCCCATTCCCAAAGTGGGGTCCTTGAGGGAGTTCCAGGGGGTCCCCAGATAAATGATAGTTAGGAACCAAATGGACCCTTATGGTTCTATGGTGCCTAATGCAGGTCAAACTGGGGGTCCTTGAAATTAAACAGGTTGAGAATCACTGCTAGAGCCATCAACATCTTCTCTTATGTCCTTGACATGAAAAGGTTTGGGAACCACTGCTGTACAGAACATTGTGTCAACTCAACAGCACAAACAACAGTAAACAACACACAGAGGCATAATAAACAGTGGTAGAAACAGAAACAGAAGTATAAGGTCATCAGACAGCATACAGGTATGTGACCAGGGACCACACATGGAGCCAAGGCAACAACCTATCGGACACAAACAATGAGATAAAAGCCAAAAACCACAAATGCTTTTTTGATGTTGTGCAACAGACGCTCCGATATCAAACAATTATATACAGAGATCTAGAGCAGTAAAAGTGTTAACAGTGTGTGTGTGTGTGCGTGTGTGCGTGCGTGCGTTTGCGTGCGTGTCTCTCCCAGGTCTCCCATCCGGCCGGGTCAGTTCGGTTACGGTCGGGTTCCCTTCTCCCTGCCGCTGCACCGTCAGACCAGGCACACCGCCAACGGCACCGTCGACGAAGACACGCCCACTGGGGCACCCGCCGCCGCTAACCAGGACGGCAGTGACGCCGCGCCTATGGGAGGTACGTTACGTACGCCTGTCTCAATGATTACATCATCGGCCCGATCGCGATTATTTGAGATAATCGCAGTTATTGTAGCATAATTGTCATAATGGAGTAGACGCATGGCGACCCATTGGTGTGGTTTGGGCCATTGGAACCAGTTGAATCACTTGGGTCGACGTGCAACAGGACATTATCACACTGCTGGGACCAACGCTAAAACCCTCTCGTTCCGTCTCAACCCTTTGGTGTGGTTTGGGTGTTAAAAAGGAAAAAAATATATATTCCTAGTCTTCTTATTATTTATGTTCCAAATGTTCAATGGCAAAAAAACACATTTAAATCGTTAATCGTGTTGTTGTAACTGTTTTTTACTGTTGTTGAGACCGAAGACAAATGTCCACGCGTAGACAATAAATGAAACTAACTAACTAACTAACATTTGCGTGACAACTAACTGACTGATGATTATGTTGTAATCATGACAGCCCCAGTGGGAGGCGGAGCCGAAGGAGAAGGAGGAGGGAACATCCGGGAGACCGGAGGAGGAGGAGGAGGAGGAGGGGGAGGAGGGGAGGACGAAGGCAGAAACAAAGACAGAGGGCAGCAGCAGGAGGAGGCGAAGACAGAGGAGTCCGCCGGCCCGTCTCCGTCGAGCGGGCGAGCGAGGGAGAGGGAGCAGCGAGCCCCGCCCCCATTCCCTCCCCCTTCCTCTCGAGGAGCGGCCTCTGCGGCAGCGGCGCGCCGCACTTTTGACTGGCACTCCGTCGCCGCCCCCCCGCCCCCTCCAAGGGGGCATGCCCCTCCCCCTTCCTCCTCTTCCTCTCACCCATACTCTTCCGACTCGTCCTCCTCCTCGCCCGACGGCGTGCCTCCCCCTCCGTTCTCCTCCCCCCTGCACCGCACGGAGCCCCACCCCCCTCCCCCCCACCTCCACCAGGCGGGAGAGACGGCGCCGCGGCAGCACACCTGCTCGGGGCGACCCACAGAGTTTCGCCGCTGCTTCTCTCAGGTCAGAAACTACTTTAAACTAGACCGTACCGTTAACTTAGCCCATTTTGACCTGAGATCAGATTCTAAAAATGTCTTCTACATCCTGACAGTTTTCTGAAAAAGCTATGTTTCTATGTCAGTCGTTCTTCGATTTTTCAAAAATAGCAGACCTACAAGCTCGTAGCGCGCCACTCGGTGGCGCGCTATGAGCTTGTAGATCTGCTATTTTTCAATAGCTAAAGCACAACATAATGCTAACACCAAAAGGGGTTCCCGCCCCCAAAAAGGGTTAGAGACACCTCACATTATTATGTCCAAAACTGTCTTATCTACAAGCTTCAAGCTTCAAGCTTCAAACTGTCTTATCTACAAGCTTCAAGCTTCAAGCTTCAAACTGTCTTATCTACAAGCTTCAAGCTTCAAACTGTCTTATCTACAAGCTTCAAGCTTCAAGCTTCAAACTGTCTTATCTACAAGCTTCAAGCTTCAAGCTTCAAACTGTCTTATCTACAAGCTTCAAGCTTCAAACTGTCTTATCTACAAGCTTCATCTACAAGCTTTTGCATGTCTGTAGTATGTAGGGCGTTAATGTAAGAAAAAACAGAAAGTTAAGGTTTCTGCTCAACAGCAACGATATAGTGATCTACAGGTGCCGACGGCACTTTACGCCCACGTGGCATTCGTCCACCTCGCCCGCATTACTACGGGGCGGCGGTGGTTCAGGGGTAGAGTGCCTGGATGGTAACCACAAGGTTGCCAGTTCAAACCCGGGCTCCCCCAGAGTTACTGTCGAAGTGTCCTTGAGCAAGACTAATTGCTCCCGATGTGCTGGTTGGTGCCTTGCATGGTTTCCGCTGCCATCGGTGTGTGAATGGGTGAATATAATGCACAATCTCTGTAAAGCGCCTTGGATAAAGGCGCTATATAAATGCACCATTTACCCCTGACCCTAACGGTCATTTTGTATACATATATGCCGCTTATAATAACTTTGTACAGGTAAAATAATTTAAAAATGGTTATTAAAGAAGGTACTTTTAGAGGCAAACAAAGTCTTCTAGACGATATTGATTTGGGTTTGTGCTCCTTTGGTAGTAAACCTAACCCTATATACCTTTATTGAAAGGATAATCCCCTTGAGATGTCTCATCTCGTTTTAGAGGGGGTCCTCAAAGGGCCTAACCCTTAACGGCACGCCAAGCCACGCAGTCAGAGTAACAGGATGCCGGAATCACAGTATACGGGCCGTCCCGGATCCAGATTCTTATTATCCAAGTCAAGAGGTCTGATTTGTTACTAGTCGGCGGACGTCACAGACGTGTTCAGGAGCTTAAACCATTAAGCAGCTGTATAAAGTAATCATTTTAAATCAATATCCCATATTGAATCATGAGCCAATGATGTGATTCTAAGTGCAGTAACGGGAGTGATGTGTTCCAGTAAGAACCCAGTCTCTTCCAGCAGTCATTTAGGGACGAGTCCCTCAAATTACATTACAGTTAATTACAGTAATCCGACCTTTTTTGCGGAGATGAATATGGACCGCTTATATGCAGAGTCAGACAGGGACAACAAGGCGTTTCTATAACTTTGCGGTGTTGATTATTTTGAGCGGTGCACACCGCTTCGATGACTGGCCCACGTGTGTTCCTAATATGTCCCTATGTATGTTTGGAGTATGGAACAGCCGCAATACCGCTGGGGGACCTAAAGTTGCACTGCGTTCATATTTAGCTATCAGTACAGTAGCTGTGTATCTTTGTACCAATCGGTTTCCAGCTCTAGTTTGAGGCGGCCCCTCTAGTCCTTGGAAAGGCCTAGTTCTTTCCCTAAAGTAACTCTGATTGGGCTGAATATCTTGCTCACATTTTGAGTTAAAAGAAATTTGTCATACTCAATATGACTAGATTTCAGTCTAGTCTCTCTCTCATTCAGTCTCTCTCTCTCCCTGTCTCTATTTCTACCTTTCCGTGTGTGTGTGTGTGTGTGTGTGTGTGTGTGTGTGTGTGTGTGTGTGTGTGTGTGTGTGTGTGTGTGTGTCTCTCTCTCTCTCTCTCTCTCTCTCTCTCTCTCTCTCTCTCTCTCTGGAGTCCAGTATTGCAGTGCGTGCTGTAAAATGCTGTGGCTGCTTTGAACAGTATGCAGTTTAAATGTGTTTGAAGTTGTGTGTGTTTTTCTGTACCTGCTGTTTGCTTATCGAACTGAGACATGGTGGGATGGAGAGAGAACATTTCTTTTGGCAGAATGTTCTGGGTTGGGAGGGGGACGGGTATTTGGCGAAAAGAATAGCCAAGTTTGTACTAGACATGCTATTTTACCGCAAAGCTATTTGGCACAGAGGAGGAAAAGGAGGGCAGCTTAGACCCCTTTGGGGATTCTGGTGAGTGAAGGTTTAAGTGGGTTTCTTTATTTATTTAACGTAAGTAAGTAAAGTAAGTCTTGCTGCACCATGAGGCCCATAGGTCAGGTCTAACCCTTTAGGGGTAAGCATACTGTAGTTGTAAAACCAGCTCAGTGGCCTTGTGGTTAGAGTGTCCGCCCTGAGACTGGGAGGTCGGGGTTCAATCCCCGGCCGGGTCATACCAAATACTGTAAACATGGGACCCAGTGCCTCCCTGCTTGACACTCGACATACTAGCGTCATGTCCAGGGGGTGTACTTGTACATCAAGCTGCCTCACACTACAGAAACAGGAGATAGGCTCCTGCCCTATGGGCCTCATGGCTCGGCAAGGCTACTTACTTTACTTATACTGTAGTTGTACTGGGGTTAACAGAATCCATGCCACCATTGACTGCGACACGGTGGCAGCAGTGCCGACTCACTTTCTTACTTACTTACGCCTATCGCCCAACCTTGGGCATAGGCCACGAACAAGAGCTCTCCAGGCATCCCGGACCGGTCCTGGGCCATTTTCTACAGCTGTCCCCATGTATGGCCAGATCTCTTCACATCTGCATCCAGGTCACGCCACCAGGTGTTTCTTGGTCTTCCCCGTTTTCCTTCTCCCTTGTGGGTTCCAGAACAGGGCGTATCTTGTGATACTAGATGAAGGCTTGCGAAGGGTGTGGCCAATCCATCGCCCGCGTCTTTGGAGAATTTCTTCTTCCACAGGGTGTTGGCGTGTTGGTAAATAAATGGTAAATGGTGCATTTATATAGCGCCTTTATCCAAGGCGCTTTACATAGATTGTGCATTACATTCACCCATTCATACACACATTCATACACCGATTGCGCACATCGGGAGCAATTTGGGGTTCAGTGTCTTGCCCAAGGACACTTCGACATGTAGACAGGAGGAGCCGGGATTCGAACCACCGACCCATGGATCATTGGACGACCTGCTCTACCTCTTGAGCCACAGTCGCCCCTGTTCGCTGCCACAGGTCCAGGTTGCTGATTGTGTTAGGCCAGTGGATTCGGAGGATTCTTCTCAGGCAAGTGTCTGGATTTTCATGAAAACGAATGCACGAAAAAGGAGAAGAAGACCCCGTGAAACGGAAGTAGTAATCGGCCATTTTCGTGCCATAGTCGGGTCACCTGATCTAGCGATAGAAATGCTAATATGCTAACCGGGAGGTCGCGATAGTTATTTATTAAGCTCCTAAACTCCTGAGCTCGTCCCTCACCCCGTATCACCTCAATCTGAGCCTCTAAAGCCGGATTTCCACGACGTCACACCATGGAAGAAAGCGTTGCCTAGTGACGGGAAGCTAAAATACAGAAAAATAATAGTTAGATTACAATTTACAATTTAGGCATTTAGCAGACGCTCATCCAGAGTGACTTACATTAAGCAAGAACAAAAAGCATGGCGATACATCACATTATAAAAAAGTAGTTATCATGAATCATACGTAAGCTAAGAACGTAACAGTGGAATATCTATATAATGAAACTATGCATGTATACTTTATATCTAAAGTTGGGCCTTTGCATACGACTATAAGGTCGTCAGGGCTAGGGAAAGTGCTATGGCAAGTGCTACGGAAGAGGTGGGTTTTCAGACTACGGCGGAAGGTTGGGACTGGGAGTGAGGCTGCAGTTCTGATGGTAATGGGAAGTGCATTCCATAGTTTTGGAGCCAGAAGGGAGGAGAGTTTTGGATCAGTTGGAGGGGCTTAAGTGCATGCGCACGCCGGTAGGCCAGTAAGGAGGGAGTTACAATAGATGTAACCGTTTGAGCATACTTTACTTATAGGTTAGTCTGGAATAGGTTAGGAATCCAGGCTGAGCAGTTCCACCGAATGTACTGACTGAGTCACTGACTGACTGACTGACTGTGTTTTGAGGTAGCCGCGCGAGGCAGCTCGATGTACACCCCCTGGACATGAGGCAGCTCGATGTACACCCCCTGGACATGAGGCAGCTCGATGTACACCCCCTGGACATGAGGCAGCTCGATGTACACCCCCTGGACATGAGGCAGCTCGATGTACACCCCCTGGACATGAGGCAGCTCGATGTACACCCCCTGGACATGAGGCAGCTCGATGTACACCCCCTGGACATGAGGCAGCTCGATGTACACCCCCTGGACATGAGGCAGCTCGATGTACACCCCCTGGACATGAGGCAGCTCGATGT
>NC_136811.1:51687050-51697050 GCF_951216825.1 Electrona antarctica | reverse complement strand
TGCTACTGCTACTGCTACTACTACTACTGCTACTACTGCTGCTACTGCTACTGCTACTGCTACTGCTACTACTACTACTGCTACTACTGCTGCTACTGCTACTGCTACTACTGCTACTACTGCTACTGCTACTACTGCTGCTACTGCTACTGCTACTGCTACTGCTACTACTACTACTGCTACTACTGCTGCTACTGCTACTGCTACTGCTACTACTACTACTGCTACTACTGCTGATACTGCTACTGCTACTGCTACTGCTACTACTACTGCTACTGCTACTGCTACTGCTGCTACTACTGCTACTACTGCTACTACTACTGCTACTGCTACTGCTGCTACTACTGCTACTGCTACTGCTACTGCTACTGCTACTGCTGCTACTACTGCTACTGCTACTGCTACTGCTGCTACTACTGCTACTGCTACTGCTACTGCTACTGCTGCTACTACTGCTACTGCTACTGCTGCTACTACTGCTACTGCTACTGCTACTGCTACTGCTGCTGCTACTGCTGCTACTACTGCTACTGCTACTGCTACTGCTGCTACTACTGCTACTGCTACTGCTACTGCTACTGCTACTGCTGCTACTACTGCTACTGCTACTGCTACTGCTACTGCTGCTACTACTGCTACTGCTACTGCTACTGCTACTGCTACTGCTGCTACTACTGCTACTACTGCTACTACTACTACTGCTACTGCTACTGCTACAGCTACTGCTACTGCTACTACTACTGCTACTGCTACTACTGCTACTGCTACTACTGCTACTGCTACTGCTACTGCTACTACTACTACTACTGCTACTACTACTACTGCTACTGCTACTACTGCTACTGCTACTGCTACTGCTGCTGCTGCTGCTGCTACAGCTGCTGCTGCTGCTGCTACTGCTAATGCTAATGCTGCTGCTGCTGCTGCTGCTGCTGCTACAGCTGCTGCTGCTGCTGCTACTGCTAATGCTACTGCTACTGCTAATGCTAATGCTGCTGCTGCGGCTGCTACTACTACTGCTACTGCTACTATTACTGCTACTACTACTACTGTCACACAAAGGTATCAACACTAGCAGACCGGCAAGCTCAAAATGTAGTGCAAAGCGACGCGTTTTGACCTTTTTTATCTGCTACTTGTGATACTTTTTGCTATTTTTGAATTTTTAATCCTGAGAAGTATAACAGTTTTGAACATATGAGGTTTCCACCCGACAGACACGATATTATTATGGTAATATTGACAGTAATGGGGGTGTACTGTATGGTGTAATGGCCTTTACAGAAATAATAATACTGAGCTACTTACACAGCATGCAGGCTCATAATTCTCAGACCTTTTTATTTCAAGGACAACCAGTCTGGTATGCATTTATTCCACGGGGCTCCATAACCCTAGCAGTGGAACCAAATGGACCCGTTGGATCCATTCCTACACTGTCAGAGTCAGAGAACTTTAAGCGTCCAATTCTGGTTCCCCGACTAGCCATAATTAAGCTGGGAACCCCCTCAAGGACCTCTGTTTTTTTTCTCTCTTCCCTACAATAACACAAAGTTGACAAAAACAGCGGAGTGTTCCTTCAACTTAACATCAGGCTCAACTGAAATGGCATAGCAGACATTTATAATAACAGTGATACAGTTAATACCTCACAGAACACACTGTAATGGGATTATGGGAAGTGCTATGAAATACAGTAAATGAACACCCTTTTATCCTTAAGTACTGGTCCGTGGTGAGAGAGTCAGATAGGGAGAGAGATAGAGGTATAGTTGGTGGTAGAAAAAGAGAGGTTAAACACAGATTTAGCTGTCAGTGCGTGTGTGCGTGCGTTTGTGCGTGCGTTTGTGTGTGCGTGTAATAAGACACGTTACTGAGTCAAGTGGAATGTTGGACAAAAGGAGTCTGTCTGTCTGTCTGTCTGTCTGTCTGTCTGTCTGTCTGCCGAATGGATGTTGTTGTGCTGCTCACAGACAGACAGAGGTCAGTCTCAAGACATTTGCAGCACCTGTGTGGCCCGGGCTGTGTGGCCCGGGCTGTGTGGCCTGGGCTGTGTGGCCTGGGCTGCCCTGGAAGTGAATGTGCCTCGTGGACGCTTTTTAAAGTTAGACCTTGGGGCGGGGTGGCCTCTGGCCTGAAGGGTGACAGGGTCGAGGGTGAAGGGGAGGTGGGGGTGTCGGAACAGCGCCTCACACAGGACAGGACTTGTTTTCTTTTGCGTAGTTAGTCCTAGATTAAATGTCATGGACCACCCGTTGTGATATATGCATCAGAAGACCAGGGGGACCACAACCTTTTGGGGCTCTAATGCACTTTAGCCATATTGGAAAGAAATTGGGCCTACTCTGTACTTCCTTCGCAGGTGTTACCAATGATACTAATGAAGGCTCTGTTCCCATTCTGGTCAAACAGAGTCAGGGTGTTGCTGCCATGTTGGCTCACTGGAAACACATGGTTCCTTGAGGTGGTTCCTAATGGCCACTTACGGGTGTGGAACTCTGAGGGGGGGTCCTTGAAATTAAAACATTTCAGAATGTGTTACACTACATGGAACAGAGCCTTAATTTGTATAATAACGGCTAAAGAAGAAAGAGGCCCAATTTCCGTCCAATATGGCAGCTGCTGTGCATAGTTAGAGCCTATTTCAAGGACCAGCCAGTTTGATATGCACCTTTTCTGCCTCTCATCTTCAATATGTACTTCTGCTCAGCCAATCAAATCGTCGCTATGGGGTGATCAGCCAATCACAAGCCAATGTTTGTGTTCACACAAACCCGGAAAGCTGGGCATAGGAGGCGATAGCACCCCTACAAAAAATGAAATCTGGTATAGGAGTGGGAGACTGGGAGTGAACCTTGTATTTTCCTAACCAATCAGAGTGCAGAGGGGCGTCTCTCCAAATCAGGTGACGTCAGTGTTCCCTTAGCCTGGGCACCATTCCACTTCGGGTTCATGAACCGGTCGGGAGCGGATGATATCGCTACGTCATGTTGTAGTATTGTTTTGTGGTCATCAATCTTCCGGAACTTCCTTTCCCCTCAAACCGATTTTTCTCAATAAAAGCTACAGGCTACGAGAGCTTATATTGTTATTCTTCCGGTTTGAGGGAAAAGGAAGTTCCGGAAGATTGTTCCTGCCTGATGACTACAAAACAATACGCCATAGATACGTATAACAATACGCTTCATGTCTGTGATATCGTTACATGACGTAAGGATATCATCCGCTCCTGACCGGTTCACACGGCACTTTTGGAACAGAGCCCAGGCTTTCCTCCGAGGTGGAACGCCTGGTGAGGCGAGGTTAGTGTTCCCTGCTGTTTTCTCATGCAGGAGGAGGAGGGGGAGGGGAGGGGAGGGGAGGGGAGGGGAGCCTGGGCACATACGTAGGTTGGTGAACCAGCGTTGGTTTCCCAGCACTGGTTTAAATCTCTTAGTTCTTGGAAAGCTGGGTTACTTTCAGGCTACTGTAGTCGCTACAGTACATACAAATCATTTATCGCTACAGCTGTAAATTCTATTCCATTCATAAATCCATCGGCCGCTGCGCTGTCATCCAGGCTTTCTCAACCCGTGGTGTTGGACTGCCTCAGTGAGTCTGGAAGCTTCGGCTCCTTTAATATGCTGCCATCCACAAATGATTTCTTGTGTTTGGCGAGAATGTGACACACACACACACACACACACACACACGCGCACACACACACACACACACACACACACACACACACACACACACACACACACACACACACACACACACACACACACACACACACACAGACACACACACACACACACACACACACTCACACACACACACACACACACACACACACACACACACACACACACGTGTGTGTCTGACACACACGATAAGAGGGCTTCAATTGTCGCATTAACTTTACGAACCGGCTTCATGAAAACAGACCGCGGCACAGTTGTTGCCCGCTGAGACTAATATAAACACTTTCCATTCAACTTCAGAAAAGACAATTATCGTCCTGTTCTGCTTGGAAGTGGTACTGTACGTGGTACCACTTCAGGCCTATATTTCGGCTGTTTGAAAATAGCAGATCTACAAGCTCACAATGTGTGGCATCCGCGACGCATGGTGAGCTTGTAGATCTGCTATTTTCGAAAGATTTGTATGCATTTGAAAACTTACTTTACTTTAAGTACATTTTGATGCCAATACTTCTGTACTTTTACTCATAGTACATTTTGATGCCAATACTTCTGTACTTTTACTCATAGTACATTTTGATGCCAATACTTCTGTACTTTTACTCATAGTACATTTTGATGCCAATACTTCTGTACTTTTACTCATAGTACATTTTTAATTCCGGACTTTTACTAACAGAGTACTTCTACATTGCAGTATTGATATTTTTAAGTAAAACAAATGTAGTACTTTTATCCACCACTAGTGCTCAACTAAATGTATTTAGGTACTGTCCAGTGTCCACTGTCCACCCCTGGCATTATGACATCACAGAAGGTCCTGATATAGCCCCAGTGTGTCAACAGTGTAATCAGTGTAAAAGCCGTAGAGTGAAAACAGGAAGAGGCCTAATGCAGAACCCTGGAGAATCCACTCAACTAAGTATAGAGTTTAAGTAGGGTGGGAGGGTTAGCGCCCCTCAAAAAAATGAAAAAAATAACAATAATAATAATCTATGACATTGGTTTTCAACCAGTGGTCCAAGGACCACCAGTGGTCCTTGAGGGGGTTCCAGGTGGTCCCCAGCTAAATGTTGCAGAGTTGGTAACCAAACGGACCCTTCTAGATCTTTAACTCTTGAGAGCGTTGGTTTCATTTTACGCTCTCAAGAGAGTTATTGTTAAACATCTGCATTACTTAATTTACAGGAAGTTTACACGATTAGAGAAATGTAAAATAGTTGTTATTTTGTTTGCCTGTTATCTCTCCTATGATACCAACCATCAATACAGCATGGAATTGTGGACAAAATTTTATCCAACAATAACAAAGTATTTTTTTACTTTTAGGTCTGAGAGGCTAAATGTCATCAAATGGTGGTCCGTGGCTCAAATGCTAAATAATGGGCCTTGATTTGGAACAGGGTTGAAAACCATGCACTGATCTATGAAAAACTTAAATCTGCAACACAATGTTATACAACATGTAGTGTGTGAGGGATTGGGGGTCCCTGCTTCATCTCTCTCTCTGTCAGCTAAGACCTCACACTGTGTTAGAGCAGCAGACAGAGGGTCCTAAGACGCTCTGTCTGTCTGTCTGTCTGTCTGTCTGTCTGTCTGTCTGTCTGTCTGTCTGTCTGTCTGTCTGACTGTATAGGGACAGCAGACAGAGGGTGGGCTGAAGAGTTTCTGTGTGTCCATGCTCGCATACCGGCTGTTGTGTCTTCACGTCTGTGAGAGTGTGTTTATTCACTGCTGGAGCGCTGCACCCCTGCTAGTGTGTGTGTGTCTGTGTGCGTGTGCGCGTGTGTGTGTGCGTGTGTGTGTGTGTGTGTGCGTGCGTACGTGCGTGTCTCTGTCTTTCTTTCTTTCTTTCTCAACCAGCTGGACAAAGAAATACAATCTCTCAGTTAATATACTTTCATTCTCTGCCCTGTATCCCCCCCCCCCCCCCCCTCTCTCTCTCTCTGGAGTCAGTCCAGTGTTGCAGTGCATGCCGTAAAATGTTGTGGCTGCTTTGAACAGTGTGCCGTTTAAATGTGTTTGAAGTTGTGTGTGTTTTTCTGTACCTGCTGTTTGCTTATTGAACTGAGAAATGAGACACGGTGGGATGGAGAGAGAACAGTTATTTGGGCAGACGAGGAACCCCTGAGGCGTACAGTATTGAATTTGTAAACCAGATACTTGTAAGCAAAAGATGTATGTGTGACAACCAGGTATAGTCTGGTGACCAGCGGAGAGAGACGGGTGACAGCCGGAATGTAGACGGTATGGGTTGGCGCCACAGCCTGTGTCCTCCGTGAGGAGGAAGCCCCAAAAAACCCTCGGGGAGGCCATTAGGAGGGCCATTATAATCCACCACTCTTGAATGAAGTGTCCGCTGCTGGGAGTCTGGTGCAACGCACAGGTCCTGGGCCTGGTGAGACTTAGGAGTGGACCTGGTGAGACCTAGGAGGGGCCCGGACAGGAGTCAACCCACAGAGCCTAGTCATTCCACGCGCCAGAATCTGGTTCTCCCAGTCCTGGCAGAGTAGTTCCAGAGCAACGGATTGTGTGGCCTTGGTCTTTCCCTAGTGAGACTGATCGAGGGTAGCTACTGGGACGTAAGTCGGGACTTGATCACCCCAACTGGGTCACCTGAGTGAGGGGTATGATGTTCGAGCGACCCGAAACCCCAATGACCTTGGGATACATCACTGAGGATACGTCCCAGGTGCATCCATGCGAGGCTAGTGCATGATAGATAGATGTATGGTAGAGAAAATTGCATTGCGCCCCAATAAGGCCACTGTCCCACTGGTAGCAGAGGGAGGTGTGGAACTAGCAGGGAGGATTTGGGGGTGACAGACCACTTCCTAAACCACTTCCTAGGCCTTATGGGCTATGCTTTACCACTGTGTGTCATCGGCTCTGTGTTCTCTCCTTTATCACTGTGTGTCATCGGCTCTGTATTCTCTCCGTGTCAAAGGCCTACATTGTGAGTAACAGTCCCTTAGATGTAGGCTAAACCATACAATCTATTACATTTTATTACTGGTTGGGATGTTTGTGTGACGCCATCAGAATCTGCTCAAAGCTGTCGCCCTCTCTGCACGGGCCACACCCACTTCCAGTGTGTGTGTGTGTGTGTGTGTGTGTGTGTGTGTGTGTGTGTGTGTGTGTGTGTGTGTGTGTGTGTGTGTGTGTGTGTGTGTGTGTGTGCGCGTGCGTGCGTGCGTCTTAACTGACTCTTAAGTTGTCCCTGAGGTGAAAGCCTTAAGCCTCACATTGAGACACATTCCTTACGTGCACGCACATTAATGCACGCACGCACGCACACACGCACATACACACACACAGAGAAAGAGAGAGAGAGAGAGGACAGTGATCATGATGGCGTGCGTCACTTGGGCTTTCCCAGTGGAAACGCAGATGTGAGAAGTGTTCCCAGGAGGACACGTTCCTCATCTGTGCGTCGCTCATCCAGAGCCCCCCCCTCCACCCGACGTCTGTTTAAAAGCCCTCGCGATGCCCAATATTAATATCATGTGAATGACCTAAACGTATTAACCGCAATTTTCATGTCAACGCTATTTATCTCTTGCAGTTCTGTGCGTGACCAAAGTGCTGAGCCAGAGCTATAGCCGTGACTGTACAAAGTCAGAGGTTTCATTGCTGTCGTGCAGAAATGTCGCTGTCAAAATGTTGCATTCTCCATATTATTGTTTTTCTTCTTGTGTCTGTTTTCTAAATGAATGTCCTGCTTCATTGTGCAACTGTGGTGCAAAACTAGCTTAGTGGGGACGCGCTCTTTTCGTCATACATCAGCATACTGTGGGCAACTTTGACGATGGTGAGGGCCACTATATTTCCACACTCACTCCAGAGAGGCCACAGTGCATATTACTGTCGTAGCAAAAATCTGCCCATCTGTTTGAGCTTGTAGATCAGCTGTTTTTGCTGTTTTAATTGAAAACCTGAACACATTTTTTTAATTGGAATCCTGAAAAGTAACCTTTTTATTGAATTTCAAATGCATTTAGTTATAGTTATGTTAAATTTGTACGATGATAAGGTTGATGAAAGGGGTGTTGTGACTAAATAATAACAACAATTGGAACAGAGATGCTTTTTTTTCTCCCCCAGTTCCGGAAAGGGAACGTTTTTATTTGGACAAACAAAGTTTACACCCTTCAACGATATATTCCCCTGCTTCCCCTTACCTCAGGCTAACAGAACTCTGGTCTCACACACACACACACACACACACACACACACACACACACACACACACACACACACACACACACACACACACACACACACACACACAGTCACACACACACACACACACACACACACACACACAATTCTGAGTGCGAGTCCTTCCAAGTGGTCGACTGTGCCGAGGAATTCTGTATTATTGTTGCGGCAAGTGGAGTCGGAGACACTCATAAAAGTGTCATACGTGAGAGGGGGAGAAGAAGTACACCCAAAACATGACTTATTATTTTCTATCAATTAGTTTTTGTCGCATTCCAATAATTTGACGACCGGCGCGCGGTGACTCAAAGAGTCTCCTTCTGAGCCTCCTACTGAGCAGCCATCCCAGTCATCAAATTATTGGCTTAAGGAATGCCTCGAGAGACAAAAGAATTCCCCCATGAATCCAAGACTTCACGGGGTGTGTAGCCTAATTGCTAGACAATAAGTCCTGTTTTGGGTGAACTCCTTTAAGCATTCAGGGTAGTGGCGGTGCGGCAGTTCTGTCACGTTGCTGGTTTACAGCTCAGTAGCGCTCGGCGGTTTAGAGTGTCTGACCTGAGATTGGGAGGTCATGGAGGGTTCAATCCCCCGGGCCGGGGTCATATAGCAACGACTATAAAAAGAAATGGGAAAAGCTCCCTGCTTGGCACTCGGCATCAAGGGTCGGATTTTGGGGGGGGTAAATCCCTGTAGCGTCATGCATGAACTTGTACACCAAGCCACCTCACGCCACAGAAACAGGAGACATTGGCTCCTGACCTGACTTATGGGGCCACACGGCTCGGCAAGGCTTACTTACTGGTTTACAGGTGCAAGAAAAGTGGGTGGAATTTGTTTTTCACGCAACCATTTTTTTCAGAAAGGGAGAAGAAGGAAAATGAGGAGGGAGAGGGAGAGCAAAGGGAACATAGGGAGAGAGCCTAGATATATACAAAGATAAGAGGAACGTAGGGAGAGAGCCTAGATATATACAAAGATAAGAGGAACGTAGGGAGAGAGCCTAGATATATACAAAGATAAGAGGAACGTAGGGAGAGAGCCTAGATATATACAAAGATAAGAGGTACGTAGGGAGAGAGCCTAGATATATACAAAGATAAGAGGAACGTAGGGAGAGAGCCTAGATATATACACAGATAAGAGGAACGTAGGGAGAGAGCCTAGATATATACAAAGATAAGAGGAACGTAGGGAGAGAGCCTAGATATATACAAAGATAAGAGGAACGTAGGGAGAGAGCCTAGATATATACACAGATAAGAGGGGAACGTAGGGAGAGAGCCTAGATATATACACAGATAAGAGGGGAACGTAGGGAGAGAGCCTAGATATATACACAGATAAGAGAACGTAGGGAGAGAGCCTAGATATATACACAGATAAGAGAACGTAGGGAGAGAGCCTAGATATATACACAGATAAGAGAACGTAGGGAGAGAGCCTAGATATATACACAGATAAGAGAACGTAGGGAGAGAGCCTAGATATATACACAGATAAGAGGGGAACGTAGGGAGAGAGCCTAGATATATACAAAGATAAGAGGAACGTAGGGAGAGAGCCTAGATATATACAAAGATAAGAGGAACGTAGGGAGAGAGCCTAGATATATACACAGATAAGAGAACGTAGGGAGAGAGCCTAGATATATACACAGATAAGAGAACGTAGGGAGAGAGCCTAGATATATACACAGATAAGAGGGGAACGTAGGGAGAGAGCCTAGATATATACAAAGATAAGAACGTAGGGAGAGAGCCTAGATATATACAAAGATAAGAGGAACGTAGGGAGAGAGCCTAGATATATACAAAGATAAGGGAACGTAGGGAGAGGCTAGATATATACAAAGATAAGAGGACGTAGGGAGAGAGCCTAGATATATACAAAGATAAGAGGAACGTAGGGAGAGAGCCTAGATATATACAAAGATAAGAGGAACGTAGGGAGAGAGCCTAGATATATACAAAGATAAGAGGAACGTAGGGAGAGAGCCTAGATATATACAAAGATAAGAGGAACGTAGGGAGAGAGCCTAGATATATACAAAGATAAGAGGAACGTAGGGAGAGAGCCTAGATATATACAAA
>NC_136811.1:51682559-51686850 GCF_951216825.1 Electrona antarctica | reverse complement strand
GACAAATCGCTGCATAACCGCCGCGTCACAACACTAAGCAAGGGATAATCAATGGGGAGCTTTGGTCTTTATTGAAAAATAAACCACGGCAGACGCGATACACCACAGGCGAGGAGCGAGCGATAATATCGTGCGAAAAACTGTCCTGACATGGAGCGTCGGCCGTTGCGTGTAGCCTGAACCAATGGAATAACCAATAAAAGTGTTTGGGAGCGTGGCGACACCTCGCTCAAATTGAGACTCTGCGAGTGAGTATAGGAGCGGTGGCCGACGTCGCTGCACGGTGCGTTGTCGCTCGCGGCGGAAAGGCCTACGTCAGGACAGTCACAATGACAAACATGTATTCTAGTGAGATTTCATCACTGGCATCGCTGGCAGTGTGGATGAGGTGATAGCGGAGAGGTGGTTGGCCCTGGACCTGGCAGTGTGGATGAGGTGATAGCGGAGAGGTGGTTGGCATCGCTGGCAGTGTGGATGAGGTGATAGCGGAGAGGTGGATGGCCCTGGAACAACCCTTTACGCACAGATTTCTGCTGTTTGCATTTATATATATCGTTTTTATCTAAAGCGATTTACATAGATAAGGATGCTAGGGTTCATGTGGGCCGCTAATGTCTCCCCCCCCTCTCTCTCTCCCTCTCTGACTGTGTGTGTGTGTGTGTGTGTGTGTGTGTGTGTGTGTGTGTGTGTGTGTGTGTGTGTGTGTGTGTGTGTGTGTGTGTGTGTGTGTGTGCGTGTGCGTGTCTCAGTGGGGCCAGACAAGCAGTGTGAGTTGACGTGCAGGCCAGTGGGTTACAGGTTTCTACGTGGTCCAGGCTGAGACGGTCCGGGACGGAACGCCTTGCGTCAACACCTCCACCAACGACGTGTGTGTGTGGCCGGACAATGCCTGGTGAGTGTGTGTGTGTTCATGTGTGTGTGTGACTGTGTGTATCAGTATTGACTATGGCAGGGGTGGGCAACTTTGACGATGAAGAGGGCCACTATATTTCCACACTCACTCCTGAGGGCCACATCGCATACAGGTCGGAGCAAAAATAGCCGATCTACAAGCTCAAAACATGTCACACTAAGACACGTTTTGAGCTTGTAGATCAGCTATTTTTGCTATATTTGAAACCCTGAATATTATTTTCAATTCTTGAATTGTAATGCTGAAAAGTAACATAACAGTAACATAACAACTATGAACTAAATTCTAATACATTGGACATAAAAAAAACAACACAATAACATTTTAATAATACTAATTTAGACAGAAGTAATTAAAGCGGGTCATGTTTGGAATTGTAACAGCTGAAATCGATAATAACCTGAGGGCGACATTAACGATTCAAAACATCCAGCAATAGTTTCACCCTGTGCAGCACTATCAGATGACTATTCCCCGATTATAGGGAATTAAACCAGCCCGTAAATTCCGTCAATGGAAGGTTTGGATTTATCAATTAAATCCGTCAATTAAAAAATATGACCATGTCACTGAAAAGCTGCTATTGTTAAGTGAAGGTGGGGGCCGCATGTGGCCCCCACCTTGTGGCCGCCAGTTTATGAACCACGGCAAAAGCAAACTGATCCCAGTGTATGACGGAGGACTAAAGTACCAACCATTAATCTTTTTTTATTTTTTGTTTTTTTATTTTAGGTTTTATGACCTCAATTAACCCTACACACAACCTGAACTTTGAACACTCAGTGGACTTTCTGTGGTCTGGGGTTTTCTCTGTGTGCTCTGAAGCCTTTTGAGCTGCAATGAAAACAGGCAAAATCCCTCAACAGTGACATCTGCTGGCAAATCTTATTGTCATACATGTATATGGGCTTTGTGGACTGTTACCTCATAGTCCACAGGCAAATCAGAGCCAGAAAACCCCAGACCACAGAAAATATACTGAATGTTAAAAGTTGTTAAAGTTTTTTTAGGCTTTGAGCTGAGAAAACCTAAAGGAAAATATATGAAAAATTACAAAAACGTTTTTTTATGTCACAATCCCTTTAAGGATTCATACAGCTTGGTTAGGAATGTAAACGGCTTGTGTTCATATTTGGAAGCCTCGGTAATGTCCCTAAATGAGTTGTGAGAGGCCTGCAGATTGCAGGAATGCCCAAAGCCAAGTGCTGATAAGGCATTGGCTGAATTTTTCTTTGTCAAGAGAAAAAGAGTAATACACTGTCTGGATGTCATCTTGAATGAGATTAAAAACGGAGTAGTTCTGTAACCAAAACCAGCTGTGTTTGGGGGAACGTGCAGCAAATGGGAATAAAACAGGTGAATGAAATCAAAATAAATTCGTATTAATGCTTTCAGAGCGAATGTTTTTAACTCAAATCTTTGCTTCTGGAGGGTCCCCGGAACAACATATTTCAGATGGGGGTCTGCGGCCAAATACAGAGAATCGTCCTCATGTCTAAATGTCTCTCTCTCTCTCTCTCTCTCTCTCTGCAGACGGAGGGGTGTGACGGCGTCCTGGGCTCCGCCTCGGCGGTGGACCGGTGTGGCGTGTGCGGCGGGGGTCAGAGGTCGTGTCGTAAGGTCACAGGGTCGTTCCTGAACTCCTCGCTGCCTCTGGGATACAACAAGATGCTCACGCTGCCCGTCGGCGCCACGCACCTCAACATCACCGAGAGACACGCCTCCTCCAACTACCTGGGTACGCACACACACGCACGCACACACACACACACACACTCACGCACGCACGCACGCACGCACGCACGCACGCACGCACGCACGCACGCACGCACACATCAACATCATCGAGAGACACGCCTCCAACTACCACAACCACACGCATGCTTGTGTGTGTGTGTTTAGTTTACATAGATATTAGTTGCATTTTGGTTGACTTCCAATATCTCCAGATATCCAGTAGGTGGTGCTATAATGCCACATAGGTGTGCTTACTGTGATCCTCAGCAGATCTCCTGCTGTCTATGACCTCAGCAGCACACAGCACTGCCAACATCTCACAGTAGGAGCACTCCCACTGCTTAAACATTCAACACTCAACATCTGTTATTGTTGCATCTCACATATGAGTAGACAAGAGAGATAAATAAATGTCAACTACAGAAATGTGCACAAGCACATTTCTGGTTGGGACGTCATCCAAAGTGGTCCCCCTCCATTTCAGTGGATGGGAGAGAAAATCTTCAAACGTGAATAACTCTTGATCTAAATCAATCCGTCCAATTCTATCCAAAGATTGTGTTTTTGACGGCCCATCGCGGTCCCGTCGCTTGTTGCGTTAGAAGTAAGCATACTTCCCGTTGTTGTCGATCCCCTCGGGGGTGTTTTGGCTACATCTACTGTAGCTACTTCAGCTACATACAAGATGGCGCCTTGTGGACCTTGAAATGGGCCCTGAAGCAACAACTCGCAGGGTGTCCTGATTTAATGGTTACAAATACCCCCGGGCGTTCTAAGTGTTAACTACCGGTATTCAAAAATGAGACCCCAGGCAATGAGACTTTACTCTTCTTCTCTCTGTGTCCCCCCCGCCCTCCCCCCCACACACACACACACAGCCCTGCGTAGCGGTACCGGCGTGTCTGTGGTGAACGGGCGCTGGGCTGTGGACGCTCCGGGGTCGTACCAGGGAGGGGGAACCACCTTCACCTACACCCGACCGCGAGCATCCTCCTCTGGGCAGCAGGAGGGAGGAGAGTCCCTGACCGCCCCCGGACCCACGACCACAATACTACACCTCTATGTAAGTACTAAGTACTACTACCACAATACTACACATCTATGTAAGTATAAAGTACTACAACCACAATACTACACCTCTATGTAAGTACTAAGAACTACAACCACAATACTACACATCTATGGAAGTACTACAACCACAATACTGCAATACAATTGATTGATTGATTGATTGATTGATTGATTGATTGATTGATTAGACAGAAATGTAAAAACAGCAACAGAGTACAGACAAACACTCAGTCCAAAAGGGATAGCACCAAAATAAAAGTCCTCTCCGTCTTGTTTGATGGTCAGTAACGAAGTGCATTTCCTTGAGCTAGTTAGTTAGTAAACTTTATTTATGAAGTGCTTTTCAAAACAAAGTTACACGGTGCTGCACAATAAATATATCACATTAAAACCAAGGATAAAACAGTCAAAACAAGGCAACAAAAACATGAACCAGCGCGGATCAGTGAAACTTCATGAAACAAAGTGCTTGTGAAACACATGTGGTTTTTAAGAGTCTCCTAAAACAATCAACGGACTCAGCGCTTTTTTTATGACCCAAGGGTTGGTAGAGCGTTACGAAGAGCATGA
>NC_136811.1:51640059-51677559 GCF_951216825.1 Electrona antarctica | reverse complement strand
CCTCTCTCGCCCTCAGTGTTCTGTGGACTGTGGCATCGGGAAGAGAACTCATTCTCTCTCTGTCTCTCTACCTCTCTCGCCCAGTGTTCTGTGGACTGTGGCATAGGGAAGAGAACTCATTCTCTCCCTGTCTCTCTACCTCTCTCGCCCTCAGTGTTCTGTGGACTGTGGCATAGGGAAGAGAACTCATTCTCTCTCTGCCTCTCTACCTCTCTCGCCCAGTGTTCTGTGGACTGTGTCATAGGGAAGAGAACTCATTCTCTCCCTGTCTCTCTACCTCTCTCGCCCTCAGTGTTCTGTGGACTGTGGCATAGGGAAGAGAACTCATTCTCTCTCTGTCTCTCTACCTCTCTCGCCCAGTGTTCTGTGGACTGTGGCATCGGGAAGAGGACTCATTCTCTCTCTGTCTCTCTCTCTCTCTCTCGCCCAGTGTTCTGTGGACTGTGGCATAGGGAAGAGAACTCATTCTCTCTCTGTCTCTCTACCTCTCTCGCCCAGTGTTCTGTGGACTGTGGCATAGGGAAGAGAACTCATTCTCTCCCTGTCTCTCTACCTCTCTCGCCCTCAGTGTTCTGTGGACTGTGGCATAGGGAAGAGAACTCATTCTCTCCCTGTCTCTCTACCTCTCTCGCCCTCAGTGTTCTGTGGACTGTGGCATAGGGAAGAGAACTCATTCTCTCCCTGTCTCTCTACCTCTCTCGCCCAGTGTTCTGTGGACTGTGGCATTGGGGAGAGAACTCATTCTCTCTCTGTCTCTCTACCTCTCTCGCCCAGTGTTCTGTGGACTGTGGCATTGGGGAGAGAACTCATTCTCTCCCTGTCTCTCTACCTCTCTCGCCCTCAGTGTTCTGTGGACTGTGGCATCGGGAAGAGAACTCATTCTCTCCCTGTCTCTCTACCTCTCTCGCCCTCAGTGTTCTGTGGACTGTGGCATCGGGAAGAGAACTCGCAGCGTTCGCTGCGTCAGCGACGACGGCAACGACGTGAGCGACACGGAGTGTAGCACCAGGCTCCGCCCAGAAGGAAGTGAGGAGTGCAACATGGGACAGTGTGTCACCAACTGGTACTTTACTGACTGGAGCAAGACTGTAAGTCACACACACACACACACACACACACACACACACGTACGCACGCACACACACACACACACGTACGCACGCACGCACTCACATACACACGTACGCACGCACGCATGCACGCACACACGCACGCACACACGCACTCCGGATGGCCGGATAGTTACCCGCAAGGTTCCCAGTTCGAACCCGGGCTCCCCCAGAGTTAGTGTCCCTGAGCAAGACTCTGAACCCCTATTTGCTCCCGATGTGCAGGTTGGTGCCTTGCATGGTTTCCTCTGCCATCTGTGTATGAATGTGCCATCTGTGTACACACACACACACACACACACACACACACACACACACACACACACACACACACACACACACACACACACACACACACACACACACACACACAGAGAGACACACACACACACACACACACACACACACAGCACCTCAGAATGCAATACATTTTTAATAAAAAGGGGGAAAGATCTTCCTGTAATTTGCTCAATCTTGTAGTTTAACATACTCGTTCAGTGGCCTTGTTGTTAGTGTCTGCTCTGATACTGATACTTCCCCATTATTTACGTATTGTACATTTTGTTTGGTTTATTCTTATGTTTGGTAATCCTCAAATGTCCTTTCTATGTTGTGTTTTTTAAACTTTTTATTTTTTATTTTTTATGTTTTGGTCTCCTTTGTAAGTATGTTATGTTGCACTGCTCTGGATAAGTGTCATTGCTTACATGAGTGATGTATAAATGGTGTTGCTTTTCAAATCTTACTGCATGTGTTTGGTCTTGCTGTAGGTCCAATCATATGAGTTGATTTGGAGAGGCTTTAATTGTCAATTTTGCATTGCATAATAAGTCCTGTTTGATCACGTAGAAATTGGTTTCAATGAGATATTCTCTCTCTCTCTCCCCCCCTCTATCTCTCTCTCTCCCCCCCCTCTCTCTCCTCCCCCCCCCCCCCTCCCCCCTCAGTGTTCAGCAGAGTGTGGTCCAGGGATAGACAGGAGGGAGGTGGTGTGTCTAACAGGAGGTGCAGGAGCAGATCGGGGAGAAGGAGCAGGAGGAGGTGACTGTGTCGTGGACAAGCCAGCAGAGATGAAGGCCTGTAACGGTGGTCCGTGTGTGTCCGTCACCAGCTGGTACAGCAGCCCCTGGTCCCAGGTAATTAGGGACAGACACGTCATGGATGGAACATGGTGTCCTTAACCCATTTTGCGCAGGAACCCCTTTTGGTGTTAGCATTATGTTATGCTTGATCTACAAGCTCATAGCGCGCCACCGAGTGGCGCGCTACGAGCTTGTAGGTCTGCTATTTTTGAAAAATCGTAGAACCACTGACATAGAAACATAGCTTTTTCAGAAAACTGTCAGGATGTAGAAGACATTTTTAGAATCAGATCTCAGGTCAAAATGGGTTAAACGTGTGATTTGTAGGGCTGGGACTTTAGCCGATTCTTTCCCGTTACCATACAGTAGGTCGTAACATGGTTTCCTCTGCCATCGGTGTGTGAATGGGTGAATGTAATGCACAATCTATGTAAAGCGCCTTGCTATATAAATGCACCGTTTATTATTTATTGCCATGGTTATTAATGTCTGTATTGTCTGTATTGTGCTCATCTCCTCTCGTGCCGTCAGTGTAACGTCCGCTGTGGGAACGGAACGCAGCGACGTGACGTCATCTGCGTGCGGAAGGCGGGGAGCGATTTGGGCGTGGTGCCGCCCGGCGAGTGTCGCCAGCAGGGGGACAAACCCCCCGCCGTGAAGGAGTGTCACATGGTCAACTGTCCCCCAGCCTGGTTCACCACGGAATGGACCGCAGTAAGGCACACTTCTTAACCTTTTTTAACAGGCTCCCTTGCATGCCGGTTTTATATTGATTAACCCATTTTGGTGTTTTAAAGCATTATGTTATACTTCTACAAGCTCATAGCGCGGCACCGAGGGGGGGGGGGGGTATGCTTCATTGTATGACTGTGTGTCGTGCGACAAACAAATTGCAAATGTACAATTTGTGTGTGTGCGTGCGTGTGTCACAGTGTTCCAGTTCGTGCGGGGAGGGCATGCAGGTGAGAGAGGTACGGTGTCTCACGCAGGACAAACAGCACAGTCCGGACTGTGAGGGCGACTTCAAACCTCCACATCGACAGATCTGTAACATCCTCCCCTGCAGCCCACAGCTGCCTGGTACGTGTTTACCGCCACCGTGTGAATGCAACAATGTCACACTAATAAAGATCTATATTTCCATTTGACAAAACAGACTTGAATTGCTTTGATGAGACTAATTTATAGTGGGTGGGTGGCCAGTATTATTAACCCATTTACACCAGGAAAGCATCTAAGTGTAATTTTAGAGTTTTGCATTGTCTATAAAAAAAATCACACCCGTGTGAAGTGAGGGGCGCTAATATGTTAAAGTCTAACTCATGTTGATTAGGTGATGTAATGGTGATGTAAAACAAACGGTGCAAACACAATCATTAAACACCATTAACAATAAAGAGACAATATGACGTAATGAGGCATACAATATGACGTAAAATGTTCCTGTTTACAAAACGAACATTGAACTAAATGTTCAATGTTCAATGTTCAATTATACATAATTTACCTCTCCTCTCCTCTCCTCTCCTCTCCTCTCTTCTCCTCTCCTCTCCTCTCCTCTCCTCTCCTCTCCTCTCCTCTCCTCTCCTCTCCTCTCCTCTCCTCTCCTCTCCTCTCCTCTCCTCTCCTCTCCTCTCCTCTCCTCTCCTCCAGATGAGAACTGCAGAGACAGACGTCATAACTGTGTGATGGTGGTTCAGGCCAGGCTGTGTGTCTACTCCTACTACAAGACCTCCTGCTGCGCCTCCTGTACCCAGAATGCTCAGCGCACCAAGAGGCACTGACCCCGCCCTCGCCCCGTCGTCGACCAATCAGAGACGAGACGACCAGGTCAACCAAGGGGTCGGGGGTTACCGTTGTAGTCGAGCCACGTTCTGAGGAAACGACTCCAAAACGAAATATGAAATACGTTTTCCGAAAAAATATACGAAGGTGTACGTTGGAGAAAATATAATTTGAATGGCCAAAAATATATCTAAAATATATTTCTATGTATATAAAATATATAAGTGCGTTTTCAAATGACCGCTTTCCAAATATTTTAAAGCATTAAATTAAAAAATATACGAATATAAATTATATGGAAGAAAAAAAAACAATATACCGTACGGAGACGAGAGCGACAGTACGACTGTTGTTCATTGGTCGTTCTGTAATAGGAATTCTGATTGGTTCAAAGGACACCTTCCAGCCATGATTCATGGGTTGCTATGACAACTCTCGTAGTAACCGAGGGAGCGAGCAGGTGTTTGGGTGACCTCGGGGGCGCCGTTTCTCAACCTCTGGTCCGGGGGCCCGCACGGGGTCCTCATGGTCGCTTTCGGGACGGTATAAACTCTGAGAGTGTACAACATGGAACCAAATGGACCTGTACGGGTCCATTTGGTTCCATTTTGTACACTCTCAGAGTGAAATTTACGCAGAGGCAAGGTAGATTGGGGTTCCCAACCACACTGGGTCAGTTGTCCTGACCCCTTGATCCATGACTTATACATTATGGATAATTAGTGTGGATTTACCTGTATAGACTTATTCGTCTCAACTATTGGCTATTTTCACCGTTTTTGTTTTCTAATTTATGGAATTTTTATTTTATTTCTTTGTTAAATTACCGAGGGGACTGGTTTTAATTCAGGAACATTTCTGCTTTTTGGGAATGCTTTTTTGAAAGTGTTTTGAAATAATAATAATAATAATCAAAAAAACAAAATGTAGGAAACAAACAATAAAGGGAACTATAAAATAGCTCAAGGCTGTATTGCTGATTACTTAGCTTAGGACCCCCGCAGTGGTGTCCGGTTAGAACTTAAACCAGGATGCTTTGACTTCTGCCTTCTCCCTGAAGCCGACCCTCTATATATTCTCCGACCAGGCTTGTCACGATGACTAAGCCAGTTAGATCTATCCATATATGGTTCTACCATATCTATCTGATATCAGCACTAGGTCGGCTCGGGCCCAAATATAGGGATTGTCATACTAAACATGTCATATGTCGTATAGCCCAACGTCCTAGTCAGAGTCTTCGTTACAGGAACCATAAAAATGGGTCCGCGACCCACAAATGGGTCCCGGCCCAGTGTTTGGGAACCCGTGCGGTCTAGCGGGGCCCCCAGACCAGCCGTTGAGAAACAGCGCCACCTAGCAGGGGACCCCAGACCAGCTGTTGAGAAACAGCGCCGCCTCAGCGCGTCGGAGGCTGTCGTCACCTTCCAGGACTTTATCCACTGTGATTATGTTATATAAAATAACTAGTATTATATATGATCAACAAACACCCTGACAGCTTGTGTTCATTGTTATTGTGTACATATTACATATTCATGTGTTCAGTTGCCGTATATATATATATATTCAGCCATGCACTTCAAACGCCAACCAAAATGTAGGTTTCATTAAGTGTCCTTCAAGCCCTCCTTGAAGGAGCGTACCAGACCCTTTTTGACATTGTGGATCCTATATGTCCAGTGGCGTGCGCAGACATTTTGAGGAGCAGCAGGTGCTTACGGTATATAGCGTTAAATGTGTGCCGGGCCCGCCCGGCTGGTGTTTGCATCCGGCCCGCCGTTTGCGATACGCCACTGTTTCTATTTACAGGCGTCACACCGTGAAGTGATTGAAAAATGATTTGTGTAGTAATGTCCGGGTGTTCTCCCTGGAGCGTGCACGCTTGGGGACAGATCCTTACTGCGCTGTATGTACAGTATGTTCACAATGCAAGTGGCATTGCTCACATAGGCTTACTGTACTTCCCCCCATCCATACTTGATGGGTGGAGATTCAACCATTTCAGCCACTAGAGGGCGCCTATATCCCCACATTGCTATTGCCCATACTGAGTACTGACACAAGTACTATTTTCAATCATTCATTTGATTTAGATTTCATGTCATAATTGATTATATATATATATGTTTTAACTATCCAATTCCAGTTTTGAGGAATGATGTAACTATCAAAGTGAACGTCGTAAAGGACAACCCACGTATGGAAAAGGCTGGTATGCTCCTTTAAGCTCGTCAGTTTGTACTTCAGTGACGGTGTCGCTTCCCGACAAACGTTAGTTATATTTCGGGAAGCAACAACCCTGTGGTGCGATGAAATATAAATGAAGATAATCACCCTGCTGCTACACACTCAACATCCTCAGTGTTCATTTGGGTAACTCTCAGAGTTAAACCTGGTGTAAGTCAGTGCTTCTCAACCTTTTCAGAACTGGGACCCCCCCCCACAATAATCATATTTGAACTGAGGACCCCCCACAATAATCATATTTGAACTGAGGACCCCCCACAATAATCATATTTGAACTGAGGAGCCCCCACAATAATCATATTTGAACTGAGGACCCCCCACGATAATCATATTTGAACTGAGGAGCCCCCACAATAATCATATTTGAACTGAGGAGCCCCCACAATAATCATATTTGAACTGAGGAGCCCCCACAATAATCATATTTGAACTGAGGAGCCCCCACAATAATCATATTTGAACTGAGGACCCCCCACAATAATCATATTTGAACTGAGGACCCCCCACAATAATCATATTTGAACTGAGGAGCCCCCACAATAATCATATTTGAACTGAGGACCCCCCACAATAATCATATTTGAACTGAGGACCCCCCACAATAATCATATTTGAACTGAGGAGCCCCCACAATAATCATATTTGAACTGAGGAGCCCCACAATAATCATATTTGAACTGAGGAGCCCCCACAATAATCATATTTGAACTGAGGAGCCCCCACAATAATCATATTTGAACTGAGGAGCCCTGCCCCTGATACGTATTTGGAATTGTAGGAGTTGAGGCATGACATTTTGTTTGACTCGGTTCCACAGATTAATATTGTGAAAATATCGCCTATTTTATTATCACAATGTTCGCCTCCTTCTTTTTATTTGACATTTTTTGACCAGTTATTTATCGTACAGTTTGTTGATTTACTTTTGATACAGTAATGGTCTTTTTCTTTTCTTTCATTCTTTTGTCACCTGGGGACCCCTCCAAAATGATATGGGGACCCCTCCAAAAGGATATGGGGACCCCTCCAAAATGATATGGGGACCCCTCCAAAATGATATGGGGACCCCTCCAAAAGGATATGGGGACCCCTCCAAAATGATATGGGGACCCCTCCAAAAGGATATGGGGACCCCTCCAAAAGGATATGGGGACCCCTCCAAAAGGATATGGGGACCCCTCCAAAATGATATGGGGACCCCTCCAAAATGATATGTGGACCCCTCCAAAAGGATATGGGGACCCCTCTAAAATGATATGGGGACCCCTCCAAAATGATATGTGGACCCCGGACCCACAGGTTGAGAAGCACTGATCTACTCTAAGTGATATTGTTTGGTTAAAATGAGTGTTAAATAGCTTTGTATTCTGATAGTAACCTTTGCTGTAGGAATGTTGGTTCAGTAACAGGTGTCTCCCTAGCTGTCTCCCCAGCAAACACAAAATACATTTTCAGGGTTAGGATACCAATTTCATCCGATCAGGACTCAGGTAGCCTCAAAACCCAGACATTTTTATTAGGCAAAAACACAAGCAGACACAATTGGGAAGTGGAATACTATAAACATTGAAGCATGATAAATGACCTTTGTGGAGTGTATATTGGCTCAAATTGGTATCCCGACCTGAACATTTATTTTTTTGTTTATTTAACTGCTGGGGAGACGGAGGGGAGACCCCTGTTACTGAACTCTATAACAATGATTACTGTCACAATGGAGAGTTCTGACTTTTTTAACAAATAACTTTTTTTTAAACAAAGAAATATCACCAACACCATCATTACATTCAATTCAGTTTAATTGAATGTGTACAACTGTACACTCTCTGAGTCTGAGTTAAATGTACACTGATACACACATGTGTGTAGGAGCATTATTCTCATGGTCCATGATGATGAGATGGAGAGACTCCTGAAAGAATCAAATCATGAGATGTGTTTTTAATTTAAAATGTAAAACTGTTCAGATCAGAGGTTCACAAAAACGTCACACCCTCACCGTCGACGACGAGTCGGTGGGAACGGTGCTCTTCTGCCGTGATTGGTCGACAGAGTGCGTCTCGTGACGCTGTGATTGGACGCGAGAAACCCGAGCTCTGACGTCATCACAGCGACGACACGGTGTGATGTCATCGCGAACCTTTGACCTCGAGTCTCTGAGGTCAGACGGAGACTCGAGCTTGTGTCTAGAACACAATATAAAAATGAAAAAACTGTATTCTATTATGCTATGCTCGTCTCTGCTGCGCGCGTGTGTTTGTGCGTGCGTGCGTGCGCATGTGTTTGCGTGTGTACACGTACATGTTTGTGTACGTGTGCGCACAAGTGTGTTTTCGTGCGTGTTGTGTCATAAACACATGCTCAATACAGACACACTCCTGTATAAAAAGATGACATACATGTATACATGCAGTATACGCACGCACACACACACACACAGTGGAGTGCAGCAGAGTGATGTATATATACTGTATGTCAGCTATGTATTTTAATGTGTATAATATTGAAGTCATGTATGTACTGTATGTCTGTTTGTTCATCACATCTACTCGCCTTATCTTACTATCACACCCCCTGTGAGCCTGTTGTTGGACCTGTCCAATTGATCTGCGTGCGTGCGTGCGTGCGTGCATGCGTGCGTGCGTGCGTGTCCATGCGTGCGCAAGTGCATGTGAAAGTGTGTTCACTCACACAGGAGGCAAAAATATTTTTGTGCAATTACATACAAAGGCATTGCAAAGACCTACATAGAAAGCACGAATGAGGCGCAACAGCCGACGCGAATGAATAAATGAATGAATTTCACCTCATTCGCTAAAGTTGAAATATCCCAACTTGATCCCAAGATTCACTTCACCGTTCACATCTATAGACAGCCAGTCAGTGTGCCTTTTGTGAACATTTCTTGATTTTGACGCACCTATAATCAGTGTTGGAAAAAGTACTGTTTTACCTAAGTATCAATACCGCAATATAGAAATACTCTGTTACAAGTAAAAGTCCGGAATTTAAAATATACTACTAAAGTACAAAAGTATTGGCATAAAAATGTACCTTAGACTTACAAACGAGCTTCAGTTTATAACTCTGAGCATGCAAAAATGGCGTATGGACAATGCTTGTTTCAACGTGAGCCCTTTGTTTATCCGATATCATTAGGTCACATTATTAATGCTGCTCCTGTATATTTTAAGCTTGCGTGCTTTCACTTCATGCACTGGGACATTGGTTTGGTCGCCAGAAAGGCGTTCTGCGCGTCTTCCGAGCTCCGCCACTTGGATAGGAATGTGCCTCGCGCTGGACACGGCTCGTTCTTAACACATTTTGACCTGAGATCAGATTCTAAAAATGTCTTCTACATCCTGACAGTTTTCTGAAAAAGCTATGTTTCTATGTCAGTCGTTCTTCGATTTTTCAAAAATAGCAGCGCTATGAGCTTGTAGATCTGCTATTTTTCAATAGCTAAAGCATATCATAATGCTAACACCAAAATGGGTTCCCGCCCAAAATGGGTTAAGACCTGCAGGCGCCATGGCACAAAGTTCCTCCTTCAAAATAGGACCCACAGAGTTAAATTAAAACTGGTAAATGAATGCGGTAGAGGTCCCTGACTGTGCATATTTTTCCAGACAGTCTGTCCATATTTGCCTCTACAAAGTTTACAAAACAAGTCCCTGAGTTGGTCTTTGACTCAACAAAGTGCTTTCTGTTTACTCCTGACGTCTGACGTCTTGCCTAGCGGGACATTCTCCTCGGTCGTCACAGGCAGGAGAGATGCCGGTAACACGAGAAAAACACACGCAGCTTGACCGTAAAACATCTGTTGCTTTTAGTCGAGAATTAGAAGTGGTGGAAAGGAACAACGCACAACTGTATTAAGTAAATATTTGAGTGGTCCAACCACTCCTATAGACAGCTATGTGTGTGGCTGGGTCTGTCCCTGGCTCTGTCCGAGCACGAAAATAGCGTTATAGTGTTTGTTCAGCACCAAGTGCTAACACACAGACACACAGGCCAGGGAGGAGGGCTAGTACAGTACAGTACAGTACCACTCAGTTCAGACGGGTCTGATTATTTTTTACTTTATTGGAGTTTCCTATTTTTCCTAATACTTTTACTTCTACTCCACTAACATCTCAGAGACAAAAAAAATATGTTTTTCTCCACTACAATTATTGGAAAATGTTAATTAATAGTTACTTACTAGTATATTACTAGTAGATTTTGATTATCATCACAAAACATACACTAACCACTTCAGCCCTATATATACTTTGGCTATTATTTTCAAAGGATTTTATGCATTTGTAAATGTACTTTTGGTATACTCTATTTTGATGCCAATACATTTGTAATCTTTATACCAGACTTTTACTTGTAATAGAGTATTTAAGTGGTGGTATTGATACTTTCACTCAAGTAATACTGAGTAAAAGTAAGTACTTTTCACCACCACTGAGTGGGGAGTGAGGAATAGATCATGTAGTTGCTCAATCTTGATTCATTTCACACAGACAATTTGTATCCATTAAAACGGTGTTATTAGTATTTGTTTGGTAGTTTCCATAGTAACCAGTATGTGTACAGCGATTGACAGCATGCATGAATAGGCAAGTAGGCGAGGCGAACAAAAACGAGAAGAATTTGTCCCAGCAACCAAAAACATGCAAATGAAGCGACACAAAAGAATATACTTAGCCGCCTGTGTGAATGCACCTTGAGAGAGAGAGAGAGAGTGTGTGTGTGTGTGTGTGTGTGTGTGTGTGTGTGTGTGTGTGTGTGTGTGTGTGTGTGTGTGTGTGTGTGTGTGTGTGTGTGCCTGCCTGCGTGCGTGCGTGCGTGCGTGCGTGTGTGTGCCTGCCTTTGAGTGTTGAATCCTTGCGTCTCCTCTTTACTTTTATATAAACAGAAGTGCTTTGATGATAGTAATTTATCTCTTATAAAAAGAACATATAATTTATTTTGTAGAAGCAGTCTGAAAGGTTATACTGTTGATAAATGGATTTTATATGATTTACAAAGTAAAAAAGAAAGAAAAAAAAAACATGTCCCAAACAAAGTGTCATTTTGTTTTCAATAAAATTGATATGAGAAAAAAATGGTCTCTTGCAATGTTTCACCTGGTGTCTGTCTGTCTGTCTGTCTGTCTGTCTGTCCATACATCATCAACCGCTTATCGGGAGTCGGTTCCACCAGAGAGCTCCAGACCTACCTTTCCCAGGTATCGAATCGAATCGCAATATATTTAAGAATCGCAATATAAATCGAATCGGCGTGCGTGCGTGTGTGGTGGGGGATTTGTGTTACTAGGTGTGGTACTTATAGTGCGTATAGATGCATGAGTATTTGTATTAGATTAGTTGTATCTACATTATCTATCTGTCTCGCATTGCCAGTTGTGGGAATTTTGCGCCAACTTGAGGGCAAAATACCACATACAGTACACGACGTCAGGACAGGAGTCGGTTGGTCTTGGCGATGCCGGGGCTGCTTGTACGCAACCCACAAGCTGTCTGCCCTCGTGTGGTGTGTGAGTCTGTGATTATCCTCTTTTCTGCAAGGTGTTTGTTTCCTAAAAATCCACAGTATACTGTACATGTTATAAGTTACTTTCTGTCCTTGCAGGTGATTATTTTTTTATAAGTGGAGTTTGGAAGGGCTCGTTTAATATCACTCAACGGCCCTGCGTACCACTGCTTTGAATTTGCACATAATGCAGGAGGCAGCAGAACGTTGCTTTGCTTTGGGCGGCGGCGGTGGATCAGGGGTAGAGCGGCCGGATGGTAACCGCAAGGTGGCCAGCTCGAACCCGGGCTCCCCCAGAGTTGGTGTCGAAGTGTCCTTTAGCAAGACACTGAACCCCTAATTGCTCCTGATGTGCTGGTTGGTGCCTTGCATGGTTTCCGCCGCCATCGGTATATGAATGTGTGTGTGGATGGGTGAATGTAATGCACAATCTATGTATAGCGCCTTGGATAAAGGGCGCTATATATAAATGCACCATTTACCATTTTGCTGAAAGCGGGCACTTCCAAACTCTGATGGCAAGATGGCTGCGCGGTCTGCCAAATTGTCTTTTGGGTTTTGGGGAAGAGGACTAACAAACAAACCAACTCCACCTCTGTGTAACAGAGTTTAGTGGATCTAAGGTTCCACTTGCTCCATCAGTAATGATATTTCTTATTGGTTAGTGGGCGGCACCTCATTAAATAACACTGTCCACGTTTAGAGTGGTGTCAGTCTAACTTGAGACATGCCCATGATGACGTGCTGAGGATTGGGTGTGTTGGGTTACACAGAGAGAAGCTGACCAGATACTCTCTAGGTCGTCCTCAGACGAGCCTTCCATCGTCGCCTCCAGTCATCCTGGTTCTCCATACATCCGACCAGCTCGTTGGTGCTTTGCACTCCTGCATCTTTCTTGAGTACATCCACATAATGTTTGTATGGGACATCCTTGTGACCGGTGCCCGTGTGTTGGTTCCCACAGCACCAGTTTGCTGGCTGCGAGCTCTTGGTGTCTTTGGCAGTGTCCTGCGAGTCTCATTCTCCTGGCTGCTATTTTGTCGCTCACCCTGAATATTCCGGCATACAGATTCTCATTGTGTATTTTACCAGGTTAAACTGTCAACAAAGAGAGAAGTCGTCTGGAACTTCATTATTCCACAACAGACTTGTACTACACGCAGATCAAACGTTATACATCTGCAAAAACACCAAGGGCCTGAGGGTTGTGCGCAGTGCTGTGGGTCAGCGACCCTGCCACGTATGAAGACCTAGCTACATCAAAGACCTGTTTGATGCCTGTCAGAGAGGGAGGGGGGGGGGGGTGTTTGTACACACACAGACTTGCCTATAGTATCCCTTTAACCAATGAAAAAGCTTATGTGCTAATATCCAGCACAAAGAGGATGAAGAAAGCTGTATCTATGTCTGCTAACTCGACCGTGTTTGTTCGACCACATGAGGGCGCCAGGTCACAATATACAACCTGACAAATCAAAAACTGTGTGTGTGTGTGTGTGTGTGTGTGTGTGTGTGTGTGTGTGTGTGTGTGTGTGTGTGTGTGTGTGTGTGTGTGTGTGTGTGTGTGTGTGTGTGTGTGTGTGTGTGTGTGTGTGTGTGTGTGTGTGTGTGTGTGTGTGTGTGTGTGTGTGTGCGCGTGCGTGTGTGTGGGGGGGGGACCTTCTGAAAGCTTCATGGGCAAAGATAATCAACTTCAAAATCTCAAAAAATAGGTCAAAATGACCTCTCAGTCATGCTAGTGTAATGTGTTTGTGGGTGTATAGTTTCTGCTGTTTATCATTTTAATAACAGCTATAGTTCTACACATGTTGGATTGTAAATTTGTAATATTAACTGTATTCACATACTTAAAATCTCATTATGTAACAAAATGAGATCACTTACAGAGAGTTTTACTGTGTATATAGAAGCTTGTCACGTGGTCGTAAAACAGTTCAAACAATGTCATAAAACATGATAATCCTTGAAAATGATAATAAAACACACTAGGCTATCTCTATCTAATGGACTCGTCTGCCTCAATGGCTTTTTCATTAGGCCTATTTATATAGTGTATTAGCCTCACTAATACGACATTAACCCCAATTCAATATTTGTAGCATTGTCAACACTCAACAGTAACACGCAGTGCTGACTTACACAATAAGACCACACTCTAAAACCACCTCGTCAGGATAGCCTTTCCCAGCTGAGGCCTAGTTAAGATGTCCCCCCCTCCCCCCACACACACCCAACCCATGCATGCTTCTAGCACATGTCTTTTTTCATTTTTCAATTTTGTTGGTTCCTTTTCTTCAATGTAAAGCAACTTTGGGTACTTAGAAAAGCGCTATGATGAAAACCCTCAATTCTATTTTGAGATGAGTGCCATACCATACTTCTGTTTTGTATGTGTGTCTGGAGTTAACATTACTCTAATAGCGTAGTTAAAATAGGCCTGGACAGTCCCGGACAGAATTGGACAGTCTTGAAGACCACAAATGCCAGGGAGGATTTTCTCTGCCAGTCCAGTGACTGCAAATTATGTCTTCCCTGAGTATTTATTTGTTTTAGAGGGGGAAATAATCACAGCATTCTGTCTTTAACCATTTGTAAACTCTTGGTTAACCCTGTAGCACACGGATATATTTCTACTTGCAAAAAAGAGATTTCAACCTTACTACTACTTTTTACTACTAGGACTTATCAGAGGAAATTATGTTTTTTTTCAAATGATTTATAATAATTATTAAAATAATAATAATAAATTAATAATTTACATTTGGGGGATATCTTTCACAATAATAAATAAAACATGTTCTAGACATTCTAATGATCACAAAAAGCAGACCTATCGATGATCCAGACCTGGAGCAGACCTATCGATGATCCAGACCTGGAGCAGACCTATCGATGATCCAGACCTGGAGCAGACCTATCGTTGATCCAGACCTGGAGCAGACCTGGAGCAGACCTATCGATGATCCAGACCTGGAGCAGACCTATCGATGATCCAGACCTGGAGCAGACCTATCGTTGATCCAGACCTGGAGCAGACCTATCGATGATCCAGACCTGGAGCAGACCTATCGATGATCCAGACCTGGAGCAGACCTGGAGCAGACCTATTGTTGATCCAGACCTGGAGCAGACCTGGAGCAGACCTATCGTTCATCCAGACCTGGAGCAGACCTATCGTTGATCCAGACCTGGAGCAGACCTATCGTTCATCCAGACCTGGAGCAGACCTATCGTTGATCCAGACCTGGAGCAGACCTGGAGCAGACCTATCGTTGATCCAGACCTGGAGCAGACCTATCGTTGATCCAGACCTGGAGCAGACCTATCGTTCATCCAGACCTGGAGCAGACCTATCGTTGATCCAGACCTGGAGCAGACCTATCGTTGATCCAGACCTGGAGCAGACCTGGAGCAGACCTATCGTTCATCCAGACCTGGAGCAGACCTATCGTTCATCCAGACCTGGAGCAGACCTATCGTTCATCCAGACCTGGAGCAGACCTATCGTTGATCCAGACCTGGAGCAGACCTATCGATGATCCAGACCTGGAGCAGACCTATCGTTGATCCAGACCTGGAGCAGACCTATCGTTGATCCAGACCTGGAGCAGACCTATCGTTCATCCAGACCTGGAGCAGACCTATCGTTGATCCAGACCTGGAGCAGACCTATCGTTCATCCAGACCTGGAGCAGACCTATCGTTGATCCAGACCTGGAGCAGACCTATCGATGATCCATTTACTTTTTAAAAACGTTATATGTCTAGTACTCCATATGCTGTACATCTCAGGCTAATATCATTCTTTGCACTTGACTACAGTTGTTATTTTGACAACTTTAGTTACATGTTACTTTTTTTCATTATTAATAATGAAATAAAACATGTGATTAATTAGTCTCTAGGTTAAACTCAGCAGTAGGCTATATAAAGCACTATATAAAGTAAATTATAATGAGATTATTAGTTAATACCATTAGTGTTTGTCTCTGCCAGGCCAGAACAGCCGGGAGCGGGGATTGTGCTTTCACCCCTGTCCGATTATATGATCCACCCATTTAAGGTGGTTGCATACTGGTGCGTTTTTTCGCGGTGTTTTGCGAATCCGAAAGTAGTAGGCTATCACTAGCTGTCAACCTGTCACCAACACTCACTAGACAGCTGCGGAAAACGTATAAAATCGACCCCGGTCTGAAAAAACGTTATTCTGACAAAATATATTCGGCGGCAGTGTGCAGACGTGATGGATATAACGTGAGGTTGATTTGTTTTTTAAGTCCTCCGAAATTCGTTCCAATATTCGCCAGAAAAAACCACACCAGTATGCAAATTCTAGCCTTGCGTAGCGTCGTAGCGATACTAATTAGTCTCGTCCCTCTCAGCATTAGCAGCATTTTGTTCCTGCAATGTATTATGTCCCGCCCCTGGTTGGTTATAGCCTGGTTCCAGACGAATCTGGTTGGCTCGTCACCACTTCGGCCGTGAAGTCCTCCCACAATTGAGAGAGGCCAGACTAATAGGCTGGCTATGCGAGGCTCTGTGCAAACACCTTTAGGCCTACATGTTGCAATATCAAAGTGATGAACACATCAATGCAGTACAATCCAATAATATATGATTGTGAAATCATGGACCATTCCTAGATAACATGTACTTTTACGAGTTGGTTCTGTAAGTATATTTTGATGCCAACACTTTTTGTACTAGGCTACTCAAGTAATATTTTGAATTAAGTATTGAATAGTAGACCTAGTATATTTCTATATTGTGCCTGGAATTGTCTTTTACTTAGAAATAAATAAATAAATACCAAATGACCACCATTGTGTCTCGTGTGTGTGCGTGTGTGTGTGTGTGTGCGTGCGTGCGACGCATGCCTCAGAATCAGTGATGTAAAGTAACTATACATGTAGTCAACTGCAATAACTACAATTTTGAGGTATTTTTACTTTACCAGAGTATTTCTTTTTTTTTGGCTTTTGCCTTTATTTTATATTTTTTTATGGAGGGACAGTAAGCTGACAGGAAATGGGGAGAGAGATGGGGGGAAGACATGCAGTAAGGGCCGTTGGGATCGGGAGTCGAACCCGCAGCACACTGCCAGACTGGATTACCAGCCAAGGTGCCTGGACCACTGAGCCACGGCCCAGGCCTTTACAAGAGTATTTCAAATGTAATTTCAAATTCCACTACATCCCAGAGGCAAATATTGTACTCCACTACAATTTGATTATTATTACAAATCATACATCAACCACTTCAGGCCTAATACTATACATACTTTTTGGCTATTTGAAAATAGCAGATCTACAAGCTGACAACGCGTTGCATCCAGTGTTGGGTCAGCTTAATTTATCTTAACTTAACTTGCCCAACACTGGTTGATTTATTTGACTCATATGTTTTTGAGTGGTGCAAGGAACAGCTATTTCTTTGCGGCTTTCGCCTTTATTTTATATTTTTTATAGAGGGACAGACAGTAGGCTGACAGGAAATGGGGGAGAGAGATTGGGGAGTGACATGCAGTAAAGGCCGTTGGGATCGAGAGTCGAGCCCGCGGCACACTGCCAGGCTCGGGCTGCCGGCCAAGGTGCCTGGACCGCTGAGCCACGGCCCAGGCCCACTCCAAGGAACAGCTATGTCCCTATGTTTAGAGTACCAAATGTTTAGAGTAGGGGCCACTCACTTCAGACTGGTCTGATTTTTTCCAGTAAGAATTGAGGCTTGAATACCTTCAAGGTATAGTGTAGTAAGCAATGGGTCTATTAAAGTTAATTGATAGGCCTATTAGCTATGATTCATTGTTACCTGCAGTGTTGGGCAAGTATAGCTGACCCAATACTGCAAAACAGTGAATCATAGCTAATAGGCTTATTCATTAACTTTAATAGACCTATTGCTTACTCCACTGTATACGTGCAGGTATAGAGGGTATGCGCATGCTTAAAGTGAATGGCACATCGAGTGGCAAAGCAACATGCAAAGTGAGTTTAACATTGTTTAACGTTGTTTAATGCAATCAGATAAGACTTTTCTGTTTGGATGTATGGGCTGTCAAGGCCAGAAAGTCGTTTTTTGCCACTCAGTAGGCGTTCCTGCATAACTTCCGGGTTTGATGATGATGTCACGCGCATACCCTCTATACTGTACTATTAGAGACTCAATTCTTTACTGGAAAATAATTTCAAATAAATAATTAAAACCAGTGTTGGGCTACATGTAGCTGACCCAACAAACACTGGTTGCATCGTCACCTTGAAGATCTGCTATTTTCCAAAAGATTTTTTTTTATTCTTTTTTTATTTTGTACTTTTGAAATGGGACATAATGTATATGAGTATTGAGTTAGCCTGTATAGGCCTACTTTTACTTTTGGTAATTTAAGTATATTTTGATGGCAATACTTTTGTAGCTTACTTTCACTCGAGTAGATTTTGAATACTGGACTTTTACTTCCTTGTACTTGAGTAAAACAATGTGAGAGTGCTCATAAAATCATGTAATATGGACATCCCCCCTCGGCCCCTCCTCCCTCCGTGCATGACGTCGCCACCGCTCCACGTGCCAAACTGTCTAATCAGCGACTCACCACGAGCCGTCCGTAGGTCAACACACACAGTCACACACACACACACACACACACACACACGCAGTCACACACACGACCTCGTGGAACCAGCATGGACGGTTTTATGTCCTTTAAATGTATTTTATTATGTGAAACTAACTTGTTGTGCAGCTTGTGCTGCTGCTGTCTTTGGCCAGGACTGGAGTAGGACTCCCTGTAAGTGAAAAGTGGTTTTGAATCTCAATAGAATAGTCAAATATAAAGGTGGGGGAAAAGGGAAAATATCTAGACGGTAGACCTAAATATGTCAGTTAAATTGGCTAACTCAGCTCAGCTGGCTGATTATTAGCCTATTATATGAGCTGTATTTCAACTCTCTCTCACTCTCTCTCTCTCTCTCTCTCTCTCTGTGTGTGTGTGTGTGTGTGTGTGTGTTTGTGTGTGTGTGGGGTGTGTGCGTGTGCGTGTGCTTCAGCCCGGCAGAGGAACACTCATGTGGCTGTTAACGTCACAGTGTCCGCCCCTGGCGGCCCCTGCCCAGGTCACGTTACACTCAGTTTGGTGACCTGTTGGATTCTGTGACTCCAGATGTCAGGTCGACCGTAGAATGATTCAACGCAGGAGGAAGTCACAGGTAGGCTACCAGTAGGCTACTACTGAGGTACACATTACAGATATATGGTTGTTGTTGTACTTACTAGTAGTTGTAAGGTGTTGGTTGGTTCGTTCTCATATTTATTATTGGAGTAATTTCCTTGAATTAGTCGAGTAATTTGAGTAGTCGAGTCCTTAATTAGTCGAGTAATTTATATTGATTAATTGATTTATTTGATTGGTTGATTGATTTACATTTTTATTTCACAGTATGCAGAAAAACGAAAGCACAAGTCAATACAAAAACTGTTACTTTGTGGACAAACCATGATTTAAAGCATTTAACTTGTTTTCAGGGTCCCCCTATTTCAATTAATCAGAACATTTAGCCTAAAGACGTACAAATAAACAATAATAATAATTAAAAATAAATAAATAAATACATGAAATCATAAAGAAAGTAAAAAGGGAAAAACATGTAGGCTACAGGTATGGGGAAAAGGGGGACCAGAGGGACCAGTTTCAAATTGCAGCCAATGAGTGCTCTAGCTTTGAGAGCGGTTTTGAAGGAGTCAAGGGATTCACAATTTCGCATGTCTTAATGCATTTCCGCATTTGGTAGAGCGTTCCACATTTTAGTGGCATAGGAGCAAAATTAATTTAATCCCTTGTTTGAGCCGAATCAGGGTTGCACGTGGTTTGTTGAACTGTGGACTTCGGTTTGTGAGTGTGGACTTCGGTTTGTGAGTGTGGTTTGTGAGTGTGGACTTTGTTGACATGAAGGAAGTATTTTCTATTTTGACATGCAGGTACATGGGTATCTTTCTTCTTATAGTGGTGTAGCGAATCGTAGACCAGGCCCAAGATGCTGTACTCTGTCGACGTCAACCCTAAGCCATTCCAACTTATCAAAATGGGCAGGGGTGAGGAGGTCGGGTCGTGGAGTGAGGCCATATGCATACAAATAGGCCTATATAGGTTAGTTTCGTGTTTTTTTGCCCCCTAGGCCTACATATAGTTTAATTTATAACACATAATTTTGTCTTTATCAGTAGCTGTCATAGTTCAAAGGTTAAACTCTTCTGTCTAGTTTCATTATTGGATACAAAATAATATAGGCATGTATAATATCTCGCATGCAGCACCGGTCACAGGATTCTACAGGTCACCAGTCTCAGTGTAGCACCGGTACTCCCCCGTTCTGGTCGAGCTCCTCCCTCCCTCTCTCTCTCTCTCTCTCTCTCTCTCTCTCTCTCTCTCTCTCTCTCTACTTTTCACTCTTCTCCTCTCCTCTCCGTTCTCCTCCACACCGGGCCGACCTCTCCTCCTCCTCTCCCCCGGTGAACAAGCTCTCCTCTCCGGGAAAAGGACCATAAAAGAAGACCCTAAAAGAACCAGCGGGAGAGGAGACCACCACCACCACCAGCACCACGGATTAATATGAATTAATCATGCGTCAATAATAATAAAAGTCTCGCGCTATCCCCTTAGCACGTTAGTTATTAGATTGTATATATTATTATTTTTATTTTTTTGTATAAAACCATGTTTTTACTTCTGAAGGGAAGATTCGGATGCAGAAGAAAAGAATGGAAGAAGTGATCCGGTCCGGACGGTGAACTTTAAAGTCCCGTATAGCAGCAGAGCAACACCTGGACCGGACTCTCGATCCGGACGGAACTGTGAAGTGTGAACCGTTAACACCGGACCGTTATTCAGGGTTTAACCGGATCGACAGGACGGACTAACGGATTCATTATAGGCTACTAGTGCTAACTGGACCGTTATAATTATATAGCCCATTGTTGGGCTGCTTTATATTCTGTTTGATACTGACTGTGAAGAAGAAGAGAGAGTTCCAGCCAAGTGGTTTAGTCTCCTACACAACGGACGCAAAAAGTAAGTAGGCTACCGGGATTACCGGCGCTAAATCCGCTAATAGTAGTGTGAGACTGACACTGACTCTGTGACTGTGTGACTGTGTGTGTGTGTGTGTGTGTGTGTGTGTGTGTGTGTGTGTGTGTGCGTGCGTGTGCGTGCGTGCATGTGTGTGTGTGGTCAGGTTCTGGTTCTGTTTGAGTTAATATTATGGTCTAACAGTGGAGGTCCAACCCTTTCACTTTAGGGCTCAGTTATAATGAGAGAGACCGAGTCAGACTGCACCAGTTGGAACCCAAATCAATCAATCTACACTGTAACTTTCTTATTATACAGTCAACAGACCCTTTTGGGTCTATTATTTGGACCCCTGGACGGTCCCAGGGCCAGGCTTTGAGAAACACGTGGTCTTTAATTTAAGCAGAGCCGTGACGTCACACATGATGAGGGTTGTAACGTTCTGGATGCTAAATAATAACGTCCATCATGGGATCAGAGTCACATCTCACTCTGAAATCTAGCCCCCCCAAAAAACGTTAACTTTATTAAACCTGTTTTTTCGTGCCCATGTGATGTCCTCATAGTCAAAATAAATGGTCAATCATTAAGGAAAACAGCCAAAATAACAGAATGCAAGCTTGTAGATTGACTAGGCTATAGGGCTTTAAGTGGTCAATATTTAAACAACTGTTGTGTTGCCATTATAGCTGTCACTCTCATGTTTTAACATTTTTTGACTTTTGCCATTTTTTGGGAACCCTCTCTGAATCTTGTACATTTTTGTTTAGTAGCCTAAAAACAAGACACTGTTAATATCATGATACAAGGCTTCATGCTCGGGTTGCATTGTAAACCCATCTCAATAATAAGTTAACAACATGTTATGTTTGTCAAGGCTGTGTTAGTAGTTTTTGTTGTAAATGATTTGCTGCCTGACCCCGCCCATCTGGGGCCGTTGGGAAACAGAGGTTTGGCTCTTTCCGCTATTTCTGTCCGCCAGCTGCCGAGCTGAGCCGACTGACCGCGAACGCACGTGCATGGTGTGGTTGAGGAGGGGAGAGGCAGCGTGATGAACAGGCATGGTGTGGTTGAGGAGGGGAGAGGCAGCGTGATGAACAGGCATGGTGTGGTTGAGGGAGGGGAGAGGCAGCAGCGTGGTGTGGTTGAGGAGGGGAGAGGCAGCAGCGTGGTGTGGTTGAGGAGGGGAGAGGCAGCGTGGTGTGGTTGAGGAGGGGAGAGGCAGCGTGGTGTGGTTGAGGAGGGGAGAGGCAGTGTGATGAACAGGCATGGTGTGGTTGAGGAGGGGAGAGGCAGCAGCGTGGTGTGGTTGAGGAGGGGAGAGGCAGCGTGGTGTGGTTGAGGAGGGGAGATACAGCGTGGTGTGGTTGAGGAGGGGAGAGGCAGCGTGGTGTGGTTTAGGAGGGGAGAGGCAGTGTGATGAACAGGCATGGTGTGGTTGAGGCAGCGTGGTGGTATAGTCTCAGTGAGGTTCAGGGACAGTTGTTCCCAAACCTTTTCATGTCAAGGACCCCCAAATTGACACTAATTGAGCCCGCGGACCCCCCCATTTGAAAATATATTCCAGGGACCCCCCATAAGAGAAGATTGTTACTGCTCTAGCAGTGATTATCAACCCGTTTAATTTCAAGGACCCCCAGTTTGACATGCATATTAGTCTACGGACCCCCATTTAATGGGATTTCTATCTCTGGGACCCCAATTTATATTGTATAATCAATGTTAATTTAACTCTGAGAGTGTACAAATGGAACCATATGGACCTGTTAGGGTCCATTTGGTTCCATGTGTACACTCTCAGAGTTACAGACCCATAAGGGTCCATTTGGTTCCAAACTATCATTTAGCTGGGTACCCCCTGGAACTCCCTCAAGGACCACTGGGGGTCCCCGAACCCCACTTTGGGAACCACTGGTTTAGGGACTGAGGGATAGTGGACAGTGCAGTGGCTCAGGGGTAGAGGGAGTGGCCAGTAGAACAGCCGGATGGGAACCACAAAGTTCGATCCCGGACTCCCCCAGAGTTAGTGTCCAAGTGTCTTTGAGCAAGACACTGAACCCCTAATTTCTCCTGATGTGCCTTGCATGGTTCCCTAGTGTGTGAATGGGTGAATGTAATGCACAATCTATATGTAAAGCGCTTTGGATAAAAGTGCTATATAAATGCACCTTTTACCAGCCTAGTAATGGCAGAGGTGAAAAGTAACTACAGCTACAGTACAACAAGTACCCACATACTGTACTTGAGTACAATTTTGAGTTACTTTTACTTGTACTGGAGTATTTCCAATTTTAAATATGTAATACTCTTCTACTCCGTTACATATCAGAGGCAAATATTGCATAATAAATGGAGTAATTTTACTCTTACACCACTGGGTACTGGTAATATGTAGACATACTCTGTTACTAGCAAAAGTACTGCATTCACTATTAAGATTTATGAAACAGTATTATGAAAGTACAGCAGTAGAAAAAGCATGAATGTGTTCATCAGTGTTGCAGCTGGTAAAGGTGGGGCTGATTTGAGTTAGCCTACTACTCCCTACTACTTTATGTGCTGCTGCCTGGATTATTTATCAATTTGATATGAATATGAAAACTAACTGGTAACTAAAGCTGTCAAATATTTGTAGCCAGAGAAAGCAAAACAATATTTGTGTCTTGAGTCCGAGTCTGAGATGTAGTGAACTAGATCTATGAAACATTGGAAATACTCCAGTCAAGTAAAAGTGCCTCAGTCAGTACATGAGTAAATTACTTTCCACCGTTTTGTATTGATGACCTAAATCGGCAAAGTAGGCCTACTATAAAGCTGTCAAATAACTGTAGTGGAGTAAAAAGTACAATATTTGCCTCTGAGATGTAGTGGAGTAGAATATATAAACAACACTCAAGTCAAGTAAAAAGTACCAAAACATTGTGCAATACTTAAATTAACTTTAAGTATATTAGGTTATTTAATTTCGGCACAGTGAAGCATGTTGTTGTCCACTTTGCGCTCACACGCTCATGAGGAAATGTTAACAGCCTGTTTTTTTGAGCGGTGCCTCCGCTCCATTACGGAGCTATGTACGTCCGTCTGTCCGTATGTCCGTATGTCTGTCTCTGTGTCTGTATGTCCGAGCACGGAAAGCTGCGACACCTAAAGTGGCCAGTACAGTACAGCACAGAGTAAAGTGGCACAGAGTACACTACAGTACGAGCCCTGGGCTGTTCCTGGGGCTCTGGATGTTCCGGGGACCCCCAGGGACCCCCTGAACGGACCCCCCGGTTTGCCGCGCAAGTGGTGTCATTTTTACCTGCCTGTTTGCTCGAGGGGATGAATTGAATCTTGATTCGTGTCAGATCATGTGTCTGTAGGTGAGACATGACCTTTGACACCATCTAAATGTCTCAATAGAAGACCAGGGAGACCAAATACAACGAAACCAATTGTATAAGTTCTGTTGTATTAACATACTCTACCACATACATGGGCCACTGGTGGCCCGGGGGCCACATGCGCCCCCCACCTTCACTTAATGTGGCCCTCAGGTTAATATCAGAATACTGATATGATATTGGTTTCAGGCTGCTGTTCCACAACATGCAAACAATTACTTCAGTCTAAATTAGTAGCTCAATGCTCAACACAAGTATAGCCATATAAAGGCATTTGAAATGACATAAAAAATGTCAATATCAGGATTCCAATTCAAAAATAGCGAAAAACTATTCAAGATTTCAATTCGAATATAGCAAAAATAACTTTGCTACGACAGCAATGTAGCCCTCTGGAGTGAGTGTGGAAATATAGTGGCCCTCTCCATCGTCAAAGTTGCCCACCCCTGCTCTACCACACAGATTGGACAAAATCACATGTTATTCTATGTACTACTGGGGACATCAGTGTAAGGCATGGCTATATGACCGCGTGATGCTGTGGGCTTGGACTAATTAACTACACATTATGTAACACATGTTATGACAGGTCAGTCACATGTCAATCTGTCAGTCTTGCCTGTCACATATACTATCAGTCTTGCCTGTCTCATAATATACTATCAGAAGAACCAAAAACACAATACAATCCCTCTCTCTCTCAATCAGTGTACTGTAGATATGATGTCCTAGTGCAGAAGGTCAGTTTTAGGGCTGTTTTTATTGGTGAATAAGAATGCACACAATGCCTGTGTGTAGCAGAGTGGCTCAGAGCCCTTTTTGCCCGATGGCCTCAAAAGTCTAATATCTCCCCCAGTCCATAGGGATGTCCCTTTGGTCTAGTGGTTAAGATGTTGGACTTTCACGCGAGAGACCCCGAGTTTGAATCCCGGGCGTTACATATGTACAGTATCTATCTTGTATCTATCTGTCTGTCTGTCTGTCTGTCTGTCTGTCTGTCAGACCAAGTGGTGCTAGAGCACCTGTCCTTCTGCCCTCTGGACAGCCAAGTGGCCTTTTGAAAGTTATTTTCTTTTGTACAGTTTGTTCATTTTAATGTATTTTTGTTTTGTAGGCTACAGTGTACAGTATGTGGCCCATGGTGACATCGATCAATTCTGGATTAAAAGAGTCTAATATATTACTTGTGCCCCAAAATCTATAAAACTCACACACTATTTACTCATTCTGGGCGGGAACCCCTTTTGGTGTTTTAACTAAGCATTATGTTATACCGGTACTTTAGCTATTGAAAAATAGCAGATCTACAAGCTCATAGCGCGCCACCGAGTGGCGCGCTACGAGCTTGTAGGTCTGCTATTTTTGAAAAATCGTGAAAATGCGGCACAAATCTTTGAATATATATTCTTTCAGAAGACTTTTTATTTTATTTCGACGTCTGGCCTAAATGGGTTAATTTAAGGCAGCTGGCGGATCCACGCTCTGCACAAGGTGCCCTTTTTTCACTGGAGCACCTGCCCCTCTAAATGTCTGTGCACTGCACGCCACATGGGCATAGTTTTTGGCAAGTAAAATGTTAGGGTTGAGGCACCTGGCGAGGGAAGGAAGAGGTAGTCCCGTCCGTACAGCACATAGATGCCATTTTTACATGAAACAGTACACGGGTGTTACCAATGATACTAATGATATGCTGTAATTAAGGTTCATGTTCTATTTTTAAGTGGTGCAAACACTTCCTTAAGTAGCTAGCTTTGTGTGTGTGTGCCTGCCTGGCTGTTTATATTTGTAGCAGAGTATTTCCAGTGAGCCAACATCATGCACAATGTAATAGAGTAGAGTAGACTATAGCAGCACCCTGACTCTGTTTGTAGTTAGGTAAAGTTAGCTTTCTTCACAGATGTGTTCATGAAGGTGTCTATTATCACAGAAAAATGTGTTCCAACCCAACTCCCTTGGGAAACTTTGTGACAGCTGCTGAAAGTTGGGGTACCATTACCAACCAATTTAAAGGAGCATTCAGTGATTCGGGTGATTTGGGGAAAAAAACGGTCCACCCGGTAACAAGATGTGCACATGCACACGCTCTACAGTGGGGGAAGTACAACAGACCAACAGCACGCGCACCAATGCCAGCCACACTCGATCATGATTGGAGGAAGGCACCTCTCATCCTGATTGGATGAAAGCTTTGCCACCCAAAGCCCAAACCGAAACTAGGGTTTTTTGACCCCAGGGGCTCACTGGGGACAGGGAGGAACTCCTTATATGGCCAGCACACTTTATAGTAGGGAGGATTATCCAAAAAATAAGAAAAAATAAGTGATAGTTGAATTAAGTGAAATCACTGAATGTACCTTTAAGGCAAATAATTCCAAATTTAATTATACTTTATGTAGCATGTGACCTGTCAAACTAGGGGGTTTTCATGATGCTGAATCCATTCCAAGCATGAGTTTTGCACGAAAATACTCCTTGGGCTAAATTCGGCCATAGCCACTTGCCAAAATGTGCCCAAATGTGCTCACATTTGTGACGACGGCTATGGGCATTTTTAAGCAAAGGAGTGTTTTTTGTGCAAAACTAATACAACACATCTGTGAAGAAAGCTAGTGGTAAGCATTTTTTGTGCAGATTTACCACAACTTAAGCAAACTTTACTTTATTGACCTAGGCTGGGATCAAGACGCTCTGCTGTGTTCTGATCCTAACAATTGACCTAGGCTGGGATCAAGACGCTCTGCTGTGTTCTGATCCCGTCTAGAGGATCAAGACGCTCTGCTGTGTTCTGATCCCGTCTAGAGGATCAAGACGCTCTGCTGTGTTCTGATCCCGTCTAGAGGATCAAGACGCTCTGCTGTGTTCTGATCCCGTCTAGAGGATCAAGACGCTCTGCTGTGTTCTGATCCCGTCTAGAGGATCAAGACGCTCTGCTGTGTTCTGATCCCGTCTAGAGGATCAAGACGCTCTGCTGTGTTCTGATCCCGTCTAGAGGATCAAGACGCTCTGCTGTGTTCTGATCCCGTCTAGAGGATCAAGACGCTCTGCTGTGTTCTGATCCCGTCTAGAGGATCAAGACGCTCTGCTGTGTTCTGATCCCGTCTAGAGGATCAAGACGCTCTGCTGTGTTCTGATCCCGTCTAGAGGATCAAGACGCTCTGCTGTGTTCTGATCCCGTCTAGAGGATCAAGACGCTCTGCTGTGTTCTGATCCCGTCTAGAGGATCAAGACGCTCTGCTGTGTTCTGATCCCGTCTAGAGGATCAAGACGCTCTGCTGTGTTCTGATACCGTCTAGAGGATCAAGACGCTCTGCTGTGTTCTGATCCCGTCTAGAGGGAAGTGTCATAACATACAGCACATACTGTACCATTGTCACTTCAATGCACTATAGCTGTCACTCAATATGAGATCAGTGTTCACAGCCTTCACTGTTGCACTTCTACTGTTGCTACGCGCACACACATACACACACACACACACACACACACACACACACACACACACACACACACACAGGCTGCTTGACTTGCATTTCATAACCTCACCTGTTACGTAGCCACGTTGTTGCTGATACGTCATCAGCCAGCGCCACTCTGTCCATGCTTCTCACTGTTGAAAGAAATAGCGCCGTTCGAGACCTGAGAGTAAAAACCTATGGTAGAAAGTAAACGATTCAGTAGTAGACCACTGTCAGATTCAGTAGTACAAAAAATGACAGCTGTGTGGGGTGAGTTTAGTGAATGATAAGGGGACATTGCAGGACAACAGCAGTAGCTGTGTGGGGTGAGTTTAGTGAATGATAAGGGGACGTCGCAGGACAACAGCAGTAGCTGTGTGGGGTGAGTTTAGTGAATGATAAGGGGACGTCGCAGGACAACAGCAGTAGCTGTGTGGGGTGAGTTTAGTGAATGATAAGGGGACGTTGCAGGGCAACAGCAGTAGCTGTGTGGGGTGAGTTTAGTGAATGATAAGGGGACGTCGCAGGACAACAGCAGTAGCTGTGTGGGGTGAGTTTAGTGAATGATAAGGGGACGTCGCAGGACAACAGCAGTAGCTGTGTGGGGTGAGTTTAGTGAATGATAAGGGGACGTCGCAGGACAACAGCAGTCGCTGTGTGGGGTGAGTTTAGTGAATGATAAGGGGACGTCGCAGGACAACAGCAGTAGCTGTGTGGGGTGAGTTTAGTGAATGATAAGGGGACGTCGCAGGACAACAGCAGTAGCTGTGTGGCGTGAGTTTAGTGAATGATAAGGGGACGTCGCAGGACAACAGCAGTAGCTGTGTGGGGTGAGTTTAGTGAATGATAAGGGGACGTCGCAGGACAACAGCAGTAGCTGCGTGGGGTGAGTTTAGTGAATGATAAGGGGACGTTGCAGGACAACAGCAGTAGCTGTGTGGGGTGAGTTTAGTGAATGATAAGGGGACGTCGCAGGACAACAGCAGTAGCTGTGTGGGGTGAGTTTAGTGAATGATAAGGGGACGTTGCAGGACAACAGCAGTAGCTGTGTGGGGTGAGTTTAGTGAATGATAAGGGGACGTCGCAGGACAACAGCAGTAGCTGTGTGGGGTGAGTTTAGTGAATGATAAGGGGACGTCGCAGGACAACAGCAGTAGCTGTGTGGGGTGAGTTTAGTGAATGATAAGGGGACGTCGCAGGGCAACAGCAGTAGCTGTGTGGGGTGAGTTTAGTGAATGATAAGGGGACGTTGCAGGGCAACAGCAGTAGCTGTGTGGGGTGAGTTTAGTGAATGATAAGGGGACGTCGCAAGACAACAGCAGTCGCTGTGTGGGGTGAGTTTAGTGAATGATAAGGGGACGTCGCAGGACAACAGCAGTCGCTGTGTGGGGTGAGTTTAGTGAATGATAAGGGGACGTCGCAGGACAACAGCAGTAGCTGTGTGGGGTGAGTTTAGTGAATGATAAGGGGACGTTGCAGGGCAACAGCAGTAGCTGTGTGGGGTGAGTTTAGTGAATGATAAGGGGACGTCGCAGGACAACAGCAGTAGCTGTGTGGGGTGAGTTTAGTGAATGATAAGGGGACGTTGCAGGGCAACAGCAGTAGCTGTGTGGGGTAAGTTTAGTGAATGATAAGGGGACGTTGTAGGACAACAGCAGTAGCTGTGTGGGGTGAGTTTAGTGAATGATAAGGGGACGTCGCAGGACAACAGCAGTAGCTGTGTGGGGTGAGTTTAGTGAATGATAAGGGGACGTCGCAGGGCAACAGCAGTAGCTGTGTGGGGTGAGTTTAGTGAATGATAAGGGGACGTCGCAGGACAACAGCAGTAGCTGTGTGGGGTGAGTTTAGTGAATGATAAGGGGACGTCGCAGGGCAACAGCAGTAGCTGTGTGGGGTGAGTTTAGTGAATGATAAGGGGACGTCGCAGGACAACAGCAGTAGCTGTGTGGGGTGAGTTTAGTGAATGATAAGGGGACGTTGCAGGGCAACAGCAGTAGCTGTGTGGGGTGAGTTTAGTGAATGATAAGGGGACGTCGCAGGACAACAGCAGTAGCTGTGTGGGGTGAGTTTAGTGAATGATAAGGGGACGTCGCAGGACAACAGCAGTAGCTGTGTGGGGTGAGTTTAGTGAATGATAAGGGGACGTCGCAGGACAACAGCAGTAGCTGTGTGGGGTGAGTTTAGTGAATGATAAGGGGACGTTGCAGGGCAACAGCAGTAGCTGTGTGGGGTGAGTTTAGTGAATGATAAGGGGACGTCGCAGGACAACAGCAGTAGCTGTGTGGGGTGAGTTTAGTGAATGATAAGGGGACGTTGCAGGGCAACAGCAGTAGCTGTGTGGGGTGAGTTTAGTGAATGATAAGGGGACGTTGCAGGACAACAGCAGTAGCTGTGTGGGGTGAGTTTAGTGAATGATAAGGGGACGTTGCAGGACAACAGCAGTAGCTGCGCAGTGTGCATTGATACAACGTCAAACTGGTGTTTTTCCTCAACCCGCACCACAGACCAATCAGAAGCCACGGTTCCATTTCAACCTTCATATGTCCCGCCTACCTGTTCAGGAGGATAGGAGACTATCCAGACTGAGTAGCACAGTGACATTTACAGATCTTTCCAGACTGAGTAGCACAGTGACATTTACAGATCAGCGGAACGCAGCGAATCAGCCTGGAACCCAGGCTAATGCTCTATAGACCATGTGCATAAAGCCAAGTCAACTTCCTGTACTGACCTCATGCAGTCGTTATAGTCTATATCCATGTAGTTCGCACGCATGCGAACGCACGCACGCACGCACGCACGCACGCACGCACGCACGCACGCACGCACACACGCACGCACGCACGCACGCACGCACGCACACGCACAGTTTAGGTCCGAAACTGGGGTGAAAAACTGGCATTTTCAGGGCCGCCCTGGCCTGAAAGTGGTTCACTGCGTGTGTGCGTGTGTTCGTGGGTGTGTTTGAGTGGGTGTGCATGCACCAGGGAAGGCACTAAAATATATTTTAGAATTGCCATTCCAGACGCATTTGAATGTTGTGTGCGCTGGCAAGTCGCCAACATGCCTGTCTTGAGAGACCAGAGCGGTTTACTTTATATAAAATGAGACAGTGTTTCAACTTTATTATCAGCCGACCAATTCCAGAACCATAAAGGTGTTACGTGATACGTTTAGTTAAAATTGGCATTACGTAGCTTTATAAATATGAACATATATAATAATCATTGTTGTACTGTATATCTCCCCGTGTCAGCGCAGCTCGTTAACGGTTAACCCATTAACCCAGTGGTCTGAAGCGGTCCTTGAAGCGGTTCCAGGTGGTCCCCAATGCTAAATGATGTAGAGTTGGTAACCAAATGGACCCTTATAGATCTTTAACCCATTTTGACCTGAGATCAGATTCTAAAAATGTCTTCTACATCCTGACAGTTTTCTGAAAAAGCTATGTTTCTATGTCAGTCGTTCTTCGTTTTTTCAAAAATAGCAGACCTACAAGCTCGTAGCGCGCCACTCGGTGGCGCGCTATGAGCTTGTAGATCTGCTATTTTTCAATAGCTAAAGCATAACATAATGCTAACACCAAAAGGGGTTCCCGCCCAAAATGGGTTAACTGTCGATAGTGTAAAATGAAAACAGGTCCATTTGGTTTTCATTTTACGCTATCAACAGTCAACTCTCAGGGTGCTATAAATGTCTATCGACAGTTCACTTGACTAATCATTACTAGTGGCTCTTATTTTGAAGAGGAAGAGGAAGTCTGTTTCGGTTGTAGACAACTGCCATGACAGTGGTGCTGCAGATGCCAGGTTGTAAACAGGAAGTGGTTGGTGGATTAAACACATGCATTTAGCCAAAGTTCATATATTTACCATATGAAAACCATGCATCTTTGACTTAAACAATGTTGTACACACTTTGGAATTACGTTAAACATGGTGGAACCTCTACGGCATTAGGTGAGTAGTTCATTAATTGTATAAGTTTCACACTGGTAAAATCATCAACAACAACAACAGGTGCCCCAAAAAAACATTAACAGGTAGGCTACAGTACAGCAGGGGTTCTCAACGTTTTTGGCCGGGGACCCCCGTAAATGCTTTGGCAATGTCTCGGGACCCCCGCCAAGCCCCCTCTCTCCCGACCCCCAATATAAATTGACTGCTACAATAACCTTAATAATAGAGACAATACACCATAAATAAATACTGAAACCAGATATAATCATTAGGAAAGGTGTATGCATGTACTATGTGTACTATATGTAAACTCTTCATTTCGACTTTCCAGCTATTCAGTTGCAAAAAAAATATTTTTAAATAATTTGCAGACCCACCAAAATAATTTGGCGACCCCCCGAGGGGTCGCGACCCACGGGTTGAGAACCCCTGGGCTACAGTACAGTACAGTAGTGTACTGTTACTGTCACTGCCTGCGTGCAAGGATGTACTTGGAACTGTTTGGCCACCGTGTCATTTCATATAAACGTTTTAGTTCATTGAAGTGGGTCCACGTGCAGTGCGTGCACTGTAGGCTACGTTGTGCAAATTGAATTCATGTGAGAGAAAACTTGGCTTGTAAGGGCTTGACATTAAGGCTTGTCCTGTTGTCCTTGGACAAGTAATTAATCTTTCCGGACAAGTGCATTAAGAATGTACTTGTCCGTTGGACAAGTGACTCTTGGTTTCACTTTTTCTGTGACGCTCCGAGCAGGCAGCAGCCAACAATATTGTCTGGCATTATTGTTTGGCTTTCCTATAATAATCAGTAATCACCTTTCCAATATTGTTAATATCCCTAGAATGTATGTGATCTTAGATACATTTCATGTATTCCAAATACATAACTTCCTGTCGTCCGTGTGCAGCTGTGGAGATATTTTACTACACGTTTTCTGCCAGAACTTTTCAATGAATATGAATGAATACTATAGTCCCCAAAACACCTGCAAGTCTTAGGAATTAATTATTGGTTGAGTGCACACGCAGTGATACCATTTTAAATGCCGACAAGGTCAGTCTGCTAACACATAGGACCGATCTATGGCTGTAAGTACTGCACCCGGTCAGTCTGCTAACAGATAGGACCGATCTATGGCTGTGTATTTGGAATGCATGAATGTAAGATCACAGAAATTCTATAGTGCTATTAACCTGTAAACTGTAAACTATTGATAGGGAACAGACAGCAGACAGGAAAGGGGGAGAGAGATGGGGAGTGACAAAGGCCGTCGGGCTCGGGAGTCAAACCCGCAGCACGCCGTCCGGCCGGTCTGGCAGCCTAGGTGCCCAGACGGTTGAGCTACCTGCCAAGGCCTTACTTAGATTTAAATCTATTTGTGTGTGTTCGTGCTCCGGACAAGTGACTTTTGTGCCTGGACAAGTGAATGGGAAATTGACCTTAATGTCAAACCGTGTAAGACACGTAGTTCACGTAGGGGACATGTTTGTTCTAAAGCGATGTTACGTCAAGCGTTGAGTTGAGTTATTATTATATCGCACCATAATGCATTGTGTCGTATGGGGGTGGGGGGGGGGGGGGGGGGGATTCCGTCGCTGCAAGTAGGCCTACTATTGGAAGTGATGAATCAAAACATACGAAAACACTGAATTGATAAAAAATAAAATTGAAGATGATGAATGCGTTCTCTCTCCTGCTTGGATGACATTGCGGTGTCTGTTTACCGAAGAGCTGACCCCCTGTTATGTTTCTGAACAAACCCTCTGTACCTTTTGGCAAGATCAACAAGTGAGCTCTATTACTATATACACAGCTGCAATTGGAGTCTCATCATGAGACTCTCATGCATCTGCTAGAATAGATAGAACATAGTTTCTGTCCAGCAAAACTCAATTAAAAATGTGAAACTAATTAAAAGGTTGCTCGCTCCAGACACGCATACACATAGTTGTACTTGTAGATACATCCTTGACTGCTGCTGCACGCAAGCCCCCAGTAAGGCTATCCAACGTTGAAGCTGCCACTGCCTACTGGCGAAAAGAGGAACTGCAGCACTTTCATGGAGGTGGACGGACGTTTCATGACGTCATGTATGACGTTTGAGGTCCGGGCTTAACTTCCGCTCACTCGAGCCATTGAGTTATAATTGTACTTCCGGGCAGTCTTCCCGGGTGCTTCAAAACGCCACTGAGCAACTTCTATTGAAATGAATAACGTGTGGGGGGGGGGGGGGGGGGGGGGGCTAACGCTCCGGTTCGGTCTCTATCCTTTTATTACTCTATGGCTGCACATTGGAGCGAGGTATCAATGTGGCGGCCATATTGGCCCAGGCAAGCCACGCCTTCAAATGCAGGGGTTCCCTTCCCAGCAGGCTTGTTCTTCTGTGAAGTGGCTTGTAAATATTAGGTTGTTGCGGGTGGCGTTTTTTGGGGGGTCTTGTTTCTGAAGTGTAGTAGCAATTACTATTGTTGCCTTGCTTCCTAATGTTGTTTAAACCGGTGTTTCTCAAATATTTTCATCATCATGAACCCCTAAATGAATATGTATTTGTCCCTAATCCCTAATCTAAGAATGTTTAGTGCCAGGAAGCCCCGTACCAGATTTGTGCTGTTAAAAAAGTTAGAAGAATATTCAATATGTTTCACTTTTTGTTCAAGATTTGTCTGAAAATTGTCAAAGTCGTACGATTTGTCACACACGTTACCGCAGTGAAATTTGTCCTCCGCATTTGACGCATCTCTTGGAGCGGTGAGCTGCAAGCCGTGCCGCGCTCGGGAATCATTTTGATTACCGTAGTTGATTTGACCCCCCAATCCAACTCATTGATGCTGTGTGCCAAGCAGGGAGGCATTGTTGGGTCCCATTTTTATAGTCTTTGGTATGACCCGGCCGGGGATCGAACCCCCGACCTCCCAGTTTCAGGGTGGACACTCTAACCACAAGGCCACTGTCTGGCAGATCTACAAGCTCACAACGTGTCACATTGCGACACCGACACGTTGTGAATGTGAGCAGGGAAGTACAGTGAAGTATTAACAAGATGGCTAAATAGTGACTAACATTGTCTTTTTCTTCTTTATTTCTCCACCCCCTGAAAAGTAAATGTTTTCCATCCATATGATGCCCATATGATGCCCATACGTATTTTCCCCGCAGTGTGTGTGTGTGTGTGTGTGTGTGTGTGTGTGTGTGTGTGTGTGTGTTGGGGGGGGGCAGCCAGAGCTTTTGTGGCAGTTTAAACGTACCTCTTCGTGTAGTGGACTTCCTTCCTGTCACCTCTTGCTCCATTCATGCTAGCGACTGATATGACAACCGTTTGTTCTCCTGTTGTTCTTACTTGGTCTTGTTCATTTATTTATTTAATTTGTTGTTCTTGACCACAATGTTTAAAATGTAATCTTTAGATAGAATTATTTTTAAACAGATGCTATGTAGGTTAATTTGATTACCTGCCTGGCGTCCCGCTCAAGGAACGATGAGGGTCGATGAGGGGGACCCCAATTTGGGTGCAGTACTTAGTTTAGAGAGTTTTTGGTTTAGAATAGTCATTGGTTAGACCAGTCATTAGCCTACAACTACAACCTATCTCAAACCCTCACCCTAAACCTAACCTCCCACGGGGCAGCACACCTAAACCTAACCTTAACCCATGTCTAACCAATGACTAGTCTAAACTAAGTATGCACCCCCCCCCCCCCCCCCCCATTTGTGACTTAAAAAACTTAAAACCTAAACTAAAACTATGCATACCGAGTGCATAACTATAGAAAGTCTACACATGGTTTGTCTGCACACATTGCCGGGTAAAGAAAACTATAGTTATTGATATTGATGATGAGGATGATGAACTAGGTGAGGAAGATGCATATGGTAAACTTGTGATGTGAAATATTCCATACATGACCTCAATGACAGCAGATAGAACTCAGAGCCATGCAGAGAGACGCTGTTAAAACACTATATACCTCAATGACTGCAGATAGAACTCAGAGCCATGCAGAGAGACACTGTTAAAACACTATATACACTAGGACGACCGCATGGGCTCCGTACAGGAAGTTGACTTGGCTTTGTGCACATGTAGACCTTTATTTATAGACCTGTGTGTGTGTGTGTGTGTGTGTGTGTGTGTGTGCGTGTGTGTGTGTGTGTGTGTGTGTGTGTGTGTGTGTGTGTGTGTGTGTGTGTGTGTGCGTGTGCGTGTGCATGTGTGTGTGTGAACTCTGTTCTCATATTGGGTGACAGTGCATTTAAGGCGACAGCTATATGGCATAACTGTGCTGTATGTGCAATGACACACACACGCACACTGGCTTGTGTGTGTGTGTGTGTGTGTGTGTGTGTGCGTGTGCGTGTGCGTGTGCGTGTGTGTGTGTGTGTGTGTGTGTGTGTGCGTGTGTCATTGCACATACAGCAGTTATGCCATATAGCTGTCGCCTTAAATGCACTGTCACCCAATATGAGAACAGAGTTCACACACACACACACACACACACACACACACACACACACACACACACACACACACACACACACACACACACACACACACACACACACACACACACTGTCATCATTTGATATGGGGTTCCATACTGTATATGTTCTATAATGAAAGTCAAAGGTATAGCTATAAGGGTCCATGCCAGTTTGGGAACCCCATATACATTTAGATCAGATCAGGGATCAGCGTTCCATGCCTATATGGAATAGGGTTAGGCTCAGGGACGTGCAGAGAGTGTTACAGAGGCAGGGGCTGAAATTACGTATAAGAGGGCACTTTTGGAAGAAAATAGCCGATCGCAGTGCGACGGGTTGATAGCTTGTAGATCTGCTATTTTCTGGGCACGGCCCCGCACTCGTTGGCTACTGGAGAGATGTGGCGATGACATGGATTTCAAAACAAATTCTTTCAGCGCAAAATGCTGCGTTCAAGATCAGGAGAGTTCCGAAAAAAAGCAATCCTCAGGTATGGCATGGAAAGAAGAGGAAGGGCATCATTTGCATTTCTTTCACCATAGTAAGTGCTGCATTCATGGTCTGGAAAGGGCATCACATAGACATCAAAAGCCCCTTTTGATGTCTATGTGTGCACGTACCTGGTTAGGCTTAGCCTCTGGCTGGACGGCGCCCTCTATTGCAGAACTGCAAAAAAAACCCAACAACAGACATATCTAAAATAGACGATCTGCAAGCTTGCAACGTCCCGTACTGAGCTTGTACATTTGCATTATTTTGACAGCAATGGCATACCTAAAACATTGAAATCTTCTGCATTTTGAATTTTGATTTGAATTGAAATTATATCTAATATAATGTACTTTTCTTCATTGTCACGGATAGGGCTTTAAGCAACTAGTCGACTATTCAACTAGTCGACTATTCAACTAGTCGACTATTCAACTAGTTGACTAGTAAATCCACTAGTCGACCTCGTTGGTACTAGTTGATAGTCCTCAAGATCAGCTAGATTATCACCAATGTACACAGTTTTTAAATTTACAACTATTATTTTGTTTTAAATGTACGTAATAGGTAGGCCTAGTTAAATAAATAACTAGTCGACTAGTAAACTAGACTAGTCGTAAAAAAAATCACTAGAAGTGAAAGCCCTTTCCAATTGAAGGCCCCTTGGAGCAGGTTAGACACATCCTGGAGGTGGTAGTAACAGTCAGACACATCCTGGAGGTGGTAGTAACAGTCAGACACATCCTGGAGGTGGTAGCAACAGTCAGACACACCCTGGAGGTGGTAGTAACAGTCAGACATATCCTGGAGGTGGTAGTAACAGTCAGACACATCCTGGAGGTGGTAGTAACATTCAGACACACCCTGGAGGTGGTAGTAACAGTCAGACACATCCTGGAGGTGGTAGCAACAGTCAGACACACC
>NC_136811.1:51612559-51635059 GCF_951216825.1 Electrona antarctica | reverse complement strand
GCACATGTCTCTAGTTTTAGTGTGGTTTGGTGCACGTGTCTAGTTTTAGTGTGGTTTGGTACACGTGTCTCTCTAGTTTTACTGTGGTTTGGTGCACGTGTCTCTAGTTTTAGTGTGGTTTGGTGCACATGTCTCTAGTTTTAGTGTGGTTTGGTGCACATGTCTCTAGTTTTAGTGTGGTTTGGTGCACGTGTCTCTAGTTTTAGTGTGGTTTGGTGCACATGTCTCTAGTTTTAGTGTGGTTTGGTGCACGTGTCTCTCTAGTTTTAGTGTGGTTTGGTGCACGTGTCTCTCTAGTTTTAGTGTGGTTTGGTGCACGTGTCTCTAGTTTTAGTGTGGTTTGGTGCACATGTCTCTAGTTTTAGTGTGGTTTGGTGCACGTGTCTAGTTTTAGTGTGGTTTGGTACACGTGTCTCTCTAGTTTTACTGTGGTTTGGTGCACGTGTCTCTAGTTTTAGTGTGGTTTGGTGCACATGTCTCTAGTTTTAGTGTGGTTTGGTGCACGTGTCTCTAGTTTTAGTGTGGTTTGGTGCACGTGTCTCTCTAGTTTTAGTGTGGTTTGGTGCTCGTGTCTCTCTAGTTTTAGTGTGGTTTGGTGCACGTGTCTCTCTAGTTTTAGTGTGGTTTCCGGGCCTTCGGTCACAGTCACTGCAGCGTTCGCAGCTCCGCCGCTCCACCCACGTTCTATTTAGAGACTTCCAGGTCACCCATGCAAGGTCGTGACCACCGGCGAGTGGCCCGCATGCAGCACGAGGCATCCGTCCAGTGGGTGTTTGTTGGAGCTCCAGCGCTGCTCTGTCCTGCCTCACTTCTTCCACTCGTCTGTCCAGATGCTTACGGTTAACCCATTTAGGCCTGGAAAAAGTGTCTTCTAAAAATCCTGACAGTTTTCTGAAATACCTGTTTCTAGGCCTATATCACTCAATATTTCATGTCAAGGACCCCAAAAATGATCTGTAATTGGCCTAGTTTTAGTGTGGTTTCCGGGCCTTCGGTCACAGTCACTGCAGCGTTCGCAGCTCCGCCGCTCCACCCACGTTCTATTTAGAGACTTCCAGGTCACCCATGCAAGGTCGTGACCACCGGCGAGTCGCCCGCATGCAGCACGAGGCATCCGTCCAGTGGGTGTTTGTTGGAGCTCCAGCGCTGCTCTGTCCTGCCTCACTTCTTCCACTCGTCTGTCCAGATGCTTACGGTTAACCGACCCATTTAGACCCAGAGGACGATTCTACAAATGCCAGTTTTCTGAAGAAAAAAAACCTATGTTTCTATGTCAGTGGTGCTCAACATTTTCATGTCAAGAGGACCTCCAAAAATATATGTAATTTGATTGCCGAACCCCCCATCTGAAAATATGTTGTTCCAGGGACCACCCACCCCAGAAGCAAAGATATGAGTTAAAAACGTTCGCTCGGAAAGAATATATATTCAAAGATTTGCGCCACATTTTCACGATTTTTCAAAAATAGCAGACCTACAAGCTCGTGGCGCGGCACTCGGTGCCGCGCTATGAGCTTGTAGATCTGCTATTTTTAACAACATAATGCTTAAAACACCAAAAGGGGTTCCTGTCCAGAATGGGTTAACGCAAATGAGACACGTGAGACCAGATGCTATACAAATGTCTTCTAAATCATGAAAAACCGAATGTTTCTGTATCAGTGGTTCTCAAATTATTTAATGTCAAGGACTCCCAAAAAATGATATGTAATCGGCCGCCGACTCCCATTTGAAGATATCTTGTTCCAGGGATCCCCCCCCCCATGCAGAAGCAAAGATACGAGTTGAAAGCGATTTGATTTGCACACATTTTCACGATTTTTTGAAAATAGCAGATCTACAAGCTACACTATTAGATATATCGTTACTGTCAGACAGACAGACAGACAGACAGACAGACAGACAGACTGACTGACTGACTGACTGACTGACTGACTGACTGACTGACATCTGCACCCAGACAGACAGACAGACAGACAGACAGACAGACAGACAGACAGACAGACAGACAGACTGACTGACTGACTGACTGACTGACTGACTGACTGACTGACTGACTGACTGACTGACTGACTGACTGACATCTGCACCCAGACAGACAGACAGACAGACAGACAGACAGAAACTTGTACTGCAACATCAGTGTCAGTCAGTATAGTATCAGTGTCGGTGCTGTACTGTATATCGATCCATTTGTCCAGCCCAATTAATCAGCGATAGGAGGATATCCGCTGGTTGTATCTACTGTAAGCCTGATGGTGGTGCGTGCGTGTGTGCGTGCGTGCGTGTGCGTGCGTGCGTGCGTGTGCGTGCGTGCGTGTGTGTCATGCCAGTTTAATGCATCCCGTGATGACGCGGTGATGCAGGCAGTCATTTAACGCAGAGTCGACTGGTTTAGAGCACTGGTTCCCAAGCAGTGGGTCGGGACCCGTTTGTGGGTCGCGGACGCGTTGTTACGGGTCCCCTTAGTTTTTGCTCCCTACATTTTGCATCTAAATATTATTATTTCAAAACATTTCCCGAAAACTTTTCATGAATTTAATATCAAAATCCAATAATGTCATGAAGAAATGAAAGAAAAATCTAAGACATTTTTAAATAATATATTAAAATATTTAAGTTTCGCCCTACTCCTCCCAGTGAGGAGCCCCCACCGGGAGGATGTAGAGCCTTCACCCTACTCTTCCCAGTGAGGAGCCCCCACCGGGAGGATGTAGAGCCTTCACCCTACTCCTCCCAGTGAGGAGCCCCCACCGGGAGGATGTAGAGCCTTCGCCCTACTCCTCCCAGTGAGGAGCCTCCACCGGGAGGACGTAGAGCCTTCATTCCTACTCCTCCCAGTGAGGAGCCCCCACCGGGAGGATGTAGAGCCTTCGCCCTACTCCTCCCAGTGAGGAGCCCCCACCGGGAGGATGTAGAGCCTTCGCCCTACTCCTCCCAGTGAGGAGCCTCCACCGGGAGGACGTAGAGCCTTCATTCCTACTCCTCCCAGTGAGGAGCCTCCACCAGGAGGACGTAGAGCCTTCGTTCCTACTCCTCCCAGTGAGGAGCCTCCACCGGGAGGACGTAGAGCCTTCACCCTACTCCTCCCAGTGAGGAGCCCTCACCGGGAGGACGTAGTAGAGCCTTCACCCTACTCCTCCCAGTGAGGAGCCTCCACCGGGAGGACATAGAGCCTTCGTTCCTACTCGTCCCAGTGAGGAGCCTCCACCGGGAGGACATAGAGCCTTCGTTCCTACTCCTCCCAGTGAGGAGCCTCCACCGGGAGGACATATAGCCTTTGTTCCTACTCCTCCCAGTGAGGAGCCTCCACCGGGAGGACATAGAGCCTTCACCCTACTCCTCCCAGTGAGGAGCCCCCACCGGGAGGACGTAGTAGAGCCTTCGCCCTACTCCTCCCAGTGAGGAGCCTCCACCGGGAGGACATAGAGCCTTCGCCCTACTCCTCCAAACCGCCCAATGCTGCACCGAGTGCCGCGCTATGAGCTTGTAGATCTGCTATTTTTGAAAAATCTTGAAAATGTGGCACAAATCCTATAATATATATTCTTTCAGAGCGAACGTTTTTAACTCAAATCTTTGCTTCTGGGTCAATTAAATATCGTTTATGGGGTCCTTGACATGAAAAAGGTTGAGCACCACTGACAGAAAGATAGGTTGTTCAGAAAACTGTTAGGATTTAGAAGACTTTTTTTTTTTTAGAATTGGCCTCAGGTCAGATTCGGACACGCCCGGAAATACCCGTACTGTCTGTGTGTCTCAACGAATCAACTTTGTGAAACCGGTGAAACTGATCTGAGGTCAGCTGTGACGAGACGATATAAGATACTTTATTAGAGTTCGAGTTAGGATAAGAGAAAATCTATGTTCTATACTTAGTTTACTGGAGTCCCACAGGGGTCTGCACTAGACCCCTAGCTGCTTTTTCCCACGGGACACTTTCCCCAAAAATCATCTCTGCGTTGGGAGCTTGTAGATTAGCTATTTTGGGCGAATGTTTTCCACAGAATAGTTGTCCATGTGCTTGACGTTATAATGAATGTCACTGAGTGTCTTTCGGCAGTTCTGTGTTTCCCATCAGTGTGTCCTTTATGCCGCTGTGTGCGTGTGTGCGTGTGTGTGTGTGACTGTGTGTGTGTGTGTGTGTGTGTGTGTGTGTGTGTGTGTGTGTGTGTGTGTGTGTGTGTGTGTGTGTGTGTGTGTGTGTGTGTGTGTGTGTGTGTGTGTGTGTGTGCGCCTGTGTGTCCTCTCTGAACACTTGATGACTTTACCCTCTCTTTTTATAGTCGATGGCCAGAACAGAACACACACACACACACACACACACACACACACACACACACACACACACACACACACACACACACACACACACACACACACACACACACACACACACACACACACACACACACACACACACACACACATGCACTCAGACATGACTCAACTTCCCATTGGCTCACGGGAGCATGTGACCAAACTCTGGCCATTCCTGCATGTCCAATGGAAATGAGGGAACCTCCACTGGGGAGAGAGGAAGTATTTCTCTCTCTCTCTCTCGCTCTATCTGTATCTCTCTATCTGTATCGCTCTGTCTCTCTCTGTCTTTCTCTGTCTTTCTCTGTCTGTCTGTCTCTCTCTGTCTCTGTCTATCTCTCTATCGCTCTGTCGCTCTGTCTGTCTGTCTGTCTGTCTGTCTGTCTGTCTGTCTGTCTGTCTGTCTGTCTGTCTGTCTGTCTGTCTGTCTGTCTGTCTCTCTCTCTCTCTCTCTCTCTCTCTCTCTCTCCAAAGTGGAGGTATTATTCCAGAGAGAGAGAGAGAGAGAGAGAATCAGACTCACGGCATACAGAGAGCAGTACACCCACAGTGAACACAGAGAACATCCACAGTGAACACAGAGAACATCCACAGTGAACACAGAGAACACCCACAGTGAACACAGAGAACATCCACAGTGAACAGAGAACATCCACAGTGAACACAGAGAACATCCACAGTGAACACAGAGAACATCCACAGTGAACACAGAGAACATCCACAGTGAACACAGAGAACATCCACAGTGAACACAGAGAACACCCACAGTGAACACAGAGAACATCCACAGTGAACAGAGAACATCCACAGTGAACACAGAGAACATCCACAGTGAACACAGAGAACATCCACAGTGAACACAGAGAACATCCACAGTGAACACAGAGAACATCCACAGTGAACACAGAGAACACCCACAGTGAACACAGAGAACATCCACAGTGAACACAGAGAACATCCACAGTGAACACAGAGAACATCCACAGTGAACACAGAGAACATCCACAGTGAACACAGAGAACACCCACAGTGAACACAGAGAACATCCACAGTGAACACAGAGAACATCCACAGTGAACACAGAGAACATCCACAGTGAACACAGAGAACATCCACAGTGAACACAGAGAACATCCACAGAGAACATCCACAGTGAACACAGAGAACACCCACAGTGAACACAGAGAACATCCACAGTGAACACAGAGAACATCCACAGTGAACACAGAGAACACCCACAGTGAACACAGAGAACATCCACAGTGAACACAGAGAACATCCACAGTGAACACAGAGAACATCCACAGTGAACACAGAGAACATCCACAGTGAACAGAGAACATCCACAGTGAACACAGAGAACATCCACAGTGAACACAGAGAACATCCACAGTGAACACAGAGAACATCCACAGTGAACACAGAGAACACCCACAGTGAACAGAGAACATCCACAGTGAACAGAGAACATCTACAGTGAACACAGAGAACATCCACAGTGAACACAGAACATCCACAGTGAACACAGAGAACATCCACAGTGAACACAGAGAACACCCACAGTGAACAGAGAACATCCACAGTGAACACAGAGAACATCCACAGTGAACACAGAGAACATCCACAGTGAACACAGAGAACACCCACAGTGAACACAGAGAACATCCACAGTGAACACAGAGAACATCCACAGTGAACACAGAGAACACCCACAGTGAACACAGAGAACATCCACAGTGAACACAGAGAACATCCACAGTGAACACATAGAGAACATCCACAGTGAACACAGAGAACATCCACAGTGAACACATAGAGAACATCCACAGTGAACACAGAGAACATCCACAGTGAACACAGAGAACATCCACAGTGAACACAGAGAACATCCAAAGTGAACACATAGAGAACATCCACAGTGAACACAGAGAACATCCACAGTGAACACAGAGAACATCCCCAGTGAACACAGAGAACATCCCCAGTGAACACAGAGAACATCCACAGTGAACACAGACAACATCCACAGTGAACACAGAGAACATCCACAGTGAACACAGAGAACATCCACAGTGAACACAGAGAACATCCACAGTGAACACAGAGAACATCCACAGTGAACACAGAGAACATCCACAGTGAACACAGAGAACATCCACAGTGAACACAGAGAACATCCACAGTGAACACAGAGAACACCCACAGTGAACAGAGAACATCCACAGTGAACAGAGAACATCTACAGTGAACACAGAGAACATCCACAGTGAACACAGAGAACATCCACAGTGAACACAGAGAACATCCACAGTGAACACAGAGAACACCCACAGTGAACAGAGAACATCCACAGTGAACACAGAGAACATCCACAGTGAACACAGAGAACATCCACAGTGAACACAGAGAACACCCACAGTGAACACAGAGAACATCCACAGTGAACACAGAGAACATCCACAGTGAACACAGAGAACACCCACAGTGAACACAGAGAACATCCACAGTGAACACAGAGAACATGAACACATAGAGAACATCCACAGTGAACACAGAGAACATCCACAGTGAACACATAGAGAACATCCACAGTGAACACAGAGAACATCCACAGTGAACACAGAGAACATCCACAGTGAACACAGAGAACATCCAAAGTGAACACATAGAGAACATCCACAGTGAACACAGAGAACATCCACAGTGAACACAGAGAACATCCCCAGTGAACACAGAGAACATCCCCAGTGAACACAGAGAACATCCACAGTGAACACAGAGAACATCCACAGTGAACACAGAGAACATCCACAGTGAACACAGAGAACATCCACAGTGAACACAGAGAACATCCACAGTGAACACAGAGAACACCCACAGTGAACACAGAGAACACCCACAGTGAACACAGAGAACATCCACAGTGAACACAGAGAACATCCACAGTGAACAGAGGGGTATTTCTTTTCACTGTGATATCATACAGTACGGTAGGAAAGTTACAACAGTGGCTGGATGTGGAAACATGCTTTTAGGCTGAGTCATCATCATGGTTTTTTGCATGCAGCAGAAACATGAAAGAGAAGAGTAGCAGCACGTGTAACTGAACAGCGGGGATGTTTTCATTTCTATAAACATTACGACATAGACATTCTCCTCCCTGACGTTTGTTTACTACTATGTGTAGTAATAACAAGGGTTGTTGAGAGGGACGAGGGCGGGGGGATCATGACTCTGCCTTTGGTACCCTCCTCCATAGACCCTCCTCCATAGACCCTCCTCCATAGACCCTCCTCCATAGACCCTCCTCCATAGACCCTCCTCCATAGACCCTCCTCTATAGACCCTCCTCCATAGACCCTCCTCCATAGACCCTCCTCCATAGACCCTCCTCCATAGACCCTCCTCCATAGACCCTCCTCCATAGACATATATATAGGCTAGATGGATCAAGCATGGGCGTAGCTTGAACTTGACCCCAGGGTGCGAATGTCTGGGGGGAATCCTGCGTGCACGAGCAATTTTTTTTTTTTTTACCTTTTATTAATTATTTTTCCGTTTTTATACAATGCCCTAACCCCTACACATTTATTTAGGACAGCAGCACACACACACACGCACGCACGCACGCACGCACGCACGCACGCACGCACGCACACACACACACCACAGCCGTACAGCGAGTCATCATGTCATGATAAGAGAGATGATTACAAACTACAGGCAGAAGCACACCACAAGTTACAACAACAAACGGCATTGACAGGACACTGCAAGTTTATTTACCTGATTGCTGTCTTATAGTTCACTTTAGAAAACTGCGCAAATAAGTAGGCTAGTTCATTGCAGAGGGGCGGGCTGGCGGGGGCACCAGGTTAGTCACCCAGAGACGACCTGCTTTACGGCAGATTTGTAACCATAGTGATGCTCTTAAAGCAGGGGTTCTCAACCCGTGGGTTGAGACCCCTCGGGGTGGGGTCAAAAAAAAAGAAGACCCCCATTAACTCCGCCCATGGGCTCAAGGCGGAGTCTCTGACATAGTTCACCCGGCGGCCATCTTGCTGAGGGGCTACAGTACAGTATGTCCAATGGCAGCTCAAACAAAAAATCATCATAACTCCCTCAAATCTTGCCGGATTTACAAACGGGTTGGTTTAATACAAACGTTATCAACGTGGCTATGATTTGGGACGCTGATCTGCTTAATTTTGTTCTTTATATGAACATCGTATAAAAGCATATAAGTATGTGGACGTCTCTGCCGTTTATAACAAAACAAACCGTTTGAAAATCGGTTGAAAATTGAGCAAGTTATGGTTATTTAAAAAGTACATGCCCATAGACACAATGTTATGCTGCCCCTCGGTAAGATGGCCGCCACGTAGCAACGTCGCTCTCCATTGGCCAGAGTGCGGGTGAGCCTTCTAGCTTTCTAGCTCTCCATTGGCCAGAGTGCGGGTGAGCCTTCTAGCTTTCTTATATCTATGCCCCCTCCCCCAGTCTTTCATTTCAGTGGTTTCCAAACCTTTTCATGTCAAGGACCCCCAAATTGACACTAATTAGCCCAAGGACCCCCATTAGAAAATATATGCAAAGGCTTTTGACCCCTATACCTGAAAATGTATTTTCTATATATTACACTTCTATGTTAAACTTTAGCTATTGAAAAATAGCAGATCTACAAGCTCATAGCGTGCCGCGCTACGAGCTTGTAGATCTGCTATTTCTGAAAAATCGTGAAAATATGGTGCAAATCATTGAATATATGTTCTTTCAGAGCAAACATTTTTAAACTCAAATCTTTGCTTCTGGGGGGGGGGGTCCCTGGAACAACATATTTTCAGACGGGGGTAAATACAGACAATTCTGGGGGTCCTTGACATGGAAAAGGTTGAGCACCACTGATCATAGAAATATAGGTTTTTCAGAAAACTGTTTTGAAGAGATTTAGAAGAGGTTTTTTAGAATCGTCCTCAGGTGACAGGTCCAATTGGGTTAAACATCTGGAGAGACAGGGTGACCTCTGTTACTGAACAAACACTCTGTAGCAATGATTACTATTTCTACAAAAATATATCACTCACCCTACCTTTAACCCATTAAGACATGAAGCCCATTCTAAACAATGTCTTCTCAATCAGTTTTCTGAAAAACCTATGTTTCTATATCAGTGGTTCTCAAACTATTTCATGTCAAGGACCCCCAGAATTATCTGTATTTGGCCGCGGACCCCCATCTGAAAATGTGTTGTTCCAGGGACCCTCCCTCCCAGAAGCCAAGATATGAGTTAAAAACGTTCGCTGTGAAAGAATATATTTTCAAAGATTTGGACAAGGAATCAATTAGGAATGAGAGCAGACGCTGCGAGGAAGCATGGGTTTATAGAGGTTTATGCAACCACTTGCACCTGGTGGGGCTTTGCTTTACGCACACACGAACGCATGCACGCACACACGCACGCACACATGCACGCACGCACGCATTTCTATTTCTATACTTGTGAGGACATTAGCATTTTCAAAATGACGATTTTATGAATGGGGTTTTTAAAGTCTAAAAGCTAAAAGTCTAAAGCCAAGAATAGCCATTAAACTCATGACGCACTGAGCTTGTATATGAGCTATTTTGGGACAACACAGGCACAAATACAACTCTAACTCTGTCCACTAAACCTAACCAATCCAAATGTTAGGTTTGGAGTTTGGAAGCAAAAAATTAAAACTCTAAAAACGTTTGTAAACCATAACATTTCTATTGTAAGGGACCAGGAAAACAGTCCTGTCAACGTGCATGGGGTATTTAATTTGTGCCATAAAAAGGATGTGGAAATGATGATGGAAATATCACATTTCTGAGCTGTACTTACTTAACCTAATGATTATCGATGCTGTCAGACAGATCAAACCTCTATCCATATTCTAACTTTTTGAGTTGTTTTCCCTATAAATTTACTCCATATTTGATCCTACTACAGTGTCACAAACGTATCAGATCTACAGTGCAAGCTCGATTTGCTGTGTTTTCTATTTTTGAGGGGTGTCCAGCTTTGAGTGTGTTTTGATATATAACGATAAGGGCGCCCCTCACTTCACACGGGTGTTATTATTATTTTTTGAATCCTGAAAAGTAACAGTTTTGGACACATGATGGTTCCCCCCCGACCTGCATTCCTGGACCCCGAATAGCCACGCTTTTGCAAGTGCTAATGAGGATCCAGTAAAGTAAAGTAAACTATGGGCCACATCATGGATGATGTCATTACTATGGGCCACATCATGGATGATGTCATGGTGTTATAGTGACAGGGCCAGCGTGGCAGATGACAAGGCAGTGATGTCACAGGAGCAGAATGCAACGCTGCACTCGTGTGGTTTGGTTTGGTTTAGTTCAGCCTGCTTAGTTTGGACAGTCAGTCTTTAGTTTAGTTCAGCCTGCTTAGTTTGGACAGTCAGTCTTTAGTTTAGTTCAGCCTGCTTAGTTTGGACAGTCAGTCTTTAGTTCAGCCTGCTTAGTTTGGACAGTCTTCTTTAGTTTAGTCCAGCCTGCTTAGTTTGGACAGTTTTCTTTAGTTTAGTTCAGCCTGCTTAGTTTGAACAGTCTTCTTTAGTTTAGTTCAGCCTGCTTGGTTTGGACAGTCTTCTTTAGTTTAGTTCAGCCTGCTTGGTTTGGACAGTCTTCCAGTAATGAAGAGAAGACACTAATTTATTCCACTGTGAGTCACAGAGGAGGACTCCCCCCCTTGAACGCCCAGAGAGAGAGAGAGAGAGAGAGAGAGAGAAATAGTTGGAGAGAGACATACATGACCATCTGGCATCTGGAGGATGTCCGCTGTGATTCATCCATGAACCTCAAACACGCACGCACGCACGCACGCACACACGCACCACAAACACACTCACGCACACACGCACACGCATCTCAAATACCATACACACCCACATGCACACACACCCCACCTCTGGTATTTGTAACACCACCCACTGTGGACAGCTCCTTCCACCCTCCCTCTCCCTCTCCCTCTCCCTCTCCCTCTCCCTCTCCCTCTCCATCTGGGCGATCAGGGGGAGTCCTCTCACTGTGGAAGAAGTGAGTGTGTTCAGGGCGCCCGCTGGCCTAGCGGTCCAGGCACATCATTTGGCCTGACAGTGCGGCGAGCGCGCCACGTGCTTGAGTCCCGTTCATGAGTCCCGTTCATCACGTGTTCATCACGTGTTCATGACGACCTTTGCTGCATGTCCCTTCTCTCTCTCCCTCTTTCCGGTCTGTCTTCACTAATAACTATCAATAAAGGCAAAAAACCCAAAAACTAAATATTTAAAAAAATAAAAAAAATAAGTGAATGTGTTCATTTGGTGGATCACTGTCCAACCAAAGCAGACCCTGACTGACCACAGTGACCAGTCTCTGGACTTTAAATACACCACCGCGCAACCTAACACACACACACAAACACACATGGACATATTAACTGTATATATGATGATTTCGGGTGTGCCAGTACAGTACAGTGCAGTAGAGGGGACAGTAGAGGGACCCCCACACGGTAACTTTGTCATTTCTCAACCGTTTCGGACATGGGGCGGCTCGCCGGAATCGGCCTGGCCCCTGGGCGCATTCCTGTGGGTCTGGATGTTCCGTGGTTCCGTGGTTCCTAAACTTGTTCATGTTAAGGACCCCCAAATTGACACTAATTAGCCCACGGACCCCCATTTGAAGAGATATGCCATGGGGACCCCTCATAAGAGAAGATCTGTACGGCTCTAGCAGTGATTCTCAACCCGTTTCATTTCAAGGACCCCCAGTTTGACATGCAATAGGCTATACGGACCCCCCATTTAATGGCATTTCTATCTCTGGGACGCCAATTTATATTGTAAAATCAAAGTTAATTTAATAGTTACAGACCCATAAGGGTCCATTTGGTTCCTAATGATCATTTAGCTGGGGACCCCTAGTACTCCCTCAAGGACCCCAGGGGGTCCCTGGACCCCACTTTGGGAAGTACTATAGCTACATTATTGCACAAGAGTGTATGCCCAGACACACGGTACATTAATTGTCGCTGCTCAATCCCACAATAGTGGACAGCTTGTTTATGTGTGTGTTTACCTGTCTGTCTGTCTATGTCAGGGGTTCTCAACGTCTTTGGCCGGGGACCCCCGGAAATGATTTGGCAATGTCTCGGGACCCCCGCCCCGCCCCCTCCCGACCCCCAATATAAATTGACTGCTACAATAACCTTAAACCATTTTGGGCGGGAACCCCTTTTGGTGTTTTAAGCATTGCTATAATTTAGCTATTGAAAAATAGCAGATCTACAAGCTCATAGCGCGCCACCGAGTGGCACACTATGAGCTTGTAGGTCTGCTATTTTTGAAAAATCGTGGGTTGAGAACCCCTGGTCTATGTATCCAGAAGAGCTGGTTAAACTTTAATAAGCAGAAGCGCGTCAGTCACAGACAGCCCAGCTGAGCCCAGAGCTCAGCCCCCCCCTCCTCCCTGAGGCGTCAGAGCCATAAATGAGGGCATGGTCACAAAAACAAAAAACATCAGAGGGTATTGTTTTATGACCCTGCTGATAAAGGATTAGATGTTTTTTTTGTTTTGTTTTTTTACAAAGCTACTGAGAGATAAGATAAGATCGTATACCTATATGTCTCGATCGACCCAAGCATTACTTGTAATACTTAATACGCATGCAGTATTGTTTGGTATTTATTGCTATCTATGCTTATGTACATGTATTACGTTATTGTAATGTGTTAACCGATTAAGACCTGACTGAGGTCGATTCCAGAAAATGCCTTCAAAATCTGTAGTTCACCCACACTTTGAAGGTCTTGAAATGTACAGATGTACAAGCTCGCAGCGCGGCACAAGGAGAAACGCTGTGAGCTTGTTGTATATCTGCTATTTTTAGTGCGCGTGTGCGTGCGTGCGTGCATGTGTGTTTCCACATTATACCTATCAAGAGAATTTGCATATTATTTGAATAGCAAATTTCAACAACAAGGCATGGTTTCCATCCGGTAACTCTACCCCTGAGCCACCGCCGCCCCGTGAATGGATGTGTCTAATTGCGAACGCAGTGAGCATTTACTATGAGACCCAGCAGATCATGTCTGTCTGTGTGTGTGTGTGTCACGCTGTAACACCACCCGCCCACCACCAGAGGGCGCAGCTGTATCACACACAAAAACACAAACACACATGCACGCACACACGCACGCACACACACACACACACACACACACACACACACAAAACTTAACTTAAAAAAAACTTAACTTAAAAAAAAAACTTAAAAAGGAAAAACTTTAAAAGGAAAAACTTAAAAAAAACTTAACTTAAAAAAAAACTTAACTTAAAAAAAACTTAAAAAGGAAAAACTTTAAAAGGAAAAACTTTAAAAAAACTTAACTTAAAAAAGAACTTAACTTAAAAAAAAATCTTAAAAAACACAAAAAAAGAGAACTTAAAAAAAACCTTAAAAAATTACGTAATTTATTGTAATTGTTGTTTTTGCAATTTGCGAGCTGCGTTCGCTTCCCGCGTTCGCGCGTCTTACTTGTGTATACTAGTCTATACTGTCTGAATGGGTGTGTCTAATCACTGTAATGTATAGTCCGCTGTCTGGATGGAAGTGATAAGTGTTGTGATTTAAGGGCCTCTAGAAGTGTCCATCTAAACCATACATGGGAAACTGGCGGCCCGGGGGCCACACCTTCACTTAAAGGTATATTCAGTGATTTGACTTAATTCAAATATCACTTATTTTTTCTTTTTTTCTGGATAATCCTCCCTACTATAGAGTGTGCTGACCATATAAGGAGTTCCTCCCTGTCCCCAGTGAGCCCCTGGGGTCAAAAAACCCTAGTTTCAGTTTTGGTGGCGGGTGGCAAAGCCTTCATCCAATCAGGATGAGAGGGGCCTTCCTCCAATCATGATCGAGTGGGGGCGGGCCTTGGTGCACATGCTGTTGGCCTGTTGCATTTCCCCCCACTGTAGAGCGTGCATGTGCACATTTTGTTACCGGGGCGGACCGGGTGGTTTTCCAAATCACTGAATGCTCCTTTAATGTGGCCCTCAGGTTAATATCAGAATACTGATATATTATTGGTTTCAGCTGTTACAATTCCACAACATGCAAACATTAGTAGCTCATTGCTCAACACAAGTATAATTAAAGGCATTTGAATTAAAGACAAGATTTCAATTCGAATATAGCAAAAATAGCCGATCTACACGCTCAAAACGCGTCGCAGTGCGACGCGTTTTGAGCTTGTAGATCGGCTATTTTTGCTACGACAGTAATAGATGGCCCTAGAGAAATATAGTGGCCCTCTCCATCGTCAAAGTTGCCCACCCCTTATCTAAACCTTGGGGTGGTGGTGTCAGGATCCGTCAGGTCGCAGGTGCGGAAAACATAATATGCCAACACACAGCGATGCATTACACATACATTCTGGAGTTTATTACACACACACACACACACACACACACACACACACACACACACACACACACACAGAGGAATATATACAGTAAGAACAGTGGATCTACTGGCGTCCCTAGTAGATTATGGAAACATAGATAAGATAGATAACAGAATGAGCAGAAACTAGTATACGCATCTCATATCATGTTGCACAGTCATACAGTCAGTCCCTCCGATACAGTTTATCATCATGTCATGGTTATCAATATGCTTATGCAGATACACGTGTTGTCACTGAGGAGTAGAGTAGAGAGGAGAGAGAGGAGAGTTTAGGAGTAGAGCTTCGAGGAGGGCCAGGAAGATCATGGCTGACCCTGCACACCCAGGACAGTCTTTTTGCCCCGCTTCCCTCAGGCAGGAGGTTGCAGTCCCTAAAGACTACGAAGGCCCGACATTAAAACAGCCCACGGCTATCTGGCTCCTCAACGCTGCTGGTGTCCCCACCTGACCCCCCTTTATCCTCCCTCCATCCCCACTCAGAGTGGAATGGACTGACTTGTGCTCTGAACTGATTACTTGAACTCTCTGCACTTTATTTTATTCACTATTCTTTGCACTGTCTTGTCCTGTTTTGCACTTGTCCTAATGTTGTAACTGCACTCTGCTGTCCACCAAACCAAATTCCTAACATGTTTACATGTCATGGCAATAAAGTCTTCTGATTCCGATTCTGAGTCAGGCAGCTGAGGCCATATCACAGCAATAATGCATAGTGTAATGTTGTGTTGGGCAATATGTGAATGTCTTCATGTAAAGTGTTGATAATTTAGTGTGAAAACTGATTGGCGGTAAATGGGTGTCTAAAAGTGAATGCAGGTCTATATTAGGAGAAACACTAGCTCCGCTGGTGATGACAGATGATAGAGATTAGCCTAATGACGTGTTATCCCCACTCTGTCTGTAATTACACTGCACTTTCCTAATCACATGCACTGCAGTAAACGCAGATGAATGGACGGGACGGAGGCCTCCGTGTTCAGCGTGGTGGCAGTCTTTACTTTCGAAGCAGTATTTAAAGATGGCAGGCAGCCTAATTAGAGACCGTGTAGGAGAGACAGACAGTAGAGAGAGACAGTAGTGTTGTAAGTGCTGTAAACGCAGATGAATGGACTGGACAGTATAGGAGAGACAGACAGTAGGACAGCTGAGAGAGAGACAGTGTAGGAGAGACAAACAGTAGGACAGCTGAGAGGGAGACAGTGTAGGAGAGACAGACAGTACGACAGCTGAGAGGGAGACAGTGTAGGAGAGACAGACAGTAGGACAGCTGAGAGAGAGACAGTGTAGGAGAGACAGACAGTAGGACAGCTGAGAGAGAGACAGTGTAGGAGAGACAGACAGTAGGACAGCTGAGAGGGACACAGTGTAGGAGAGACCGACAGTAGGGAAGCTGAGAGGGAGACAGTGTAGGAGAGACAGACAGTAGGACAGCTGAGAGAGAGACAGTGTAGGAGAGACCGACAGTAGGCAAGCTGAGAGAGAGACAGTGTAGGAGAGACAGACAGTAGGACAGCTGAGAGGGAGACAGTGTAGGAGAGACAGACAGTAGGACAGCTGAGAGAGAGACAGTGTAGGAGAGACAGACAGTAGGACAGCTGAGAGGGAGACAGTGTAGGAGAGACCGACAGTAGGACAGCTGAGAGGGAGACAGTGTAGGAGAGACAGACAGTACGACAGCTGAGAGGGAGACAGTGTAGGAGAGACAGACAGTAGGACAGCTGAGAGGGAGACAGTGTAGGAGAGACAGACAGTAGGACAGCTGAGAGACAGATAGTGTAGGAGAGACAGACAGTAGGAACGCTGAGAGACAGACAGTGTAGGAGAGACAGACAGTAGCTTGGGCAACTGAGAGACAGACAGTGCAGGAGAGACAGACAGTAGCTTGGGCAACTGAGAGGGAGACAGTGCAGGAGATACAGACGGTAGCTTGGGCAACTGAGAGGGAGACAGTGCCCCACCAAAATAATCATATTTGAAGTGGGGGATCCTCTGACAAGCAAGGCAATGAAGGCATGTAGGCATTACATTTAGCTTGACTCGGTTCTACAGATAAATATTGTGGAAAATCAAAAATTCAAATGAAAAATGTCCTCTTTCTTGTATTATTTTACAATTTGGCCAATTTGGCCAGTTCTTTTCAACCAAGGTTCATGTTTTAGGTTGTTATTAGAGAAAGTAATCGTGGTGGTTCGGCTGCCAAATACATGCAATCATTTTGGGGGTCTGTGTGTGTGTGTGTGTGTGTGTGTGTGTGTGTGTGTGTGTGTGTGTGTGTGTGTGTGGGACACCAGGACAACGCTCCACGCGTCCCAAACTATTCTCCCTTCTGGCTCCAAAACTATGGAATGAACTTCCCATTGCAAAACAGAACTGCAGACTCACTCCCAACGGCACTTGCCGTTACACTTGACCTCGCCTTGACGACCTTACAGGCGTATGCTAAGGCTCATTGTATGTAACTTAGTTAGCATTTTATGTAGACATGAAGAGTGTATACACATAGTTTCAGTGGCGTGCACAGACATTTAGAGGGGCAGGTGCTCAAGTTAAAAAAGGGCACCTTGTGCAGCGCGTTGAACCGGCCGGTTGCCTTAATCTATTTTGGGCGGGAACCCCTTTTGGTGTTAGCATTATGTTATGCTTTAGCTATTGAAAAATAGCAGATCTACAAGCTCATAGCGCGCCACCGAGTGGCGCGCTATGAACTTGTAGGTCTGCTATTTTTGAAAAATCAAAAAAAAAAAAGAAGCATTTTTTTTTCTCAAAAGGGCACATTGCCAAAAGGGCAGGGGGTGCTCTAGCACCCCCTAGTGTCTATCTGTGCACGCCACTGCATAGTTTCATTATATAGATATTCCACTACGTATATATGATTCATGATGACTATTTGTATGTATTTGATGTATTACCATGTGGTGTTCTTGTCGCTGTGGATTAAGAGCGTCTGCTAAATGCCTAAATTGTGTGTGTGTCTGTGCGTGCGTGTGTGTCTGTGCGTGCGTGTGTCTGTGTGTGCGTGTGTGTCTGTGCGTGTGTGTCTGTGCGTGTGTGTCTGTGCGTGCGTGTGTGTCTGTGCGTGTGTGTCTGTGCGTGTGTGTCTGTGCGTGCGTGTGTGTCTGTGCGTGTGCGTGTGTCAGGATGCTGCGGTCGCTCAGTGAGTGGTTCTGGCAGGAGAGCCTGTGGTTTCCAAAGGGTCTGGGCTGGGCTGACCTTCAAGACCAAGATGGACGCGTCTACGCCAAGACGGCTGACCTGTGGGTGGCGCTGCCCATCGCCTTCATGTTCATGATCGTCAGACAGCTCTTTGAAAGGTCAGTACCGTCCGTATGTCCGTCCCTGCTTCTGTCCGTTAGGCTTGATTTTTATTGATAGGGTACAGTAATAACATCATTTTATGTTCGTCGACTACATTTTTTCATTGACAAAAACTAAATGGAAACTGTTTGAAAACTAAGCTATGATGATTAAAACTAAGACTAAATATATAAAAACTAGATGTTAGGAAGGGACTAGTGGACAAGAGATCCAGCATAAGTAAAAGGCACTTATACTGGACACAAAGACCTTTTACACTTGGTTGCATGCTGAAAATAGCAGATCTACAAGCTTCACAACAAAACTAGACTAACATTTCAGATGACTAAAATGTGACAAAACTAAATTAAGTTTTATTCAAAAGACTGACTAAACTAAAATCTAAGTTTGCTGTCAAAATCAACACAGCAAGCAGTGAAATGTTGGTGTGGCCTGTTCTGTTCCGCAGAGCTGCCTCACTGCTAACACAACAATTCAGCAGCAAGTTAATAATGGTAATACAATTAAACCATTTTGGGCGGGAACCCCTTTTGGTGTTAGCATTATGTTATGCTTTAGCTATTGAAAAATAGCAGACCTACAAGCTCGTAGCGCGCCACCGAGTGGCGCGCTACGAGCTTGAAGGTCTGCTATTTTTGAAAAATCGAAGAACGGCTGACATAGAAACATAGCTTTTTCAGAAAACTGTCAGGATGTAGAAGACATTTATTGAATCTGATCTCAGGTCAAAATGGGTTAAGAGAATATTAATAAGAAATACAAATATGGATTAAAAACAAAATCTTGCATGTACTGTAATAGAAATAAAACTTAGTGTTATAGAGTTTTGTCTTTGGTCCCCTTTTCCACCAAAATAACTAGAACTCTATTTTCCCCTTTCAGGGCAAGAACAAAAAACAAGTAGTTTTGATTCCAGTTCTGAACCAACTTTTACGTTTCTGAATCAAATTCATTTTCAGTGTGGAAACACTCTGAACTGGTTCAACATTAGGCGGGAAAAGAGAACCGTATAGCGGTTCAACCCTGGTGGAAAACCAAAGCAAAAAAGTAGGAATTAAAACAATTCCATTTAAATAATGGCGGACAAAGTACTCACACGTTACACGTTTCAACTATGCGCCTTCATCAGAGCATACGATATAGCTTATCTTTTAGCAGCAGTAGTGTCACAGATTCACAGGTGCAATGTGCAGGTAATATCTTATAGATGTGCAGATATCTTATCCTATAGCAGCAGTGTGTCAAACGGTGCACAAGCAGAGGCAGAGGTCCTACTGTAAGCACTGTATCTCTGTCTTCAGCAGCAGTGTCAGATCAGATGTGCTAAAGAGGCCCGCATATAGATACCGTATAAGAAAGATGGTCTTTTGTCTGTTATGATAACCTTTATCTGCCTGACCCAGCTGCACCAGTGGTTTTACACCCTTTTCATATCAAGGTATATCATTAGTTATTCGACATTTGAGCCACGGACCACCATTTAACCTCTTAAACCCCGGGGGGGGGGTGGGTCCAGGGGGGAAATCTGCAACATCGGAGTTGGAACCGGAGACCAATTGGGTCTCCATTGACCCGCTGTGCGCTGTTCAGAGGTGGACAGCCGCTGCCCCCGCCGGCGGAGGCAATGGGGCTCAAGATGTTTTTAATAAGACTTAGCCTTTCAGACCCCAAGACTTAGCATATTTTGTTGTTGTTGGATTCGATTTTGTCCACAATTCCATTCTGTGTTGATGTGGTACCATAGGAGAGATACTCAGGCAAACGTTGATCAAAATAACAACTCTTCTACATTCTCTAATTTGTGATAGACTTCTTGTAAATTAAGTAATTCAGATTTAACAACAATTTTACTCTGGAGAGCGTAAAATGAAACCAAATGGACCCATAAAGGCCTATTCACAGTTTGAGGTGAAACAGTGGTAAAACAGAGAGATGTGTTGGGGTGAGTGGTGACGTCATGTTATGTTATGAGTATGATTAGGCCTTTAGGGTCCATTTGGTTTCATTTTACGCTGTCTCTCGTAAGAGTTCAAGATCTATAAGGGTCCATTTGGTTACCAACTGTCCATCATTTAGCTGGGGGACCACCTGGATCCCCCTCAAGGACCACTGGTGGTCCCCGACTCCCCGGACCACTGGTTGAGAACCACTGCAGCACACACATGTGGTGAATCCCTCATCTGCGGTGGCGGTGGTTCAGGGGTAGAGTGTCTGGATGGTAACCGTAAGGTTGCCAGTTCGAATCCGGGCTCCCCCAGAGTTACTGTCAAAGTGTCCTTGAGCAAGACACTGAACCCCTAATTGCTCCCGATGTGCTAGTTGGTGCCTTGCATGGTTTCCGCTGCCATCAGTGTATGAATGGGTGAATGTAATGCACAATCTCTGTAAAGCGCCTTGGATAAAGGCGCTATATAAATGCACCATTTACCATCTCCGTAAGCATACCGCCCGTGATATGATGAGTCTGACCAACAACTACTTGATCAGAGACTGACGTCTATGCACAGTGATACGAGATGCACATTCCTGTTGCTGTTCACTCTGTTCTTATCCTTGTCTCATATATATTCTGGTCACGTAGTAATCAGTGTCCAATACTGTGTGTGTGTGTGTGTGTGGGTGTGTGTGTGTGTGTGTGTGTGTGTGTGTGTGTGTGTGTGTGTGTGTGTGTGTGTGTGTGTGTGTGTGTGTGTGTGTGTGTGTGTGTGTGTGTGTGTGTTGAAGCAAGCCCAAATAAGCAACTACTATACACTTTAGAATCAAGCCCAAAAAACCATCAACCAGCAACTACCAATAATTTATTTGCAAGTGACTTTACAGAAAAAACAAGTCAAAGGTTGCTTATAATAAGCAGACATGGCAACACGGCCTGAAGTACCTTGGCGGGGAAAAACGTGGATAGAATCAATCTCGGGTCTAAATGGGTTAATGCCAGGGCGGACCTTGGATGGGAGGACGGCCCACATGTTGCTGCGTGCCTGTTGCCTGCGGTCCCTCGTGGTCAGACAGTATACACAGTGAAATAATATGTCCTCGACACAGCAGCAGCAGGAATGCTGTGCAAGACGCCTGGTGACCATTATTATCCTAGTATTGCACTTTCACCCCCCTCTAATTAAGCTCTTATCTTTTCATTCGCAGGCTTATGCAAAGGTTAAACTGTAATTTAGATAAGCATGTGTAGTTGACCCCGGCTATCCTATAGTTTGTATTGCATTGTGAGCTTGTAGATTTGCTATTTTCAAAAAAGATAGTACATTTTGAATTCTGGACGGAACGGAGAGTAGTTCTACATTGCAGTATTGATACTTTTACTTGAGTAAAACAGACCTCTCTCTCTGCTGTCAATCAAGGACTGTGGCCACGCCCCTGGCCTCCCTGATGGGAATTAAAGAGACGGTACGCCGCAAAGCCCCGCCCAACCGCACACTGGACCACCACTACTGTACCGTGGACAGGAGTCCTGTGAAGGTACGCACACACACACACACACACACACACACACACACACACACACACACACACACACACACACACACACTGGACCACTACTACTGTACAGTGGACAGGAGTCCTGTGAAGGTACACACACACACACACACACACACACACACACACACACACACACACACACACACACACACACACACACACACACACACACACACACACACACACGGTGATGGATATGCTTTATGTAACATGATATCATATATGGTGTCCAGGCCTCGTGACATCACGTGACATCATCAGGGATGGAGATCCCTGATGTCATAGTAAATGCGACGTGCTGTCGCAATTAAGCACATATATGGAGATCCCTGATGTCATCAATATTAGTATATGGATATATGTCAGTCAGAAGATGTTCTGACATTCCATATGTTGATCCTCCCCACCCATCTCCTCTTTGATGTCTCCCGAACCGTTCGCCCCACCGACTTCAAATTCGACACATGCGTTCCACCCCCCCCCCCCCCGCAGGGAGTGCAGTGCCCGGTGTCGAGTCGGTCGGACCCACGGTTTTTTTCAGAACCACCACAAAAGGCTCTGGTCAGGCTCTGCCAGTGGGCCTAATGAGGCCAATTCCTTTCACCTGGGCCAGGCTCTGCCAGTGGACCTAATGAGGCCAACTCCTTTCACCTGGGCCAGGCTCTGCCAGTGGGCCTAATGAGGCCAACTCCTTTCACCTGGGCCAGGCTCTGCCAGTGGGCCTAATGAGGCCAACTCCTTTCACCTGGGCCAGGCTCTGCCAGTGGGCCTAATGAGGCCAACTCCTTTCACCTGGGCCAGGCTCTGCCAGTGGGCCTAATGAGGCCAACTCCTTTCACCTGGGCCAGGCTCTGCCAGTGGGCCTAATGAGGCCA
>NC_136811.1:51572559-51605059 GCF_951216825.1 Electrona antarctica | reverse complement strand
ACACACACACACACTTAATTCAGCGCTGCTTGCGGAACTCGGCTGAAGTCTCGATCCTGCAGCGACGCTGTCGTGCCAATAATCGCGGTAAAAATCACACCCTCTCGTGTAATATTACTCAAACATTTATTTATGACATGGACCCCTATGTATTTGGCCCCCGCCTGAATGTTCTGCCAGGGACCCGAAGATTTGTTGTCTGTTGTTCTTTATTTAATGATTACAACATTTTTCCAAAAATGTTCAAGATTTTTGTTCAAACATTTTCAAAAGATTCTACAGTGTAAAATTCAACAAATATTGATCCTACATATCAGTGGTTTTCAACCAGTGGTCCTTTAGGGGGTTCCAGGTGGTCCTCAGCTAAATGTTGGTAACCAAATGGACCCTTATTAGATCTTTACCTCTTGAGACTGTAAAATGAAACACACTTACACACACATCGTAATGTTTATTTCTTTGCTTTGTGTGTGTGTGTGTGCGTGTGTGTGTGTGCGTGTGTGCGTGCGTGCGTGCGTGCGTGCCTGCGTGCCTGCGTGCGTGCGTGCGTGCGTGCGTGCGTGTGTCTGTGTGTCTGTGTGTGTAGGATCATCTACTGGACCGTGGTGTTTCCTCTGACCATGTACGAGCCCTTCTTCGGGTATTACTTCTTCAACGGTCTGCTGGTCATCCTGCAGTGTCTGCACGTCTTCTGGGCCGTGCTCATCATACGCTGTGCGCTGCGCTTCCTCACCGAAAACGTACGCACACACACGCACGCACGCACGCACGCACGCACGCACGCACGCACGCACGCACAAAAACACAAAATAATAATTAACTTTATTCATATAGCACCTTCATCATACATGAATGCAGCTCAAGGCTTTACAAGGCAGAACAGACAAAAAACATAAAATAGCAATAAAACACAAGCAAGCCGTTAAAATATAAAACATTTAAAAAAACATAAAACGGCAGCAAATCAGTCATAACAGAGTAGAAACACAGATATTAAAAACTCAACTAAAAGCAAGAGTGAAGAGGTGAGTCTTGAGTTGAGCTTTAAAAATGTCTACAGAGGGTGCGTGTCTGAGCTGTAGTGGGAGTTTATTGAAGGCCGTCGGCCCGTAGAAGCAGAAAGCTGCTTCACCATATTTTTTAGTAGCCATTTTTTAGGCACTTCAAGCAGGCCAGCAGTGGAGGACCTGAGGGGGGCGGTTAGGAACATATCTAGGTAAGCAGTCACGAAGGTAAGAAGGTGCAAGACCATTAAGAGCTTTATAGACAAGTAAAACTATTTTAAAATCAATCCTAAATGCACACACACAATCGCACATGCATACTCGCACGCACGCACGCACGCACACCCCCACGTCTGTCTGTCTGACTCTTTCTCTTGTCTCTCTCTCTCTCTCTCTCTCTCTCTCTCTCTCTATCTCTCTCTCTCTCTCTCCCCCTCCCTCTCTCTCTTTCTCTGTCTTATCAGGAGAAGGTGGACGATGACCGCAGTGATAAAGACGAGACAGACGAGTCCGGCGAGGACGAAGAGGAGGACGACAGGAAGACGAAGATATGCAACGGCCCAACACAGAACGGACACGCACACAACAACCACACCAACCACACCAAGACAGACTAACACACACACACACACACACACACACACACACACACACACACACACACACACACACACACACACACACACACACACACATACACGCACGCACAAATACTCATGCACACACCATATTTATCTCCATGAGGCGGAGAGTTTGCATTCGGCCCTGTCTGTGTGGCTGTCTGTGTTTCTGTCTTTGTCTGTCTGTGTGTCCGTCCGTCTGCATGTATTTCTGCAGCCAGTCCTGTGATCGTATCCTTCGTGCACACTGCCAGCAGGCCAAGGAACCTCCATTCCTGAATATCAGCCAACGACAAAACTACGTCATTTCATGTGACTCAATGATCGCCGATCAGTCGCCCCTGCAAGGCCGTGGGATACTACGCGGCTATGGACCGGAATCTGTCCCTCCGGCCTATGGGATCAACACTACTAACTAGCCAATTCACAACGCTCTTGTCCCTCCGGCTCATGGGGATGAAACCGGTACTAGTCAAATCGCAGACATGAGATTAGCTGGCACGAGCCAAGGCTGCCAACTCGTCAAAGTTGCATCGTAACTTGATAGATAGATTGATCTACGTGTGTTTCGCGGCAAATCTCACCAACACTGTTCCTGGGAAGTAGTTTTCTTATTGGTGACGTTCATAGTAAGCATCGATATGTCTGTTTTGACACAAGCCTAGACTGGACGCCGCCCGACCTCCTCGCGTTGCTTTGCCCATCCTCTCGCGGAGGACTCACACAGCGAGCGAATGTAAGGCAGCGGACGCCGGACGACATATCGTGGCGGTGGTGTTACAAACCTAACCGACGCAAGGAATTAACAATCACACCTATGCCGATGGCACGGAACATTGGATGACGTATACGCGTGACAGAATGACGCGTGGGAACTGGGAACTATACTGCCAGTCAAGTTGGATCTGGGAGGTTCGCGCACACATTATCATGACGTATGTATGTATGTAGGCACTGACAGAGTCTCTACGTACAGGTGTGATGTATGTAGACAGACCTGGGATGAACATTCCGCCATCGTTTGCCGTATCGTAGTCTACGTTACTTAACTTATGGCTTACTTTTATCAACACGGTCTCCATCGATTTCCAACTTTGCCAGTTTGGCGAGGGAAAAAAAGCACTTATTTTCCATAGTTTTCCGACAAATGCAACGGATACATTTTCAGGACACGTTCTCACTCGACATATCCGTACTTGTTATTGGGGAGGAACGCGTTAGTCCGACATCCCGTTATTAGTCCGACACTACGTGGACGGTTAAGACTCACCCGTGGCTTCCACGTGCGGTTAGGGTTAGTGTTTGGGGATAGGGTTAGTATGGGGCTCTATGGTTAGGGTTTGGGGATAGGGTTAGTGTTTGGGGATAGGGTTAGTATGGGGCTCTATGGTTAGGGTTTGGGGATAGGGTTAGTGTTTGGGGATAGGGTTAGTATGGGGCTCTATGGTTAGGGTTTGGGGATAGGGTTAGTGTTTGGGGATAGGGTTAGTGTGGTTGGAATATTGGGTAGTCGGATTTATGGGTGTCTAAATATTGGGACGTCAGACTAACGCTATGCACCCCTTGCCTTGTCATTGTTTTTGTGTTTTTTTTTCCCTTGTTTTTTTTCTTTCTTTTTTAATGCAATCACACAAAGCTCATTCCATTTACCAGGTCTAAAAGACAGAACAAACAAACAAACAAAAAGACTGAAGCAGAGCTCTTTTCACTGCGATAGTGCACGTCGATGTGACACACACACACACACACTTTCATGCCGAGCCATGCCGGTACAAGAACACTAGGTACGCTTAGCCATAAACAACAAGGTTTGCCTCGACATGCCCAGGCCATTATGGCATCATGACCTTTAGGCTACATAGCCATAAACAACACGGTTTGCCTTGACATGCCCAGGCCATTATGGCATCAGCCTTGACATGCCCAGGCCATTATGGCATCAGCCTTGACATGCCCAGGCCATTATGGCATCATGACCTTTAGGCTACATTGCATTGTGACATCATGCTTGCCCTAGTAGTGATAATGACAACAACATGCCAACACTACTTGCCAATGTGTTCACTGTTGTTCAAAGTCCCTCTGGTTGCACTGTAATGGCAGTTTATTACACCCCCCCCCCCCCCCCCCCCTTGCCTTTTCATGTGCACACAACCCCAGTGCCAGCTCAGTGGACTTGTGGTTAGAGAGTCCACCCTGAGACTGGGAGGTTGGGGGTCGATTCACTGGCCGGGTCATATCAAAGACTATACAAAAGAAAAACGGTACCCAGGGCCTCCCTTCTTGACGCTCAACATTAAGGGTTGGATTGGGGAGGGGGTGTGTCCCCGTGAGCTGTGACATACTAGCGTCATGTCCAGGGAAGTTGTACTTGTACATCATGTGTCATATCCAGGCCAGGGGGTGTACTTGTACATCAAGCCACCTCATGCTACGGAAACAGGAGATGTAGGCTCGTGACCGATAGGGTCACATGGCTTGGCGATCATCGGTTACATACACTTAACATATTACACAAACCCCCAAAACCTTGTCATCACACCATCCAGACAGACAGAAAGATGGGGCGAGGTATGGCATGCCTCCTGGAGGAGATTTGCGCTCTACTGAGCGCACCTTTCTAGTTGTACTTTAAGTACAATACAATGTAATATAATCACAAGGTGATGATATGCACTACATAGATTACTTTATTTTGTCTCACACGCACGCACGCACACACAGACACATGCACGCACGCACGCACGCACGCACGCACGCACGCACGCACGCACGCACACCCAGACACACACAAGCATCCCAGATGGACACTTGCATGAAGTGTCTGCTTGGAGATGTTAATTAATAGTGTTCAATTGTTGACTAGTTTGCCAAAAATGTAAGTAAAGAAGCGAGGGAAGGGTGGAGGACAGGATCGATGCAGGCTTTGTTCAGACTGTCTGCAGGCCAATTCCGATTTGTTTCTCGAATCTGATGTTTTAGGACTATGAGTGCCCACGCTGCTATTTGTAAGTGATCCGATTGGATTTGGGTGTTTGGGTGGCTATTGTAACAGCGTGACCACATGGGCCAGACCATAACAGACAACTAACTAGTAGTAAAGTAAGCTATAGGAATGTGGTTTGAACTGTGATTTGCAACAATCAGTGTACATGGATTTGGGGCTGCCAGTGTGAACAAAGCCTCAACAGTGAGGGATGCAGTCAAGTAGGAGTGTTTGCTCCTTTACTAGATGTTGTTCCTATGGTGCCTTTATGTTCACTGCTAAAGAACCAGCAGAGAAGCAATCAATCAATAAATCAATCAGTCAATCAATCAATCAATCAGTCAATCAGTCAATCACATGTCTTATTTGAAAGATTTACGATCAAATTAATACCACTTACTTCAATCATTTTTTTGTATCTATGCAATTCCATGTGTCAGCTCCCTTTACATAGTCACCACACCTGATTCACAGTGACCTCTAGTACTGCTGGTCCTACCAGGTCCTACCTAGCTATGATGCCGGTGGCAGTACGTTAACTGCTGGTCTTACCAGGTCCTACCTAGCTATGATGCCGGTGGCAGTACGTTAACTGCTGGTCTTACCAGGTCCTACCTAGCTATGATGCCGGTGGCAGTACGTTAACTGCTGGTCTTACCAGGTCCTACCTAGCTATGATGCCGGTGGCAGTACGTTAACTGCTGGTCTTACCAGGTCCTACCTAGCTATGATGCCAGTGGCAGTACGTTAACTGCTGGTCTTACCAGGTCCTACCTAGCTATGATGCCGGTGGCAGTACGTTAACTGCTGGTCCTACCAGGTCCTACCTAGCTATGATGCCGGTGGCAGTACGTTAACTGCTGGTCCTACCAGGTCCTACCTAGCTATGATGCCGGTGGCAGTACGTTAACTGCTGGTCCTACCAGGTCCTACCTAGCTATGATGCCGGTGGCAGTACGTTAACTGCTGGTCCTACCAGGTCCTACCTAGCTATGATGCCGGTGGCAGTACGTTAACTGCTGGTCCTACCTAGCTATGATGCCGGTGGAAGTACGTTAACTGCTGGTCCTACCAGGTCCTACCTAGCTATGATGCCGGTGGCAGTACGTTAACTGCTGGTCCTACCTAGCTATGATGCCAGTGGCAGTACGTTAACTGCTGGTCCTACCAGGTCCTACCTAGCTATGATGCCGGTGGAAGTACGTTAACTGCTGGTCCTACCAGGTCCTACCTAGCTATGATGCCAGTGGCAGTACGTTAACTGCTGGTCCTACCAGGTCCTACCTAGCTATGATGCCGGTGGCAGTACGTTAACTGCTGGTCCTACCAGGTCCTACCTAGCTATGATGCTAGTGGCAGTACGTTAACTGCTGGTGTTTGTTCCTGGAAGACATTCATGAGATATCGACATAAAAGAGCAGGTCTGAGTAACAACAGACATGGACAATTTGGACATGGAGGTTAAGTGTTTGAATAATTAGGGGTGAAAACTAGCATGTGACAGAAAGTAAGCAGGATAACAACAGAACAAAGTAAATATAACTTCTGACATCTACAATTTACAATTTAGGCATTTAGCAGACACTCTTAATCCAGAGTGATTTACAGTTAATCCAGAGTGATTTACAGTTAATCCAGAGTGATTAACAGTTAATCCAGAGTGATTTACAGTTAATCCAGAGTGATTTACAGTTACTCCAGAGTGATTTACAGTTAATCCAGAGTGATTAACAGTTAATCCAGAGTGATTTACAGTTAATCCAGAGTGATTTACAGTTAATCCAGAGTGATTAACAGTTAATCCAGAGTGATTTACAGTTAATCCAGAGTGATTTACAGTTAATCCAGAGTGATTTACAGTTAATCCAGAGTGATTTACAGTTAATCCAGAGTGATTAACAGTTAATCCAGAGTGATTTACAGTTAATCCAGAGTGATTTACAGTTAATCCAGAGTGATTTACAGTTAATCCAGAGTGATTTACAGTTAATCCAGAGTGATTTACAGTTAAGTAAGCAAGAACGGGAACAACACATAGTAATACATCAAATATGTAGAAACAGTCATCTAGGATCAAAAGGAAACTAAGAACCTATAAGTATACACTATAGTATAGTGACTATAGTATTGTATAGTGACTAATACTATACAATGCTATGTCTACAAAAATATGCTATCTAAATGAAATATTCTACAGAACATCAGCATCTGTCAATGTATAAACGGCAGGTGCTGCTGGGATAGAACCCAGCAGTAGCCAGAGTTTAGATGTCGAAAAATGTTCCCTGCTAAAAACAAACTCTCAAAATACGAATGACTAGTCTATGTATAACATTTTATTTCCAAATAGAAAAGTCGCAAAAAAGGGAAACAGATACGGACAGAATGACCCCAAGACAATCAGTGATTCTAACTCAAAGGTATAACCGTCTAATTGCCCCAATACACTAAGATGGGAATCATTCGGATTAGGATGACCCAAGCTTATCTAAAAAGATACATGAACAGGGAAAGGGAGTAGAGGATAGTTCAAACCCCCCTTTCTATGGGAGGTGGACATCACAGCACAGAATACAAAGCTGAAATATATATTGGAGCGAAACATTACCTCACATATTTAGGAAACCACAGGTCAGTTTACTCTATATGTATATAAGACAATTCCAGCACTGTATGTCCTTTTTGCATGATTTTATTTACCTCTGAGGAGAGTGAACAACGCACATGTTTCGGCCTGGTTGTTGGCCTTCCTCAGCGCTGTGACAAGACAACAGGAAGTGTGGTATTTATGTATGAGATACAATCAGATGTAATTGAACACAGGTGTCAACTGTTATCACCTTACACAGTATCATCAAGAAGACTCTATTTATGGTACCAAGACAGGATAAGATTTTATCTCTCGTCAGAGGTAAATAAAATCATGCAAAAAGGACATGTTATGAGTGCTGGCATTTTCTTCATTTCAACTTGTATCTACGAGCCTTGCACCTAGAAGGATTTTGTTCATCAATAGTGCAAATATACTGTAACTACTTTGTTACAAGTAAATGTCCGGAATTCAAAATGTACTTGAGTAAAAGTACAAAAGTGTTGACAATAAACATTTACTTATGTAGTGGAGCAGAAGTAGAATTGGAAATACTCAAGTAAAGTACAAACATCTCAAAATTGTACTTGTACAAAAAGTACAGTACTTAAGTAAATGTATTTAGTTACTTTACACCACTGCCAGGATTCCCCAGAGGGTTGGCCAGGTTGAATGGGAGTCCACCTGGGAAACAGAAGGTCCCAGGTTCGATTCCCCGCGTGTCAGGAGGTGTCCCTGAGCACAGATCCTCCCCCAAATCACGCTGGGTTAAGCTGAACATTTAATTTCCCCCTCGAGATCTAAATTAGATTCCAATGGACCAGGGTTCCAGCAGTACTATAGGGTTCGGTGGATCAGGGTTTGGGAACCATGTGTGTCGTATAGTCGATGAATGTCTGTCTTTCTCAGGCACGGATTCACGTGTAGTTTTGATGTCAACATTGTCGAACTGATGACCAGATGAAGGCAGGGGTCAGAGGTGGCGTGACCTGGGCTGTATGGTTCTGCTCATTGAGAATCATTTGAGACAGTGCCGTAACTCTTGAGAGTGTACAGATGGAATGGTAATCACTGATCGATAATCGTTATTTTTTATCCTGGTAAAAAGAAATTCACCAAAAATAGCGTTGTGAGCTTGTAGATCGGCTAGTTTTGACGAACGTTCCACCCAGAATAGAGGGTATGCGCATGACATCTGACATCATCATACCCGGAAGTTATGCGGGAACACCTACTGAGTGGCAAAAAACTACTTTCTGGCCTTGACAGCCCATACATCCAAACAGAAAAGTCCTTTCTGATTGCATTAAACGACGTTAAACTCACTTTGCCACTCGATTTGACACTCACTTTATTATAGGGATGCTGGGGGTTCAAGTGTTTAACAAAAGTGGCATTTTTATAGTTTTAAGCATATTTATATTATGGCGATATCGTTAATTGCGATTATTTTTGCCACAATAATCGGGACATGTCATTTTCATACCGTCCCATCCCTAGTTCCATCTGCACATTCTCAGAGATGCAGACCTGTAAGGTTCCATTTGGACCCCCGCGTCCGGTCCAATAAGGAGCCCGGACGGTCCCTGGGAGCCTAACTTTGAGAACCACCGAGTTGATATTTTTTATGATTCCTATGTATGAAAACGGGTTTTTCACTCATTGCCAGAGTTTATTATTGTTTTATTGTGTCAAGAGATTGAACGTGTCGAAATCAGGTTTCTTCTGCAGAGGCTCAACTTGTATGAGGAAATCAATTAATGTATATTTTATTGTTTATACGTTGAGGTTGTTATTTCAGTATTTCAAGTGCCTTATCTGTAATGTGTGGGATACCCTCATGCTCTCTCTCCCTCTCTCTCTCTCTCTCTCTCTCTCTCTCTCTCTCTCTCTCTCTCTCTCCATCTCCATAAAAAAGTCCTGATCAGTGTTATTTTGTATTTTTTTGTTTTAATGATGTCTAAGTATTGTTAAAAATATAATAATAATAATAATAATAATAATGATGATAATAATAATAATAATAATTAATAATAATAATAGAAAACACACGTCATGAGTCACACATCTGTTTGTCTCGTGTAATTATTTGTTTGTGTTGGATACATGTGATACATGTGGTGGAGGAGGATCTATGTACCTACTAGGCAGGGTGCTGGATCAAACAAAGTCACAATTAAGTCAAGAAATGAAAATAATCCAGACACCATTTTCTGCTCCCAGAACGTTTCGGACCGTAGCTCTTCCTCAGACCTTTCATATAGTGATTAAGTGATACATTACATCACACACAAGTGGATTTACAATTTTGGCATTTGGCAGATGCTCTTAATCCAGAGCAATTTACAGTAGGCTAAGCAAGGTAAACATGCACAAGGTAATATATCAAATGCATAGAAATAGTAATCTGTGGGATTGGTAAATAGGCTGGTAAATAGCCAGTTACCAGCTCAGTGGCCTTGTGGTTAGAGTGTCCGCCCTGAGACTGGGAGGTCGGGGTTCAATCCCCGGCCAGGTCATACCAAAGACTCAGTGCCTCCCTGCTTGACACTCAGCACCTGCGACATACTAGCGTCATGTCCAGGGGGTGTCCTTGTACATCAAGCTGCCTCACGAAACAGATAGGCTCCTGCCCTATGGGCCCCATGGCTGGGCAAGGCTACTTACTTTATAAGCCTGCAAGGTCAAGGATAAGTCAAGTGCTATGTGTCAACTAACTCTACTTCAACTTACATTGTCACATCACAGGTGATTTTACTTTGTTGTGCAAAGCTCCATCACTGGCTTTGCTTTGGGACCCATGCAACTTTCTAACATTCTGCATGGAAATATATGTACTCGTAAGCGGTAATTAGATTATAAATACATTGTCATGGAAGCTTGATTGTGTCTTCTAAGAGCTCAGCATTGTAGGACAGCCTGGGTTTCTCTTTCTCAACTATGACCCACACCAGCCACCTCAGCTTCTGAACTAAATCAACTATGACCCACACCAGCCACCTCAGCTTCTGAACTAAATCAACTATGACCCACACCAGCCACCTCAGCTTCTGAACTAAATCATCTGTAGTATTCCAAAAGTATTCAGACAGATTAGATTACTTTTTTTTGTAAATGGATTTAAGCATCACTATACAGTTATTACAGTATGTAACTTTCCGTGTAAGTGCTGAAATGTTTACCATTGAGCTATAAATAGAGCAGCCTGCTTGCTTGCTCAGGGGATAAATGTCTCAATAGAAGAGCAGAGAGACCAAATACAACCACCCCAATGTAGTTATATTGTAGTATTAGCATACCCATACCGATTGAACAATTACATTTATATTCATTAAAAAAAAATGAATCACCTTAGAAAAATCTAGACATGATGATGTCTGGTTGTCATAGTGAAGTGAGAAGACAGAAATAATATCCACTGACACTGACACATCTGTCTGTTATTCAGTTTTCTGTGCAGCTGTTGACGTTTACACGTTACACCGGCATTGGTGACCTATCGATATCTGTGTCAGGTTGCTGTTGTCAATGAAAGCTAACGTTGGTGTAATCATAGTGGTTGTAATGATCTCTCAAAACAGCACACCGGTATGTTAACACTAACAGCAGCAGGGCCACAGTATTGTATGGGTCACCAGTTTCCGTGTAATACAGCAGGAAAACTATAGGGCGGAGCTCAAACCCTGGATTTCCCCACATCTGACGTCATCAGTAAGTTGCTACATTGTCCAATGGGAAGCGGGACCTCTCAGACACCGTTCCGTGTCGTCCAATGGGACGGCCGAGGACCGGACGCCAGGCGCCCGCCCACTGACAGCCAGTGACGCCATCTTGGATGGAGAGAGAGGGTTTTAAACCGGGGAGGAGAAACAGGAAAAGGGGCCGTGAAAAGAAGAATATATCATGTAATGTGTTGTGTTATGAAGCGTACAGGCCGCTGTTAGGTTACCGGTTTAATGGCGGCGGACCATTCCTGTGTGAAACGGAGAAATAAAGGAGCTGGGCTGAGAGGACTGACCCACAACTGTTAGCAACATGCTAGTTAGCACAGGAGCTTGGGGTCAAGCAAGGATAGAACGGTGACGTCAAACAATTGGAAAAGTACACTAGTACAGACTGTACAGTGTTCAGTTTAACTCCAACTACAGAGCCTTGTTCAGTGGGATGTTACCTCCCCCACAACAGACCACAGAATGAACCAATGTCTTTATTGCAGACTCGTGATCCATAGAAATAACATACAATTACATAGAACAATCAAAATACAAACAGTCCAAATGAACATGTTAGACAATGATTAATAACGATGATTCTACAGAGATTCATAAGTGACACATGAATATGCATTTGATTCTTCACAGACTCATCCAAGTGACATGAATCTAAAGTTTATGACTGATTCTCACGGCAACATTGTAGATCAGTGGTTCCCAAACTTTTTCATGTCAAGGACCCCCAAATTGACACTAATTAGCCCACGGACCCCCATTTGAAAAGATATGCCAGGGACCCCCATAAGAGAAGATTTTTACGGCTCTAGCAGTGATTTTTAACCAGTTTAACTTCAAGGACCCCCAGTTTTACATACTTTTAGGCTACGGACCCCCATTTAATGGCATTTCTATCACTGAGACCCCAATTTATAATTGTAAAATTAATGTTAATTTAACTCTGAGAGTGTACAAATGGACCAGGTCCATTTGGTTCCATTTGTACACTCAGAGTTACAGAACAGACCCATAAGGGTCTATTTGGTTCCAAACAATAATTTAGCTGGGGACCCCCTGGAACTCCCTCAGGGACCCCTGGGGGTCCCCGGACCCCACTTTGGGAACCACTGTTATAGACTACTTGAAGTTTCTGAATGGCTGCTTTTTTGTAGCTTGACCACAAGTGGGCAGTGTAGAGCTCTAAATAGAGTGATCTTAACGGCATGCTTTGACTGAGCACACCACATACTGAACTAGAAATGCACTCTGTCGATCCTCTGAATACTTTGATACTATTTGGAGTTTAGTTTATCAATATCACTTCAGTTCATCCACTTAGACCCTCAAAACTTAGGGAAACGGACCCGAAGGTTCCACTGTACTTTTTCCAGCCTACAGTACACCAATCTCTTCGCCAAAAATAGCAGATCTACAAGCTCACAACGTGTCACTGGGCTACTACTCTATTAAAGTAGTCTTACAAAACGGTGCATTTCTATTTACTAATAAATGCTCAGTGTGCGGGTGTCCCTCCTTCCATGTAAACTCTATTTACTAATAAATGCTCAGTGTGCGGGTGTCCCTCCTTCCATGTAAACTCTATTTACTAATAAATGCTCAGTGTGCGGGTGTCCCTCCTTCCATGTAAACTCTCCTAATGGTAACAGATGTTCGCTCAAGTTTTCCTTGTGACATACTGTATCCTGGGGGGGAGGGGGGGGGGGATACAGTATATTTGACATAAATGTAAGGTGCAAATGTAATTCAGGGTCCCCTGAGCCAAAAATGTTTGAGAACCAGTGCATTAAGACTCATTCATAGTCTGGATTTTTGGTGGTGAAATAACGTTGAGCGGTGGTGAGTTCACCGCGGCTCGTGACGTCATGTTGTAGTTCAGTGGTCACCTCACCACCGAAAATCCAGACTATGAATGAGCCTTTAGGTTCACAGACCCCCATAACTCTGATAGTTTACACACGTGGAACCACATGGACCTGTCCTGTAGTGTAGCTGTACAGTATACACGTCCATCTGCTTCCATCTGTACATTTTCAGACCTTTATGGTTGCATTTGGTTCTTAAAGCAGCACTATAACTTTCCTCTTCTACAGTATATACCCTGGATTTGAACCATGCATGGTTTCCTGGGCTGCAAGTGGTAACATTGAGGTAATAGAGCCTGATTGGTCGGGCGGATAAATTGAATCTTGACCATCAGGTCAATATTCGCATCAGATCCTGTGTCCATAGACATAGACATGACCTTGACCTTTGACACGATCTAAATGTCTCAATAGAAGAGCAGGGAGACAAAATACAACCAAACCAATTCATTGGAATAGAGGGTATGTATGAGCATGCATAAAGTGAGTGGCAAAGTAAGTTCAATGTCGTTTAACATTGTTTAATGCAATATGACTTTTCTGTTTTGATGTATGGGCTAGCCTGTCAAGACCAGAAAGTCCTATTTTGCCACTCAGTAGGCGTTTCCCGCATAACTTCTGGGTATGTTGTTGATGTCACGCGCACACCGGTACCCTCTATAAGGACTAAATTCACTGTCATGGACCCCTGGACCCACTTTATTTGTAGAACCTGTTCACTGATATAAACATATCTACCAGCTCATTGTTTACTTGTTGACCAGTATAGGCTACAACAGGGGGTTTCAACTGATTGTGAACCAGCTGGGACCACCACCATGGCTAAGAATCAACCTGGGGACCACTGTTGTGTTGGGTGGGGATATGGGCTAAAATTAGTGTTTTCGTAATATATGCATCCCATGTGCATACACCAATATGGTCCATTGATGACTAGTAAAAAAAATCCTAATGATTATGACTCAACCAGACAATCCGGTGCACTTCCCCCTCTTGAGATTCTAACTCCCTTTTTCTGTTGCATTTCTTGACCTCCAACTTGTCAGAAAATGACTGCATGGACGGTCATCATAGGTCACCATGCAGCCTGCATGGTGACTGGTCCACTAGTTGAGAAACAGTGAACTGAATGGCCTGCATGATGCAGGCCATTCAGTTCACTGTTTCTCAACTAGTGGGGGAAAAAAAAAAAATCAACACATGATACACATCCTATACATCAGGGGTTCTCAACCCGTGGGTCGCGACCCCTCGGGGGGTCGCCAAATTATTTTAGGGGGTCCCCAAATTATTTAAAAAAAAAAAAAAGCTTTTTTTTAAAATGTTATTTTCACGATTTTTCAAAAATAGCAGACCTACAAGCTCGTAGCGCGCCACTCGGTGGCGCGCTATGAGCTTGTAGACATTGCCAAAGCATTTCCGGGGGTCCCCGGCCAAAAACGTTGAGAACCCCTGCTATACATTACTAAATGCATGGTCAGGGCCCACATGCAATACCTTCACGGACCACCTGTTGAAAACCCCTTGGCTACAGGTATGCCACCCCTCATGTAAGTTTTTCTGCTAAATGGGCCTGGGCCATGGCTCAGTGGTCCAGGTACCTTGGCTGGTAATCCAGTCTGGCAGTGTGCCGTGGGCTCGACTCCCGATCCCAACGGCCTTTACTGCATGTCTTCCCCCCATTTCCTGTCAGCCTAGTACTGTCTGTCCCTCCATACAAAAATATAAAATAAAGGCGAAAGCTGCAAAAAAATTCTAACTAGCCAAGATGTAAAAGTTATATATGTTATAGTTCTATTATATGTAGTAAGTAATCTCTCACTCTAAACCTTTGTTTCTTTCTCTTGAGGCAGTTTCAGTTATATTGCTCACCACTGAACACCAAATTAACATTTATGCAGAGTTCAGGAACCTCACAGATAAACTACTATTCGATCCTATCTGTTAGTATATTTATCAGTGTTGTTTTGGACTTTAATAGAGTCTACTATGGCTGCCCAGCAGCTGAGCAGCCAAACAGTTAAATATCTTTTTTTTTTTTTTAATTGATAATAATAATGATAATACTGTTGGGCAGCAAACAGGTAAGGCTTAATTAAAGAAACATTATTCAAACCTGGGCAGCCCTCTCATTTTAATTTTCATAAATGAAACATTTGGCCGAAAAATTCACAAAACTGTCTTTATTTTGTTCATAAAAAAAGAAAAGAAGAAGCAAACAACTCAAGCATTTAAATCAGTCACTTCATGGTTTTACGAGTATAATGGATAGGTATAATCATAATGACAATGTAATAACTTAACCACCATTGCGACACTTCCGCATGACGGACCGTTTGGCTGTGACGTCTCTGTCCCATCCGAGGAGCGGAGGAAACATATTTCCCGCAGCTGAACTATTTGTTTTGTTTATGTTGTTCGGCTCAGACATGTCGTCTACAGACCCAGGTAAAAAACACTGTTATTACTTATCACACTCATAGAGAATGCCCTCGACGTTTAAAGACACCATTCCTCTGCTTGAAATGGCAGTTTGTTTTTGTAGTTTAAATGCGTGACACACTAAAAAAAACTACAGATAGCGTGACAGCAAGCAGCCAGCAGCTAGCCCAGGAGCTAAGCTAACGTCATCATAACAAATAACCTTTTAACATTTTGACATATTAATATGAACATCTAATTTAATTTGACAGTCTTTACTTTCCGGGGCGCCTTGTGAGAAAGAAGACTGTTCATAGTACTGTCAGATGTGTTTTAATCAGCTAATCTCTATTGTAGTGTAGATAGATTGGACATAATACTAATTTCTTGTATGTGCGTCTTGTATTAACTTGTGTAAAGTACTAATGATGGATGGCGAAGTTTTAACTCAATCCTTTTTGCTTGGATTCCCCTCAAGGACCCCTGGGGGTCCCCTAGGGTCCCCTGGAGAGCACAATTGAGAATCAATGCATTTGACAACACTAGTCTATACAGTGAAATCCTATTGCACAATCTCGGAGTTCAATCAGAACTGAGATTTGACTGTGTGGCAGCTGCTCTTACACACAATGGAACAATAATAATAATGCATAGTAAAGCCTTAAAATGGGCTTTTTGGTTGAGATTATATGATATGATGTAGCACTGGTTCTTAAAGTGGAATGTAGGAAGCCCCAGGGGTCCCTTAGGGGGGTTCCAGGGGGTCCCCCCAGCTAAATGAGAAACAGTTTAAAGTCACTTAATCTCTATTGTATTTTTACACTATTCGAAAATAGCCTTTCTACAAGCTTGAGCATGTATGTAGATCGGCTATTTATTTTTTGACACATCTTGATGTTGACACAAGTCTTCTTTCATGGGGGTCCCTGAAACCAAATCTCTTCAGATAGCGGGTCCGTCCACTGCAAAAAGAAACGCGCCACACATTTAAGTTGACAATTAATTGTCACACAAATCATTGCGATTAACGATTCAATCGTGTTTTTTGCATTGAATGTTAGAATTTGTATTTCTGTTTTGCCTTTGCACAGGGCAGCTATGACAAATAACTTAAATATACAAAGATCACAAAGATATCACTGACACATTTAATATATATTAAAACGATTTAATATATATGAAATCGTTGCTGTCAGACAGAAAACTCCTACACTAGTATCTCCATATGTTTAACGTTCTTGTTAGTTCGTTTCTCGTCACACTACCACCACAGTACTGACAGTAGACAGTACACACACACACAGACATCTGAGGTTTTCCACTCAACGATATAAGTTCAGTTGAACAGAATAATTGGTAGTTGTGTATTGTTTGGCTCTCCAGTGGTTTTGGGGATGGGTGAGATTTGCACTGCTATCCCAAAAGTGCTATATAGCAGTCGTTCTAAAAGAAACAGAATCCTCCCAAATAGGTATATGACTAGTATGTATGAATTTGAGGGGTCCTTGTTGACATGAACATGTTAGAGAACCACTGCATGGTACCAAACACATGCACCTGGTAGTGCTGTACTAATTAATCGAAAAAAAGATGCAATCTCAATAATCAAGCAGCACTAGTTGGCTGTCCAATTAGTAACTTTTTTTTTAATAAATATTTTCATGGAAAAAATGAGAATCGTGATTTCAACTCTTGTGGAGGAAATCGAGATTCATATTTGAGCAAGAATCGGTGCAGCCCTAGCTAAGTTAAGCCCCTGTAGTAGGTTGTTCTTTAGCAGGGGGCACGGTGGCACGGTGGCACAGTTGGTAGTGATGTCGCCTCACAGCTAGAAGGTCCTGGGTTCGATTCCCGCTCGGGACGCTGTGGGCGCTGGCGGCGTGTCTCCTCCTCCGCGTCATCGGTGCCCATACCCGAGGCGGGGTTGGCGTGGAGTTTGCATGTTCTCCCCGTGTCCCCTAGGGTAGGTACCATCACAAAAAACATGCAGTAATCCTGGTCTCTAAACTGCCTCCCCCTAGCCAGCCGGGGCGCCTGATGGAGGGGAAAGGAACTGGTTGGAATAACGTGTTCCTTTCACGCGCTACGTCCAAGCTACGTCCAACCAGGGAAACTCCCCCCCTGTCAGGTGTAAAGGAGCAACTTGGACACTCAAGCATGAAGGAAGCATGAGTTCAAGTCCGTTGCTCTCCCCATGTCTCCCATATATGGGGACTAGGTTGGCGGAGGGTGTGTAGAGCCCAGGATCACATTAGATAATTGACACAGGGGTGAAAAATGGGTTACAAAATCGTGGGATAAAAAAATATATATAAAAAAAAAAAGAAAGAAGTTCTTTAGTGCTATTTTCCCCACACTAACATTAATCGCTGTCTGACTCTGTAAAGGCTCCTTTTAACTAAGTTTAAATGTGTCCTTTTTCATGGTCCTCATGGTCAGTTACAACAGCGGTCTTCAACAGGGGGTCCTCAGAGTTACTACTGGGTCATTTTCACCACTTAGAAGTGTATAGGACCCTAGAATCCCTATTCCGAGGCGAACCTTTATAGCCAAAAATAGCAAATCTACAAGCTTTGAGCTTGTAGATCGGCTATTTTCGGCAAAGAGATCTGGTGTGTAGAGGGGAAAAAGAGCAGACCAAGTACAGAGCCAAAGGTCAAGTTTAAGTATTGACGCCGTCACGCCGGTGGTTAAATGTAGGAAACAAAAACAAAAAACGATGGCAAACGGGACGCCACCCCAGCCCCTGATGACATGTTTCCGGGGAGGGGGGTCGGGGGGGGGGGGGGGGACGGGCGCCGCCCCGTTCCATTTGTCTCACTTAATTGTACTGGTTTCTCACGTGTAACCTACTGTATATACTTAGTTGCCCAGAGTCCCCCATTGTACTATAACTAGCACCCTCTTGTCCTTTTACACAAAATATCATCAAAGCCAAAGCTCACAACACCTCACAAATTATAGTTTGGCTATTTTTCAACAACACCAACACGGTGTATTTACTTACTGTACATTAAGCATAATATATAGGCCAAGGCTATTTCTGAGACTATAATGTCATGCCCAAAATAGGGATGCAAGGGTTAAACGTGCTTAAACTGCTTAGTGTGCTTACACTTTACTACTCACTGACACACTATTACTTACTGGCACTGCTGCTCAGTGCTCTTGTAGTTTTACTAATAAGGTTATAACCTTAAGAAAGAAAAGCAGGTGCGCTTCCTCTGTATGCCTTTTTAGTTTAGGCAGTGGGTGCTCAGCTATAAATATAACTTCAATCTTTTTAGTTTAGGCAGTCGGTGGGTGCTCAGCTATATGAGGCCTTCTGTGTGGTAGTTTGCATGTTTTCCCTGTGTCCCCTAGGGTACACCCTCACAAAAAAACATACAGTAATCCTGGTCTCTAAACTGCCTTGCCCTCTCCCTGGCCAGCCAAGGCGCCTGATGAAGGGGGAAGGAACTGGTTGGAATAACGTGTTTCTTCCACGTGCTACGTCCAACCGGGGAAATTCCCCCCTTTCTAGGTGAAAAGAAGCGGCTTGGACTCGTCATGCATAGAAGGAAACATGAGGTCAGTCCGTTGCTCTCCCCAGGTTGGCAGAGGGAGTGTATAGCGCCCAGGATTACAATACACTGGGTGAAAGAAATGGGTTACAGAAATGTAGAAATAGAGAGAGGCTGAGGCCGAAACGCTGTAAGCGTTCCAAATAAATGAGAAGAATGTATATCTGAGCCAGTCTTGCATCCTTCATTTTGAAGTGCCGCTTTTTCCACTTGGGTGGTATTTGATTTAAGGTTATACCTTACCTTACAACCTAACAAGTATTTATTATTCTAGCTGTAAGTGTAATGGTTGCATAAACATGGTGTCGGCTGTCAGGGTTTAATTTGTTCATTTTGTCTGCTTTGTTATTAGATCTACCAGATGATAATCTGGGTCTGGGAGCCAGTGGAACGCAAGTGACCGCTGGAGCCGTGGTTCCCAAAGGGAGAAACAAGAGACCGGCTGCGTAAGTCTGTGTGTTTCCAGTGTGAAGTCGACTAGTTTTAACCTCTTAAACCCTATAGTGAACTTCAAGTGAAGTGGTTCCCAAACCCAAACCTTTCAGGTCGATTTCTTAGATTCTTTTAGTTTGTTTTAAAGATTTACAAAAATGAAATAATGCAGAACCCATTCTGGGCGTGAACCCCTTTTGGTGTTTTACCCCCTCAGGCCGGGAACCCATTTTGGGGTTCTGTACAGTATGTACAGTATTCAAAAATGTAAATGTTTTGATGCTGCTATATAAATATTTGAAGTTTTTCTGAAAACTTAGGTCAGGATTTAGAGGCGTTTTTAGAACAGGAGTCTCCCCGTCTCTCCACCTCTTTAATAAACCAAAAATAAATGTTCAGGGTGGGGTAACAATTGTATCCCACCCGCCTTCTAATGAGAGCGCAAAATCTGTCTTGGAAGAGCCACCCATCGACTGATCTAATATACGGCAACCTTCCCCGTGTTTCTTCACTAGTCCAATTCAGAAGAACACAGTTTTCCGGCCACTGCTACAGAGCTGACAATGAGACAATGATTATATCTTCCCTTCTTCTCTGGAGTCCTGCCTCAAAGCAGACCAGAGGTAGAAAACTGTCGTACCCTGATGTCATCGCTAGGGACACATGCATCAGTAAGCAGGAACTGGGGATGGTAATGAAGGACTGGGAGGTCTGGCGTGGCATTGTGAAATCCATGATCTCGACCGCGGTCGAAAAATGATGATGAACAATTGTATCCAATCAGAAGAGGATACAGGAGAAACAAGGGAAATTGGAACACTATAACATGTAATCATCTGACAAATGATCTTTGTGCGGTTCTCTCTCCTGATTGAAAAAGATTGGTATCCCGACCTCAAATTGTACGCTCCGTTAAAGGAGCTGGAGAGTTGGCGAGAGCCCCTCAGTTACAAACGCTCTGTTCTGTAGCAATGACAGGCCTGACAAAATCACTGTTACTGAACAAATTCTCTGTTCTATAGCAATGACAGGCCTGACAAAATCACTGTTACTGAACAAATGCTCTGTTCTGTAGCAATGACAGGCCTGACAAAATCACTGTTACTGAACAGACACTATAAATATAGCAATGACAGGCCTGACAAAATCACTGTTACTGAACAGACACTCTGTTCTGTAGCAATGACAGGCCTGACAAAATCACTGTTACTGAACAGACGCTCTGTTCTATAGCAATGACAGGCCTGACAAAATCAGGATCAGCATTTGTAAGCATGGATCGGCCTAATGTGAAAACAAAACAAATGGTACACTATTGTCATCTCTCTTACAGGCCTGACTTCGATGATGATGATGACGACGACGAAGGCAACAAACTCTTCAGGTGTGTACAACTACATTTTGAGTGTTGCTCCAAACATTGTCGTCTTCCTGTTCGTAGCCTCTGACCTTAGTGACCTTAGAAACAACCTGTCATGTAATGTGCTATCAGAGACCTTAGAAACAACCTGTCATGTAATGCTCTATCAGAGACCTTAGAAACAACCTGTCATGTAATGCTCTATCAGAGACCTTAGAAACAACCTGTCATGTAATGCGCTATCAGAGACCTTAGAAACAACCTGTCATGTAATGTTCTATCAGAGACCTTAGAAACAACCTGTCATGTAATGTGCTATCAGAGACCTTAGAAACAACCTGTCATGTAATGTGCTATCAGAGACCTTAGAAACAACCTGTCATGTAATGTGCTATCAGAGACCTTAGAAACAACCTGTCATGTAATGCTCTATCAGAGACCTTAGAAACAACCTGTCATGTAATGCTCTATCAGAGACCTTAGAAACAACCTGTCATGTAATGTGCTATCAGAGACCTTAGAAACAACCTGTCATGTGCTATCAGAGACCTTAGAAACAACCTGTCATGTAATGTGCTATCAGAGACCTTAGAAACAACCTGTCATGTAATGTGCTATCAGTGACCTTAGAAACAACCTGTCATGTAATGCTCTATCAGAGACCTTAGAAACAACCTGTCATGTAATGTGCTATCAGAGACCTTAGAAACAACCTGTCATGTGCTATCAGAGACCTTAGAAACAACCTGTCATGTAATGTGCTATCAGAGACCTTAGAAACAACCTGTCATGTAATGTGCTATCAGTGACCTTAGAAACAACCTGTCATGTAATGTGCTATCAGAGACCTTAGAAACAACCTGTCATGTAATGTGCTATCAGAGACCTTAGAAACAACCTGTCATGTGCTATCAGAGACCTTAGAAACAACCTGTCATGTAATGTGCTATCAGAGACCTTAGAAACAACCTGTCATGTGCTATCAGTGACCTTAGAAACAACCTGTCATGTAATGCTCTATCAGAGACCTTAGAAACAACCTGTCATGTGCTATCAGTGACCTTAGAAACAACCTGTCATGTAATGCTCTATCAGAGACCTTAGAAACAACCTGTCATGTAATGCTCTATCAGAGACCTTAGAAACAACCTGTCATGTAATGCTCTATCAGAGACCTTAGAAACAACCTGTCATGTAATGCTCTATCAGAGACCTTAGAAACAACCTGTCATGTAATGTGCTATCAGAGACCTTAGAAACAACCTGTCATGTGCTATCAGAGACCTTAGAAACAACCTGTCATGTAATGTGCTATCAGAGACCTTAGAAACAACCTGTCATGTAATGTGCTATCAGAGACCTTAGAAACAACCTGTCATGTAATGCTCTATCAGAGACCTTAGAAACAACCTGTCATGTAATGTTCTATCAGAGACCTTAGAAACAACCTGTCATGTAATGTGCTATCAGAGACCGTAGAAACAACCTGTCATGTAATGTGCTATCAGAGACCTTAGAAACAACCTGTCATGTAATGTGCTATCAGAGACCGTAGAAACAACCTGTCATGTAATGTGCTATCAGAGACCTTAGAAACAACCTGTCATGTAATGTGCTATCAGAGACCTTAGAAACAACCTGTCATGTGCTATCAGAGACCTTAGAAACAACCTGTCATGTCAGAGACTTGCCTGGTTAGGCCAGTGGTTCCCAAACATTTTAGTTCGAGACCCAGAAAAGAACTTTGGATCCCGCCGGCTCCCCCGGAGTTAGGTCACATTCCCACCTAATACTTCGGTAGACTAAAATATGCCTTCTCCGTCTCCAACTGTGTTCAGCTCCTCACACTCGCCACATTGTTTGCTTCATTTCCTTTATTTACTGCGGATTGCATGCACACCTGCACCGAATCGTAATCAAGTGCGATTGGAAGCGAAGCGAAACCCCCGTTTTTGCTCGGAGTAGAATGCGGTTCTTTGATACGCATTATGATTCGAATGAGCTTTCACACCTGCCAAACGAAGTGCACTTTCTGCCGATGCGCAGCAGGATTCGTTTTAATCGCAGCAAAGCTTTCTGGTGTGAATGTCACCTTAGTGTCCAAGTGTTCTTGAGCAAGACTCCTGATTGCATAGGGCCTAAATGGAAACCGCAAGGGACTTTCTTTGGTGCTATCCCTTGAACTGAGTGTTTGACTGTACTCTGTTAGTCTGTTGCTGCTTTTGAGTGAAGGAACAGCAATGTCCGTGTTAACCTACCTATGTGACACCTACCTATGTGACTATGAGCACCAGTACCAATGAGTACCAAAAGTGGCGCTGTTGTGCCAGAAACAGAGAGAGAGTGATAGTGCTGCACTGTTGCCTGCTAATTTACATTTATGTTCAATTAACTATTCAATCAATCAATCAAACCCGTAATTGCTCCCGATGTGCAGGTTGATGCCTTGCATGGTTTCCTCCGCCATTGGTGTATGAATGTGAATGTGAATGTGTCAATGTAATGTACATGTAATGTACAATCTATCTACATAGATACTCCACTGTTACGTTCTTAGTCTACGCATGATTCATGATAACTACTTTTTATATATGTGATGTATGCCATGCTTTTGTTATTGCTTAATGTAAGTCGCTCTGGATTAAGAGCGTCTGCTAAATGCCTAAATTGTAAATTGTAAATTGTATGTAAAGCGCTTTGGATGAAAGTGCTATATAAGTGCACTGTTTACCATTTATTTTACCATTTTCAAATTCACATCTTGTTTGCTTATAGATACTAGGCTATTAGTATATATACGTATTACGGCCAAGCTACACCAGGCTTTTTTCACGTGTTTACCCTAAACGCGCGGCCCGCGCGTGCGTTTTTTAAAATAGGACTGGACCTAAATTCAACGCACACGTTTAGGGTAAACGCGCGCATTTTGTGCGCGAAAAGCCTGGTGTAGCCCGGCCGTCAGTCAAACATTACTTAACGCCTATGTGGTTTTGTCGTTGCCACAGTAACCATTGCAGATCGGTCAGTGATCTCTGAAACACAAATCTAATCTGATGACTTGCAAATAACAGTGTGGACAGACAAAACAGATTCGTTTACAGTGTGAGCAAAATAATTGCCCCTTTCCTGTTTCCCCAGCTATTCACTATTTGTTGTGGTCAAATCATTTTTTTTCCTTTTTCCTCCATGAATCTGTTATTAGTTGTCATTACACACGCATCCATGCCTTGGTTGTCCCACACGAGCCGCCTGCTAACCAGATGTTATGCTGTTATGTGTTTTGCCAAGTCCCGGAAAAGAGGGGACTGCTTTGTGTCTCTCTTGCCTGCCACAGCCCAGATTATTTCAATGTACGCCTCTGGTTCCAGGGAGGTCCCAGACCCCGACAAAAGTACATATACCTTATAACCACCACCACTTTATCCATGTATATGTTTGCTATTCACAAATATCAGATCTACAAGCTCACAGGGCATCACTTCGTGCTGTGCTCTGAGCTCTTTTTTACATTATTGAAAAAGTGTTGGAAAAATGTAACAAATCTTCTCTTCTGGGGGTCCTTTGAACAAAACATTGTACGATGGGGGTTCACGGCCGATTGTGTGTGTGTGTGTCTGCGCGTGTGCGCGTGCGCGGGTGGGTGGTATTAATCAATTTGGGGGTCCTTGACATGAACCACTGGTTTAAACAGCCGGCAGGATGTTGACGAGGGTTTCTATCGTCTGCTTGCAAAAATAGAATGTTGTGATTAGTGGAGCTGCCAAGCTGACAGCTTCCCTGTGTGTTCAGGTGCGATGATGAAGGAGGAGGAGGCGGCGATAAGGAACGATTCGCCAGGTAAGTGTGTGTGGGTGTCGGTAGGTGGATGTTCGATGGGTGTGTTTGTTACTACTTGTGAGGGCAAAATATCCCCACAACTATAGAATATCCCCACAAGAGATAATATCTTAATCCAATATCTCTGTATCCGAGGGCAAAGGGCAAAGCTGTGAAGTAGATAAGTAAATCTTCTATTACATTACATTTGTCACAGTGCGAAAAATATCTGGGAATATCGTATGTAGTTTTGATTTGGAATAATGGAGTCTATGTATGACTTGAAACTGAACGAGGCAATGTCTGGAGTTGACAACTATAGAAGAATTTGATGAATAGACAATAGACACTTTTCCTGGTCCTTAGAAGAGAAAGGGTTGTTTTTTATGGGTTTTTTTTTAAAGTTGGGATGCATTGCACTGTGACACATTGTGGGCTTGCAGATCTACAAGTTCAGGATGCATTGCACTGTGACACATTGTGGGCTTGCAGATCTACAAGTTCAGGATGCATTGCACTGTGACACATTGTGGGCTAGCAGATCTACAAGCTCAGGATGCATTGCACTGTGACACATTGTGGGCTTGCAGATCTACAAGCTCAGGATGCATTGCACTGTGACACATTGTGGGCTTGCAGATCTACAAGCTCAGGATGCATTGCACTGTGACACATTGTGGGCTTGCAGATCTACAAGCTCAGGATGCATTGCACTGTGACACATTGTGGGCTTGCAGATCTACAAGCTCAGGATGCATTGCACTGTGACACATTGTGGGCTTGCAGATCTACAAGCTCAGGATGCATTGCACTGTGACACATTGTGGGCTTGCAGATCTACAAGCTCAGGATGCATTGCACTGTGACACATTGGGCTTGCAGATCTACAAGCTCAGGATGCATTGCACTGTGACACATTGTGGGCTTGGGTTAGGGTTATTGAGTTAGCAGATCTACAAGCTCAGGATGCATTGCACTGTGACACATTGTGGGCTTGGGTTAGGGTTATTGAGTTAGCAGATCTACAAGCTCAGGATGCATTGCACTGTGACACATTGTGGGCTTGCACAGTTTTTACAGACAGACTTTAGGGCAGTGGTTCCCAAACTTTTCATGTCAAGGACCCCAAAATTGACACCATTGAGCCCACGGACCCCCCTTTGGAAAAGATATGCCAGGGACCCCCATAAGAGAAGATTTTTACAGCTCTAGCAGTGATTCTGAACCCATTTTAATTTCAAGGACCCCCATTTTGACATGCATATTAGTCTACGGACCCCCATTTAATGTCATTTCTATCTCTGGGGCCCCCAATTTATATTGTAAAATCAATGTTAATTTAACTCTGAGAGTGTACAAATGGTTCATTGGTTCCATTGGTTCCATTTGGTTCCATTTGAGTTCCATTTGAGTTACAGACCCATAAGGGTCCATTTAGCTGGGTACCCCCTGGAACTCCCTCAAGGACCCCTGGACCTCCCCGGACCCCACTTTGGGAACCAGTGCTTTAGGGTCCAAATAGGTATGGATGGTGAAATCGTCTGTTGGGTGGAAGCCTCATATTATTTTCAAAACTGTTACTTTTCAGGATCAAAAGTAGCGTAAGCAGTGGCAGCAAAGCGACGTGTCGAGCTTGTAGATCTGCTACTTTTGATACTTTTGTGTGATAAAGTAGGACGTTCATTTAACCCATTTAGACCTGCCATCGATTCTACAAAATGACAGTTTTCTGAAAAACCTATGTTTCTATGTCAGTCGTTCTCAAACTATTTCATGTCAAGGACCCCCAAAATTATATGTAATTGGCCGCCGACCCCCCCATCTGAAAATATGTTGTCCCAGGGACCACCCACCCCAGAACCAAACATTTGAGTTAAAAACATTGGCTCTGAAAGAATATATATTCAAAGACTTGCGCCACATTTTCACGATTTTTCAAAAAATAGCAGACCTACAAGTTCGTGAGCTTGTAGATCTGCTATTTTTCAATAGCTAAAGTATATCATAATGCTTAAAAGTTAAAACACCAACAGGGGTTCCCGCCCCCAAAATGGGTTAAAGGGGAAAACCACCCATTTTCAACATTTTACTATGTCATTAATATACCTTAGAGCTGTTGTGTGGAAATAATAAAAAAGTCCCCCCATTTTGTGTTTCCTAGAACTGTAATTATGAAAAAAATCATTAACATGGGGAAACGCATCTTGATCACATCATCAAGATGTGTTTCACCATGTTAATGATTTTTTTCAGACCTCTAGTTCTAGGAAACACAGAATGGGGAAACTTTTTTTTATTATTTCCACACAACAGCTCTAAGGTACATTAATGACATAGTAAAATGTTGAAAATGAGTGGAATGCCCCTTTAAGAAAAAACAGTTAAAATATGATGTTTCTGCCTGACGGCAACGATATATAAAATTGCCATCCTGAAGTGTTGTGTCCTCACAAGTATAGTAACACACATCAGGTGAGTTTCACAATCGGGTAAGTTTCTCCTAGCTGAAAGTCGTGTCAGATCCTGTGTCTACTGTCTAGGTGAGACATGACCTTTGATCTAAATGTCTCAATAGAAGAGCAGATCCTGTGTCTACTGTCTCGGTGAGACATGACCTTTGATCTAAATGTCTCAATGGAAGAGCAGGGAGACCAAATACGACCACCCCAATTGTATACGTTATATTGTCCAACAGACAAAATAGCATTTTATTCATACAAAACGGTTACATGATAGTGACGATATTAATGTGTTATAATGCCGATTTAATGTGTAATTAACACATTGAGAGCCCACGCAATACTGCCCAAAATCACTTTCACCTAGAAAATCCATTCACATTTTTTATAATTCAGCTGTCTGTGGAGACACATGCTGGAACTTTTTACTTTGAAATGTTTTATAGTTTCTGAGTTATTTAATTTAAACGCCAAATGCATTCTCAATGGCGAAAACACAAACTTTGGCACCACGTGTTAAAAAAAAAAAAAAAAAAGTGTTTTGATTTTTCTGATTTTTTTTTAAATCAGAAAAAGACGTCCACAGACGTCTTGGGCTATGCACGTGCGGTAATACCCAGGACGTCCACAGACGTTTTGGGCACAAAATGTGTTAAGTACGAAATTAGTACATAACATTGATGGAACACTATGTTGTGAGACTGGACAATCCTTCTGTACTATCGACCTCTTTTCCCCTCTCTCTCTCTCTCTCTCTTTCAGTTAAAACAAATCGAATATTAAAACAAAAAGTAATATTTATTGATAATTTCATAAAATAATCGATTCATAATCGATCATTATTTTATATATATATATACAAGCTCACAACAACGTATTCTCGATCATTCAATTGAACCAAAACGGTTAATGGCCGAGACCATGAACTGTATTTGAGGCCCTAATCCTTTCCTTGCCTTCTCTCTTCTCCTCTCGACATGCCATAGAAACATTAATTCAGAACTATTCCATCCTTCTCCGCCTTGCCTTTCTCCCCGTCGTCCCTCTCTCGGTCGTCCCTCCTTTCTCCCCACATCCCTCCTCCTCCTCATCCTTTCTCCTGCCTTCCGTTGTCCCTTCCACCTCCTCCTCCTCCTCCTCTCAGGGAGAACCACAGCGAGATCGAGAGGCGGCGGCGCAACAAGATGACCGCCTACATCACGGAGCTGTCCGACATGGTGCCCACGTGCAGCGCTCTGGCGCGCAAGCCCGACAAGCTGACCATCCTGCGCATGGCCGTGTCGCACATGAAGAGCCTGCGCGGGAGCCCGGTCAGCAACCCGGACGGCTCCTACAAGCCCTCCTTCCTCACGGACCAGGTAACAAACAAACACACACACACACACGCACGCGGCCGCCACACTTTAATGACACGACGCTATAGTGGTGGGGGAAAACGTACTCGAGTGTTTTACTTAAGTAGAAGTATCAATACTGCACTGTAAGGCCTCACTCACACGGTCGCAACAGATTGCTGTATGCTTGTTGTATACAAAGGGTTTGTCTAAGGCCTCACTCAGACCTTTAAAACATTGATGCATGCTTGTTGTATGAATGTTGTGAGTGTCATGGCCGCCCCAATGCATTTCCAATGGAAGTCACATGGTTTGTAGTCCACATTTTGGACTACAAGCTGTTGTATGGCTTTCGGCTGTGTTTCGACTGCGCACCGCCCCCTCATACAACACAAATGTTGTGTCAAACCATGTGACTCCCATTGGAAATGCATTGGGGCAAGCTGTGTCACACCCTTTGTATACAACAAGCATACAGCAATCTGTTGCGACCGTGTGAGTGAGGCCTAGAACTGCTCCGTTAGTAAAAGTCCGGAATTCAAAATGTTTACTTGAGTTGAAAGTATGACAGTATTGGCATCATAATGAACTTAAAGTACCAACAGTAGAAAGTACTCGTTATGCAGAAGAATTGAAAATAGCAGATCTACAAGCTCACAATGCGTCGCATCGCGACGCATTGTGAGCTTGTAGATCGGCTATTTTCAAATGCAGCAAGAGCTGTCTCTCTTCAAAATGGCCGAAATATATAGGGCTGAAGCGTTTTGTTTCGTAATAAAAATCTAAGTAACTAGTAACTAATGTTTTCAAATACATGTAGTGGAGTAAAAGTACAATATCCGCCTCTGAGATGTAGTAGAGTAGAAGTAAAAGTATTGGAAATTGGAAATACTCAAGTATAGTAGTACAAATACCTCAAAATTGTACTTAAGTAAATCTACTTATAGTTATTGTCCACATAAACAGGAGTACAATAATGCCTTGTTCAAAGTACATCAACACTGCCAATGCAGTCAGACAATAGGAAACAAAACAGTCTGTTACATCGACGTGCCTGGACGGCAGAATATTGTTACATACAATACCGCTGTCAATCACGGATAAAGGAAGCACGCACGCACGCACGCACGCACGCACGCACGCACGCACGCACGCACGCACGCACGCACGCACGCACGCACGCACGCACGCACGCACGCACGCACGCACGCACGCACGCACGCACGCACGCACGCACGCACGCACGCACGCACGCACGCACACGCACGCACGCACGCACGCACACACGCACGCACACACGCACGCTCCCTCTCAGGGCTTGACACTAAAGCTCTGTTCACTTTTTAACTTTGTTTATTTGGACGGGACACTGCATGTTTTAATGGTCATATTATTATGCAATCAGACCTACAAGTGTGACGTTAGAACATGAAGCTTTCATGCATAATATATTTTATACATTGTGTATATATAAAAAAATATATATTTACATTTTTTGATTCAAAAACCTATTTTTATTCACATCCCTAATATAATATTTTAGGGATGTTTTGGAATGAGGTTTCCACCTGCGCGTGTGTGTGTGTTTGCAGGAGTTAAAACACCTGATCCTGGAGGCGGCAGACGGCTTCCTGTTCGTGGTGTCGTGCGAGACGGGCCGATTGGTCTACGTGTCGGACTCCATCACGCCCGTGCTCAACCAATCGCAGGCCGACTGGCTAAGCTCCTCCCTCTACGACCAGCTGCACCCCGACGACACCGACAAGCTGCGAGAGCAGCTGTCCACCGCCGAGAACAGCAACGCGGGTGTGTGTGTGTGTGTGTGTGTGTGTGTGTGTGTGTGTGTGTGTGTGTGTGTGTGTGTGTGTGTGTGTGTGTGTGTGTGTGTGTGTGTGTGTGTGTGTGTGTGTGTGTGTGTGTGTGTGTGTGTGTGTGTGTGTGTGTGTGTGACAACTGCGAGTCAGGAAGTGAAAAAGCGCTATGTAACATGTCCCACGAATGTTATTTAATTGACCCAAAACATACATTTTGTAACCGAGGATCATATCGTTTAGAGAAATGAGGCGCTTGTTCACGCTTGTTTTGGTCCAAAAAGAAGAATCGGAGATATTACGATTCTAAAATCACACCTGTTTGAAGTGAGCGGTGCAACTGTACCGTGTGGGGGTCCCCGCAACATCCAGGCCCCCAGGAACACCCCCTTGGGGGCGGCCCGGATCCGTGTCCGTAACGGTTGAGAAATAAGAGTTACCGTGTTGCAGCTTTCCGTGCTCGGACATACAGACACAGAGACAGACAAGACAGACAGAAACATATAGCTCCGTAATGGAGTGGGCTCATACTGTAGTGCAGGGGTTCTCAACGTTTTTGGCCGGGGACCCCCGGAAATGCTTTGGCAATGTCTCGGGACCCCCGCCCCGCCCCCTCCCGACCCCCAATATAAATTGACTGCTACAATAACCTTAAACCATTTTGGGCGGGAACCCCTTTTGGTGTTTTAAGCATTGTTATAATTTAGCTATTGAAAAATAGCATCTACAAGCTCATACGAGCTTGTAGGTCTGCTATTTTTTTTAAATCGTGAAAATAAAATTAAAACCCCCCCCTTTTTTTTTTTTTTTTTTTTATAATTTGGGGACCCCCTAAAATAATTTGGCGACCCCCCGAGGGGTCGCGACCCACGGGTTGAGAACCCCTGCTGTAGTGTACTGTGTGCCACTTTACACTTTGAGCACCGCTCAAAAACTGCGTTCCCATAGACAGCATAAGCCAGCGGAATTTTCATTTCAGTTTTTGAGTGGTGCAACCACTCCCTTACGGAGCTATGTGTGTGGGTGGCTGGGTGCGTCTGAGCACGAAAACAGCATGGTTGTTTTTCCACCACCTGTGCGCAACCAAACACACACGCACATATTAACTGTATATATGGTGATTTTGGGTGTGCCAGTACAGTACAGTAGAGGGTATAGTAGAGGGACCCCCACACGGTAACTCTGTCATTTCTCAACCGTTTCGAACCCGGGGCGGCTCGCCGGAATTGGGCCGGCACCCTGGGTGTGTTCCTGTGGGTCAGTACAGTGACAGTGCAGTACAGTACAGTAGAGGGTACAGTAGAGGGACCCCCACACGGTAACTCTGTCATTTCTCAACCGTTTTGGACGCGGGCGCCCTATGTCAGTCGTTCTTCGATTTTTCAAAAATAGCAGACCTACAAGCTCGTAGCGCGCCACTCGGTGGCACGCTATGAGCTTGTAGATCTGCTATTTTTCAATAGCTAAAGCATAACATAATGCTAACACCAAAAGGGGTTCCCGCCCAGAATGGGTTAACCTGGTGTCTGTCACTATTTTGGGACATCTTATTATAGGTGATGAAATCAAACAAAGCAGATCTACAAGCTCACAGAACACAGTCTCACAGTTTGTTGTCGTCCTAGCAGGAAGGATGTTGGACCTGAAAACAGGCACGGTGAAGAAAGAGGGCCAGCAGTCTTCAGTGAGGATGGGTATGGGCGCTCGGCGCTCCTTCATCTGCAGGATGAGGTGACTTCATTTTTATTACATGGCTTGGTTGAATGCTTGATTCTGATTGGTCAATCGTTGAATTCAGTGGTGAGTCATGTCTTGATAATGACCGCTCCACTCTATAACAGACTCGGTGGTTAAACTCCCTGTCGCTGAATTATCTCCCGACAATGACCACCTAAGTAAAAAGTAGCCTTGCCGAGCCATGAGGCCCATAGGGCAGGAGGATTTTACACATAGAAGTATGATATGAACGAAACATGTAAACACAAGAAGCACACGTACAAATGGACAACAAATGAAACAAAAAGTAAATGCAATACAATAAAATGCCATATGGTCCTGGGTATTTGGTAACATGCTTTGTCGAGTGTCTATACAAACACTCTTTTTTAACAATTTATTTTCATCACAAACAGTGGCTTATGATGACGCTGTTTTGTGATGTACATTCACTGAGCTGTGTGTGTGCGTGCGTGCGTGCGTGCGCGTGTGTATCCAGGTGTGGAACGTGCCCAGTAGAACCGATGTCTATGAACAGACTAAACTTCCTCAGAACCAGAAACAGGTGAGATGTTTCATTGAAGCAGATTTTCCCTGAATACAGGCTCTAGTGCAGAGGTTTCCAACTGATTATGGGCCAGGGACCACCACCCTGACTGAATACAGGCTCTAGTGCAGGGGTTTCCAACTGATTATGGCCCAGGGACCACCACCCTGACTGAATACAGGCTCTAGTGCAGGGGTTTTCAACTGATTATGGGCCAGGGACCACCACCCTGACTGAATACAGGCTCT
>NC_136811.1:51482559-51565059 GCF_951216825.1 Electrona antarctica | reverse complement strand
GTCTCTCTCTCTCTCTCTCTCTCTGTCACTCTCTCTCTCTCTCTCTCTCTGTCACTCTCTCTCTCTCTCTCTCTCTCTCTCTCTCTCTCTCTCTCTCTGTCTCTCATCTCTCTCTCTGGGTCCTGGCTGGGCGAGTGTAGAACGTCCTCCCAGGACTCCCTCACCCCTCTCTCCTCCCCACCCTCCTCTCTGGGGAGCAGCCCCTCTGCCCCTCCTCCCTCCATCGGCGGACAGGTAGCCACCAGCAGGTGAGACCAGCTGACCACTAATTAAACCCCGCCCCCTCCTCCTCACCGCCGCATGGACCAGAGCAGGGGCTGCTTTACTGGTCGTTAAACACCTGACCTCCAAAGACCGACGTGTGTGTGTGTGTGTGTGTGTGTGTGTGTGTGTGTGTGTGTGTGTGTGTGTGTGTGTGTGTGTGTGTGTGTGTGTGTGTGTGTGTGTGTGTGTGTGTGTGTGTGTGTGTGTGTGTGTGTGTGTGTGTGTGTGTGTGTGTGTGTGTGTGTGTGTGTGTGTGTGTGTGTGTGTGTGTGTGTGTGGCGTGCGTGCGTGCGTGCGTGCGTGCGTGCGCGCGCGTCTGTCATGTCTGATGTTGTGACGGGTGTAGTTAAAGGGATATTTCACCCATAATGCATCTGTACCGAATTGAGTCTCGGCCTTCAGTAAAACAGATTCCAGGACAGATGTTTCACTGCTGTCTCCTGTACTGCGGGGGTTAAACCCAGGCTTCTGCTTTTGATATCTCCCATTTCTATGGCCAGTGTGGGGATATTTATATAATATCAAAAGTAGAGATTCACGATATTGATATTATAACCGATATCCGGAAATAATTGGTCTTATTTTGATACCGATATGGTATTGTTATGGCCCATTTCCATACGCTACCGATTATATCGCCGTGCATCTTTAAGAATCCCTAATTTGGACATATTTGTCAACAATATTTGTCCAAATTTGCCAAAAAGAAATCTCCAAAAAAGTTGATATTAACACATCCCCTGCAAGGTAATTGAGATAGTATTGTTATTAATATGCGTGATGAATGTAATAGTACTAGTACAGACTGAATGGGTATTGGCTGCATTGCTTGGTGATGACGTATCCCTTCAACGTGGAGGTCAGAGACGGTGTAGCTTGTTTAGCGGTGTTAGCATGTTAGCGCAGCCGTCCCCTGATGGTCGCCACGGTGGCGGTGATGGTGTTGGTGTCCGTCTGGGTGGTGTTGGTTCAGCCGTCATCGTCTGGTGGAGGAAACACGGACTACTGGAAATGAAACCGTTTATGATACATTAACTTTAATACCTCTGTCTGTCTGTCTGTCTGTCTGTCTGTCTGTCTGTCTGTCTGTCTGTCTGCAGGCAGCTACAGCAGCAACAGGCAGAGATAGACGGCGGCGGAGGCAGAGAAAATGTTTACGAGCCAGGAGCCATCACCATGCCACAGGTCACCATGCCACAGGTCAGTGCACAGCTCTGTTTGATTGATTGATTGATTGATTGATTGATTGATTGATTGATTGATTGATTGATAATGTTATTCACAGTTTGTAGAATGGGTACAGTTCAAACGAAGGTACAGGCCAATACAAAAACCAGAAAAAGCACTAAGACTTGTTTACATCAAGGTCCTCCATTTTCAATTCATCAGAACATTTAAAGACGTACAGATATAAAAAAGGAAATCATCATATACTGTATACAGTTAAAGAAAGTAAAAAAGGGTAAAAAACGTGTACATTATGGAAAGATCACACCTGTGTGAACTGAGTGGTGCAACTACACATTTATTGTTATAGTTACTGTTGAGGAATAACTATAAAGATTGATTATATAGAGATTGATTCACTCTGACGTGATATCTGTGATGTCAGTGACGTCACATACTAACCATAGCAACCATGCTCGTTTTTTTGGTTGCTAACCATAGCAACCATGCTCGTTTTTTTGGTACGAACAAACACGGGTACACGGGTACACGGGTACAAAGCCAGTTGTTGGAGTGGTTTGCACCACTCAAAAATAGGGGGAGGGGGGGACTTCTCGAAGGGCCAGTTTTCGAATTGCAGCCGCCTGTTTGTGCTCTTTGAGAGCGGTTTCGAAGGAGTCTAGGGATTCACATTTCTTAATGGCCGTTGGTAGGGCGTTCCACATTTTAGTGGTGTAGGAGCGAGACGAATAACCCCTTGTTTGAGCCGAATCTGGGTTGCACTTGAACTTCCTCTGGTGCGTGCGTGCGTTAGTGTTTCTAACCCCTCTCTCTCTCTCAGATGTCTGTCCAGCAGTCCGTTCCGGTAGGGGCCGGTCCGGACCACAGTAAAGGTCTGGACAAAGCAGACCTGTACTCCTCCATGTACCCTGGTGGTGGTGGCGGTGGTCCCGTTCCGGTAGGGTCCGGTACGGTCTCCGGTGCGCTCCCTGTGCCAGGTGGTCCGGGTCCGGGTCTTCCTGACCAGACCAAGGCTCTGCCCTCCACCTCCACCCCCCCCAGCCTGATGTACCCCCAGAACAACAGCTACCCGCCCACACGCACCCCCAACGACGCATACAGGTACTGTACACGCCCACACGCACCCCCAACGACGCTTACAGGTACTGTACACACACTGTGTGTGTGTATTAGGCATGCCACGGTATGAGATTTTACAGTACGGTACGGTGCAGGTATTGATAACCTATACCTCGGTATTCCACGGTATTTATATTAAAAAAATAAAAAAAAAGGATTGCCCCCCCCCCCCCCCCCCCACCAAAGTCTAGTGACTACCCCCACCTCCTTATAAGCCCTTCTTTGTTCCCCAACCTGTAGGCCTACATATCTTATCTTTTTATTTTTACCTTTTATGATCATTTGAATTTTGTTATTTGTCATGTGACTTGTCATGATTATGAATTGAAACCGAATGGAAACAAGACTGCAAGGACTTTTTTCAGTGATCCCTTTGGACATGTGTTTGACTGTACCCTATACTGATTACATTTCTGCCAATAAAGTATTCAATCAATGAATCAATAGCTATTCCCCACTGTATTTCACTGTACTATGGCTCCCCCTAATGGCCGTTTTGTACCCTGCACGCTGGAGCAGAGGTAGTGCAATCTGCGCATGGTCACAACTGCGTGCCTCTGTGTTGACAGTTCACACTTTTAGTTTAGTACATGTGGAAATATGGAATATACAATTGGATCTGGGTGTCTTTCAGCAACACTAACTCAAAGGTAGGAAGCAACTTTTCAATCTACTGCAGCTGTGTGGTGAAAATAAATGTTTTGCCTTAGTCTGGGAGTGGAGTTGCACTGCATGCGCGCAGCATGCGCCGCCCAACAATTTACAATTTACAATTTAGGCATTTAGCAGACGCTCTTAATCCAGAGCGACTTACATTAAGCAAGAACAAAAAGCATGGGAATACATCACATATATAAACAGCATTTATCAAGAAACATGCGTAAGCTAAGAACGTAACTAGAACATCTATATATAATGACACTATACATATAAGCTAAACATATATATTATACTATGCTGTACTGTTATTGTGCTGTCTACATGACATGCTATAAGTCTATTTCAAATGCTATCTAAGTCTAAAAAAGTGCTGTCTAAGGGGGTAGGTAGGGTAAGTGCTATGTGCCATGATGGAGTCTGAAAAGGTGGGTTTTCAAACTACGGCGGAAGATCGGGAGTGATGCTGCAGTTCTGATTGCAACGGGAAGTGCGTTCCACAGTTTTGGGGCCAGAAGGGAGAAGAGTTTGGGACGTGTGGAGCGTTGTCCCGGCGTTTTTAGTGAGGGTACTTCCAGCTTCCCTGCGTTGGCTGATCTGAGTGTGCGGGAGGGTTTGTAGGGTTCAATCATGCTTGCAAGATATGGGGGAGCCATACCTTTGGTTGCTTTAAATGCCAGCATCAGAGTTTTGTATTCTGTGCGGGCAGCGACCGGGAGCCAGTGCAGTGCAACGCTGTATTAAAATACCGTAAGCTCGGAAATATCACGGTATCAACACCGTGGCTGTTCCTGCCTAGTGTGTATGCACTATTAACCCATTTAGACCTGAGGCCCATTCTAAAAACAATTGCCTTCTAAATCCTAACAGTTTTCTGACAAACCTGTTTCTATGTCAGTCAGTGGTGCTCAACCTGTTTCTATGTCAGTCAGTGGTGCTCAACTTGTTTCATGTCAAGGACCCCCAGGATTATCTGTATTTGGCAGCGGACCCCCATCTGAAAATATGTTGTTCCAGGGACAGCAAAAATGCCCACTGAACTAAATATTGGAGCCAATCCACTCAATTTTCCGGGCGAACATTCTGCTTTTTTCAGTGAGACAAATGAGGAGAAAATCTAAGTTATTATCGATCTTTCTCTTTTTTTTCCCCCATAAAGGTATTTTTACATCTTTTGTTTTTCACACAATGATACAAAAACAAAGACAGGACAACAACAAAAGCAAAAAACAACAGCAACACACTCTCGTGAGATCTGTCAGACGGAGCCCACTTATAGGGCACCATTTAACCTGCAGTGGTTCAACTGGCATGGCGTGTGTTTCCGTGTCCTCTCCTCAGGTCAGCGGGGCAGATGTTGGCCCACATGTCATCCAGGCAGAACGGAGGTCCGCCCCCTCCCTCGTCCGCCGGCCCCCTGCCCAGCGCCGGCCCCCTGCAGGGAGGCGGGGTCACGGCATGGACAGGAACCACGGCCAACTTTAACAACCAGGTATGATGGATAGATAGATGGATAGATAGATAGATAGATGGATAGATAGATAGATGGAGGGTAACCTCGCGTCACCAGGCTTTCCACCTCGGAGGAAACCCTGGTCTGTGTTCCTATATTGCCATATTCCTATATTTACCATCCGGTCTAGACCGGATGGTAAAAGAAAAAAAAACCCTGTTATTCCTGTTTATGGTTTCCGGCTTTTGCGGCATTTTTTTAGTTTCTTTTGTCTCGCCATTCGCTACAACTTGGAATAAAATAGGGATACCAAACGAATTATTCCAAGACGTAAACGAAACATGCCACATCAAGGCATTTATTGGGTATAGGCCCTAAAATTACGATAGCCCTTGATCACGGGAAATGTTGGGTACTTTTGATTCTGGTTTGTGTTTTCCGGCCTGTTACAAACCAGTGACTACAACATGACGTAAGTTACCATCTGCTCCCGTTCGGATCATAAAGCCGAAAAATAAGTTTTAATTATTCACATTTCCTGCCCACCCAGTCAACGAGCTGTCACTTCTCTTTTTATGAACGACAGAATACAGAAAAAAGTATTTTTCAAAGCCAACAGTTGCAGGGATTTGAACGAGAAACAAACCTCTAATCTAAAGTGTGTGTGTGTGTGCGTGTGTGTGCGTGTCCTTCCAGCAGGTGGGGGCCCACTCAGTGAAGTCCTTGTCTCCTCCGTTCGTGTCGATGGGCGGCGGTGGGTTCGGAGGGTCGTCGGGTTCGTTTGGTCAGGTGAACGCTGGCGCTGTGGCCCCGCCCCCTCCCAGTGCTCCCTGTTACCCCCCCATCACACGACCCAGCCTCAACGGATACGGTATGCCGTGTGTGTGTGTGTGTGTGTGTGTGTGTGTGTGTGTGTGTGTGTGTGTGTGTGTGTGTGTGTGTGTGTGTGTGTGTGTGTGTGTGTGTGTGTGTGTGTGTGTGTGTGTGTGTGTGTGTGTGTGTGTGTGTGTGTGTGTGTGTGTGTGTGTGTGTGCGCGCGCGCTTGAGTTCTAATAGGGGTGTGTCATTTCCAGAGAGTAAAGAGTGCTGATTTAAAGATGTTAATATTGTATGTGTATCTATTCTTATATAACAGGCTATAGGTGATTTCCCATGCTTCATGTTCATATTCTCTTACTGCAAATGTTAGTAGTATAGTAAATAAAAGTAAAATGTAATTTCCGCAGTATTCTCGTGTGTGTGTGCGTGTGACCTGTGTGTGCGAGCGTGTGTGCTTTATGATTATGGAGAATATCCTATATAAAAATATAACATGTGTGTGTGTTTTTGTGTGTTTTCTCTCTCAGCTGGTTCCCAGTCTGAGGTGCAGTTCTCCTCCAGACCACCAGAGGCAGTGTGGCCCCAGTGGAACCAGCAGAACAACAATGCACAACAACAACTTTCACACAACAACACACAGGACATATTCCCTGTACGATACCTGTCTGTCTGTCTGTCTGTCTGTCTGTCTGTCTGTCTGTCTGTCTGTCTGTCTGTCTGTCTGTCTGTCTGTCTGTCTGTCTGTCTTGTAAGAATAACTCATTTAATTTCAGATGTGTAAAGTAGAGGTGATTTTGTTACTCTCTCCTGTACTAATGCATTCTCTCTCTCTCTCTCTCTCTCTCTCTCTCTCTCTCTCTCTCTCTCTCTCTCTCTCTCTCTCTCTCTCTCTAGGATGTGTTGTCTATTCTCGATCAGCCTCCCAACTTCAACAACGATGACTTTGAGATTCCAATCTACCCTTCCTTCAACGAATGACCACGTCAGCACAACTCTATGTCTCTCTCTCTCTCTCTCTCTCTCTCTCTCTCTCTCTCTACTGTTGTATAATTGAATCTGATGGGTTCTCTTCCATGTTAAATACAGGCGCGCTGCAAAGTATTTAGAGCCAAACTAACAATCCTATTGTTACATGTCAGTTTGCCCGTGTTGTCAGGGGGGGGGGGGGGGGCTGCCTTGGTCACCAGGGGTGGGGGGGGGGCCTCTAGCTCCCGCGCCACTGGTTAAATATGTTAATTCACATCAGAGGATGATGGGTTCGTCTCCCATAACGAGACACTAAAACTATTCTGTCTGTCTGTCTGTCTGTCTGTCTGTCTGTCTGTCTGTCTGTCTGTCTGTCTGGTGTGTAAAGCCATACAGTGTGTTGTGTTGCGGAGGACCGGGTTCTCCTGTGTAAATGTATATATTTTTTATCCATGCAACATGTCTCACATGTTGTAGCTACTGTACTGTATATGTATAATAGGGTTGGGCGTTATGCTTTTTTTTTATTATTTTTTTTTCCCTCTTCTATCCCGTCAAACGGTCCCCAAAAATTATACGGTATCACTGGGTGATTAAAGGTGCAATCGGTACGTTTCATTTTTGAACCGGGGAGACCAAACGCTGTTAAAACGCTCATCCAAGACAAAATCAACGGATTCATATGGTATCACTGCATTAAATACACGAAAATCAACCGTTGGAATATGGCCAATATGGCAATACTGGCATTCTAGACGTTGTGGTGTTTGGCTGTGTTCACCTGGACTGCACGGTGGTGCAGACATAGCTTGGTCAACGACTCCCCCTGCTGGACGTGTCGTTTCCAACTCTATGGTCGGGGCATGGAAAGTAGGGGGGACTAATTAACCCATTTTGACCTGAGATCAGATTCTAAAAATGTCTTCTACATCCTGACAGTTTTCTGAAAAAGCTATGTTTCTATGTCAGTGGTTCTTCGATTTTTCAAAAATAGCAGACCTACAAGCTTGTAGATCTGCTATTTTTCAATAACTAAAGCATTACATTATGCTAACACCAAAAGGGGTTCCCGCCCAAAATGGGTTAATACTACCGCACATGTTGGGAGCCTAGTGAGAACGACGACCCTCCTCATACCCTAACATAAACATACCCGCAAGCACGGAGCAGCGCAGCCACTTCCGCGCCGCCTCCGTCATGGTCACAAAAAGCAAACGCTCCCATTTTTAATCCCACGATTTTGTAACCCATTTTTCACCCCTGTGTCAATTATCTAATGTGATCCTGGGCTCTACACACCCCCCGCCAACCTAGTCCCCAGACTCCCCATATATGGGGGACATGGGGAGAGCAACGGACTTGAACTCATGCTTCCTTCATGCCTGAGTGTCCAAGTAGCTCCTTTACACGTCACCTGACAGGGGTGTATTCTAAGCTGCTGATCACGAACGTTCTCTTGAAATCGTGAAAATGTGGTGCAAATCTTTGAATATATATTCTTTCAGAGCGAACGTTTTTAACTGAAATCTTTGCTTCTGGGGCTTCATGGCTCTGCTACAGAGACCTACAATATAGTAATGAATGCACATTGGAAACAAAATGAAAAGCTTTTACCTTGGGCAAACCAAAGAGTCATCAGTGCAATTAACAAGAACAAGATAGCTGCTTCCCATTGCTGCATACAGTTAATAATCAAGTAAAATCTTTTATGAAATATATACAATTAATTGTAATTATGGATGGGTCATAATAATCAAATATTCAAATAATAATGATGCATTTATATGAGATGATGAGATATACTTTATTGTCCCACGAGGGGAAATTTGTCTTGGGCAAAAGTGCAGTAGTACATAACGCTTTTTAAAACAGACAGACAATACACAATAGACAGTACACAATAGCAGCAATGTACAAGTACAGTATCACAGAGTATCACAAGAGATCAGTGCAAAAATGCAATCAGAGGAGGTATATAAGTACTAGAGTATTCACAGTTTATAGTATCACAGGTATAAGTGCAATAAATAACTTATGACGGTCGATAAAATAATATAATTACTATAAATGATAGTTATTATAGATATTAGGACGGACCTTATGTGCCACACTAACTATAGTCCCCCAGCCCTGTGGAGAAAGTGTCCTCACTCCTCAGACACCTCACCATAAATGCTTATTATAGTACGTCTACTTATTACTACCTAGCCTACTGGTAGTAATAAAAGTAACTTTGTCATGTTTTTCGGACGCTCCGCGACGCGCCCCCGCTTTTACTCCCGGGAGTTTCCCCATTGAAAATTCCGGGAGGAAAAACAGGGACGCGTCCGTGGAATACCACGGACGTTCTAGTATAGGCCTATCTCACAGCCCCCTTTCCACGCCCCTTCCCGTAGCTAGTGGTGTCATTTAACATTAGCATTTACACGTTTTTTTTCTCTGGAGAATCTAAGTACTTTTCCTAATGTAAAAATGTGACAGACCAATATTATTATGAAGCAAACAAGATGGTAAATCAGCTCGAACAGATAGAACAAACCTTACCTTGAGAAAACAAAAGTTGTAGACTTCTTAAATGACCTCTGTTAACATGTAGTGTCTATGGAGTGACGTCACGCTATCACCACTAACCCCGAAAGGGGGCGTGGAAAGGGGGCGGGGAAATTCTGTGAGATAGGCCTATTCCGCGGATGGTTGAGAAATCTGTGGTATAAGTAATGTTAGTAAGTAATAAGCTTTGGCTTCAGCCTAGACCTTTTCGGTGCTACCTCTTTGTAAAAAAAAATAAATAAATTAAATGCAAATGATGAAACTTAACATGTAAATGTAAAGCACCAAAATAACCTATTCATTCATTCAATGTTAACTCTATAGACACAAAACAGAAAACGTACAAAATTACGGAACCCCATCTTTTAAAAAGAAAAAAAGGAAGGAAAATAAAAAGAACATTGTAGGGTTTTGAGGGGAGCCGCAATACAGACCATCTCTGTTTGGACAGATGTATTGTCATCGTTTAGATATTTCCTGAGTACAGTATTTAAGCGATTCACAGTATTCTCGTAGAGAATGTTAGATCCATGCATGCAGTTAATGGACTCCTAATAAGGGGGAAATGCCACAAATTTAAGATAGGCGAGTCTTGGAGCTAGCCTTAATGACACGTACTCGGTTGCTATTTTCAAATCCCCAGGGATATACCGTCTCATTTACCACCCAACCCAACCCCGGACTAAAGTCTGGTTCAGCATCAACTATGATTGAATCCAAGACATGTTGCCTGGATGAAAACAAAAAAGAGCGCAATCTGCATCATGGCCGACCACAAACCAAATATTATATCTGTCTGTTGCGTAATCAGATTGTAAGCAGGTTGTTCCTGACAGATGTATTATGGATCAGGTTGTTGCATTGGTCATGTTGTATTAATTCTTACGGTCAAACATGTTGTACAGACCAGTAGTAGGTGACACGATGAACGCACAATCACGCAGTAACGAGAGAAACACAACACACACACACACACGCACAAAAGGCCTTTCAATCGTATAATTGTACTACATTCTCTCAGGCTTTGATAAGGAGCTCTATCATGTTATTGGACCTGTTATTGATCTCCCCCCCCCCCCGATAGCTTCTCGATCTGATTGGTTCGTTGGTTTGAAACTCTCAGGAAACGGAGGGGAGACGTAAACCCACCTCTTTCTTTCTGTCTGTCCTCATGTCTGTCTGTCTCTACGTCCCTCCGTCCGTCCAATCCATCTGTTTGATTGCATGTCCTGAACACACGCACACAGACACACCTGTCTACTATTCAGGGTCATATTTGTTTGTATTGTACATTTACCTTCAGGGAGACAACACATCATGTTGGAGTGTTTGGGTTGAATCATGATCTGTATGATCTGAACATGTTTTTATTGAATCATGACCTGTATGATCTGATTGAATCATGACCTGTATGATCTGATTGAATCATGACCTGTATGATCTGATTGAATCATGACCTGTATGATCTGATTGAATCATGACCTGTATGATCTGATTGAATCATGACCTGTATGATCTGATTGAATTATGACCTGTATGATCTGATTGAATCATGACCTGTATGATCTGAACACGTTTTTACAGAAAACTAAAACTAACCCAATGTTTCCCCCCCCCGGAGAGCAGATCAAACAAAACGAGTGTCACTTAACTTCGCTGTTAGCTTTTGATGTCCACTATAGTCCATGATGGGTGATAAAAACAACATGAGTTTTGATGTCCACTATAGTCCATGATGGGTGAGAAAAACAACATGAGTTTTGATGTCCACTATAGTTCATGATGGGTGAGAAAAACAACATGAGTTTTGATGTCCACTATAGTCCATGATGGGTGAGAAAAACAACATGAGTTTTGATGTCCACTATAGTTCATGATGGGTGAGAAAAACAACATGAGTTTTGATGTCCACTATAGTCCATGATGGGTGAGAAAAACAACATGAGTTTTGATGTCCACTATAGTCCATGATGGGTGAGAAAAACAACATGAGTTTTGATGTCCACTATAGTCCATGATGGGTGAGAAAAACAACATGAGTTTTGATGTCCACTATAGTCCATGATGGGTGAGAAAAACAACATGAGTTTTGATGTCCACTATAGTTCATGATGGGTGAGAAAAACAACATGAGTTTTGATGTCCACTATAGTTCATGATGGGTGAGAAAAACAACATGAGTTTTGATGTCCACTATAGTCCATGATGGGTGAGAAAAACAACATGAGTGGGAGACGTTCTGTGGTGAAACTTCTTTTATTGCTAAATTATGATCTGCTAGTTAGAAGAGCACGTCACGCACTTATTCACTCCTTATTCACCCCTTATTTCCTCCATCTGTTGCCCTGGGCTCTCTTGAGACAGGAGGAGAAAATAAACTAAGATTTAGATTTTTATGGCAATAATTGACAATCAGGAATTTCTTCTTTAAAAGCCATTGTTTGGGGATTCTAAAGTTATTTTATTATTATTTGAAAATGGAACTGTTTGTTGGTAGCGATGTACAATTGTAAGTGGCATTTGTTTGTAATTTGAGTTTTTCTTTTAAATGTTGATGTCTCTGTGGGTCTCCTTTTTTTTTTTTAAATAAGGGCTGTTTTTGATATAGGTGTTTTTGATAACGGTGTAATCAGGGTTTAGTTGCATATGAATCATCGTGTGCAGGGGTTGACACTAAGGCCTCAGAGGCAACTTGCCCGCCAAGCAAGTACAGGTGGTGCCCACCGGAAAAGTAAATTGTCCATTATAAAATAATAGGTAAAATTTACACTTCTATGCATGTTACATCCGATCGATAACTGCCGGGCAGGCGACAGTCACTTTGAAAAAACCCCAGAATGATTGCAACTAAAAAGGTGCCATTTGTTCTTCAAATGACAACCTGGAAGAAAACTCCACTTGCCCGAACGTTTTATTGACTTGGCGGTCGGACAAGCGTTGGTGTCAATCCCTGAATGTTTATGAATGAGTGACATCATGTTTGATGTTGTCTCAGCGAACAGCAAACATTTTGGACTGTTTGAACTGAAGTGTTTGTTCATCACATCCAATCAGAAAGAGCTTTCCGTGTCGGACAATCACGTTAGAAACATTAAATGCACGCAGAGGTTTTGGAGTCTTGAACTTTTTTCAAATGGCGTTTGTAAATTGCTTAACCACTTAAGCCCTATCTTTTTCAACAATAAAAAAAAAAGTCTGGAAAAATGTTCTGTAAAATAGCAGATCTATAATCTCACAATGTGTTGGGCTGCAACTCTGTTCTTTTTTTTCCTGTAACTTCCTGACAATTTCAAGAAAATGTACACCTATGATGACATGCCCAAATATAGATGCCGTGTGTGTGTGTGTGTGTGTGTGTGTGTGTGTGTGTGTGTGTGTGTGTGTGTGTGTGTGCGTGTGCGTGTGCGTGCGTGCGCGCTAGCGATATGTGGGTTTGGAGGGTTTTCTTTTTTTTCTTTCTTGCATCCGGGTTTTGAACTGCAGTTTATATCACATAGAAACACAAATATATGAATATTCTGTATATGACATGAAAAGAGTTGTTCAAGCAGAAGCAGACAAATGTATGTTTTCTTTTTTATTATTAAATTGTTATATTGTCAAAAGGAGATGAGTCGTTACTATACTATATAGCAATACCATTTATGGTACAGTGTTGCAAGGCTTGCTTGATTCTGAAAGGTAAAAAATGTATATTCAGTCAGTATCAGCTATACCAGGGGTAGGCAACCTTAGGCACGGGTGCCAACATTGGCACAGGGGAGGTAATCGGTATGTCATCAGTTTAAGTCCCATACAAATTACATCCTGCACAAAATTCTACATTCATTCAAACTAACTGACTGGGGAGTTTGAGAGTTCTGTGTAATGATCACATTTTTACCAAGTACCAATACCGATATTACATATATCTTTACAAATAAGGTATCTAGACAGATGGTTTTCTTTCTGGAAAATGCTATCCCATGATTTTGAAACCCATTTCTTCCACCCAGTGTTATTATCTAATGTAATCCTGGGCTCTACACTCCCTCTGCCAAACCATATAGAGTAGTGTTATTATCTAATGTAATCCTGGGCTCTACACTCCCTCTGCCAAGCCATATAGAGCAGTAGTTTTCAACCCTTTTCATATCCAGGTCCATTCTTTATTTGGCATTTGAGCCACCAACCACCGTTTGACGAGATTTAGCCTCCCAGACCCATGAGATTTAGCCTCCCAGACCCAAAACGTAGAATGTTTTGTTCTCGTCAGATTGGATTTTGTCCACAATGCCATGCTGTATTAATGTTGGTAGTGGTACCATAGTAGAGATAACAGTCGTTGATCAAAATAACAATTATTCTACATTCTCTAATTGTGTAGATTTCTTGTAAATTAAGAAATGCAGATGTTTAACAATAAAGTGGGCAGAGGTAAGATGAGACCTGGGGTTCAATTTTAGTAGTAACCTCACAAGCTTGTTTTGGGAGGTCTGCAGCTTTGTTTTCAATGGCTTAGAGATACCGCTGTAATTGTATAGTAAGTATGTAAGTATTTGTATTTGTATTTATTTATTCAGCAACACAGCATAAAATACATAAAACACAGCATAAAAACAACACAGTGAACATATAAATATAAGAAGGGTAAAGTGCTAGGCTGAGGCAAAAAAGCCCAAGGGGCTTATACGAGGCCTCTACCTATGTAAATCACAATGAAACATTGTACAAGAGATATAGAATATACAGAAAACATGATTGCAGTATATAAAACAAGAACAAAACAACAAAACAAAAAAACAACAAGAACATGATTAGAATGCTTGGTTAAAGTAGTACAATCATAGTTGAAGTGGAACTGGATGAGGGCACCGGCCAAGGTCCTCATAGCACTGCTGATCACTTTCATCGCCATTTTTTCACCAGTGAGTTTGTTATCCAAGATACAACCCAAGTAAGTGACCTCTTCCTGTGTGTGTGTGTGTGTGTGTGTGTGTGTGTGTGTGTGTGTGTGTGTGTGTGTGTGTGTGTGTGTGCGTGCGTGCGTGCGTGAGTGCGTGCGTGTGGTTTTTGTCACGCCTCCATATGGTCACGTCTAGTGACATCACACCTCCATGTATAGTCGCGCCTTGTGACATCACACCTCCATTTATGGTCACGCGTCGTGACACGTCAAGCCATCATGTATGGCCATCTCCATATATGAGCATCGCGACACTGACCTCCTCTAACCCTGGATAACCATACATGGAGAAGACTGGATCATCACCTAGTTCTGCATAGGCCTATATGGAGCCAGCCAGCAACTCTACATCTGACCTCAAACCCTTAGATCTCCATATATGGAGCTGACCTGTTTTGACATTGTATAGGCCTACTACCAGTAAAAAAATCACTTTCACCTAGAAACTCCATTCACACTTTTTAGTTAGCTTAGGAGACACATGCTGGAACTTTTAACTTTGAAATGTTTTGTAGTTTCTGAGTTATTTTCGTCTTCTTTTAAATTTCTCAAAAATGATGAAAAACCGTGTGCTATAGTATGCATGGGCGATCGCCCATGGTCAAAAATGATGAAAAACGAGGATTTGAAAAAAAGACGAGAATCACTCCGAGACCATGGGCTATAGTCCAACGTAAATGTCCGATGCATTCTCAATGGCAATAGCACAAACTTTGGCATGCTACTAGTCCTACAAACTTACACATAGAACCCCCATTCAAACCTATTTAGGTTCATCTAAAAAGGAATCTTTGAAATGTTTCATAGTTTTACAAATATACCCAGCTAACATGTCCAAGTGGGCCCCATATGGGGTGCATGTGTGCGTATGGGTACCAAGTGGGCATGGGCTAGAACTGGGCAATTATACTGGGTTCCAGGTAGGTTCTATGTGGGCTAAGTGGGCATGGGCTTGAACTGGGCAAATATCGTGGGTTCGATATGGGTTACAGATGGGCCAAGTGGGCGTGGGTTAGAACTGGTCACCCATGTATGGGTCCCTTGTGGGTTATATATGGGCTAAGTGGGCATGGGTTAGAACTGGGCTCCCATGTCTGGGTCCTATATAGGTTACGTATGGGCTAAGTGGGCATGGGTTAGAACTGGTCACCCATCTATGGGTCCCTTGTGGGTTATATATGGGCTAAGTGGGCGTGGGTTAGAACTGGTCACACATGTCTGGGTCCTATATAGGTTATGTATGGGCTAAGTGGGCATGGGTTAGAACTGGGCACGCATGTCTGTGTCCCATATGGGTTATATATGGGCTAAGTGGGCATGGGTTAGAACTGGTCACCCATCTATGGGTCCCTTGTGGGTTATATATGGGCTAAGTGGGCGTGGGTTAGAACTGGTCACGCATGTCTGGGTCCTATATAGGTTATGTATGGGCTAAGTGGGCATGGGTTAGAACTGGGCACGCATGTCTGTGTCCCATATGGGTTATATATGGGCTAAGTGGGCATGGGTTAGAACTGGTCACCCATCTATGGGTCCCTTGTGGGTTATATATGGGCTAAGTGGGCATGGTTTAGAACTGGTCACGCATGTCTGGGTCCTATATAGGTTATGTATGGGCTAAGTGGGCATGGGTTAGAACTGGGCACGCATGTTTGTGTCCCATATGGGTTACGTATGGGCTAAGTTGGCATGGGTTAGAACTGGTCACCCATCTATGGGTCCCTTGTGGGTTATATATGGGCTAAGTGGGCATGGGTTAGAACTGGGCTCCCATGTCTGGGTCCTATATAGGTTACGTATGGGCTAAGTGGGCATGGGTTAGAACTGGTCACCCATCTATGGGTCCCTTGTGGGTTATATATGGGCTAAGTGGGCGTGGGTTAGAACTGGTCACGCATGTCTGGGTCCTATATAGGTTATGTATGGGCTAAGTGGGCATGGGTTAGAACTGGGCACGCATGTCTGTGTCCCATATGGGTTATATATGGGCTAAGTGGGCGTGGGTTAGAACTGGTCACGCATGTCTGGGTCCTATATAGGTTATGTATGGGCTAAGTGGGCATGGGTTAGAACTGGGCACGCATGTCTGTGTCCCATATGGGTTATATATGGGCTAAGTGGGCATGGGTTAGAACTGGTCACCCATCTATGGGTCCCTTGTGGGTTATATATGGGCTAAGTGGGCGTGGGTTGGACTGGTCATGCATGTATGGGTCCCTTTTGGGTTATATATGGGCTAAGTGGGCATGGGTTAGAACTGGTCATGGATGTATGGGTCCCTTGTGGGTTATATATGGGCTAAGTGGGCATGGTTTAGAACTGGTCACGCATGTCTGGGTCCTATATAGGTTATGTATGGGCTAAGTGGGCATGGGTTAGAACTGGGCACGCATGTCTGTGTCCCATATGGGTTACGTATGGGCTAAGTTGGCATGGGTTAGAACTGGTCACCCATCTATGGGTCCCTTGTGGGTTATATATGGGCTAAGTGGGCGTGGGTTAGAACTGGTCATGCATTTATGGGTCCCTTGTGGGTTATATATGGGCTAAGTGGGCATGGGTTAGAACTGGTCATGCATGTATGGGTCCCGTGTGGGTTATATATGGGCTAAGTGGGCATGGTTTAGAACTGGTCACGCATGCCTGGGTCCTATATAGGTTATGTATGGGCTAAGTGGGCATGGGTTAGAACTGGGCACACATGTCTATGTCCCATATGGGTTACGTATGGGCTAAGTGGGCATGGGTTTGAACTGGTCACCCATCTGTTGGTCCCTTGTGGGTTATATATGGGCTAAGTGAGCGTGGGTTAGAACTGGTCATGCATGTATGGGTCCCTTGTGGGTTATATATGGGCTAAGTGGGCATGGGTTAGAACTGGTCATGCTTGTCTGGGTCCTATATAGGTTATGTATGGGCTAAGTGGGCATGGGTTAGAACTGGGCACGCATGTCTGTGTCCCATATGGGTTACTTATGGGCTAAGTGGGCATGGGTTAGAACTGGTCACGCATGTCTGGGTCCCTTGTGGGTTATATATGGGCCAAGTGGGCATGGGTTAGAACTGGTCACCCATGTCTGGGTCCTATATAGGTTATGTATGGGCTAAGTGGGCATGGGTTAGAACTGGTCATGCATGTATGGGTCCCTTGTGGGTTATATATGGGCTAAGTGGGCATGGTTTAGAACTGGTCACGCATGTCTGGGTCCTATATAGGTTATGTATGGGCTAAGTGGGCATAGGTTAGAACTGGGCACGCATGTCTGTGTCCCATATGGGTTACGTAAAAGTGTCACAAATGCACCCAGAAACGATATATTTCCAATGTTTTAAAATAATCAATGGGTATGTATCCCCACTTACTTTTTCGACCCGATTTCAACGGTGGTGGTCTCATCTCTCTACGATGTTAGGAAGTGGGTGTAAACGCCTCCTATCGGTCCCTAGCCCTCGAAACATGTCTGGAAAAAAGTGAGACCATTTTCGGACTCAGCACGACGAGCTGAACACGCTGATATGCGTTTCCCAGCACACGGAATTACGGTTCTCTTAATTGGCTAGTTAATTGGTTAGTTTTCGACGCGTGATAGCTCGGTAACGATAGGTCCGCCAGCCAAGTAATTTACATGGGCGCGTACAGCACTCCGAGATCTACGCTCCGATTGGTCCGCCATTCTTGTGCGACACCCGTAGCAAGAGTTCTCCAACTCTGACCTGTCATCCACAAGCGTTATAGACATGATAAACCTTAGAGTGTATTGAATGGTGAAATGCTAACCCTAATTTTGAGAACCACACGTCCGTGAGCGGGGAGACACATATTGGCGCGTTTGTCTCATGGATAGCTAAGCGTGGATGTAAGGCACGCCCATTTTCGACCCATGTGGGCGGAGCTATCGCGCGTCAAAGTCTAACCCTAGTTTTCTGAACCGCATGACCGTGTGCGAGGAAACGCATATATGCGTGTGCGCATCATCGAGCCCTACGTGTGGATGTGAGCCACGCCCCTGTGCGACCTTTGTGGGCGGAGTTAACCACTCTTAATTAGGTGTGCTATGGACTTTATCCCTATTTTTAAAAAAGACAACTTGGCCGGACTTACCTTTCCACGCTGAATCCAACGGTACCATCCCCGTTCCTGTGCGACATCGGGAAAGTTCCGAAAGGTGGCGCCAAATTTCCCAAAAAACATAATCCTATATAGGACCCATAGGGAAAGTACTGGGTCCTATATAGGACCCAGACATGAGTGACCAGTTCTAACCCATGCCCACTTAGCCCATACATAACCTATATAGGACCCAGACATGAGTGACCAGTTCTAACCCATGCCCACTTAGCCCATACATAACCTATATAGGACCCAGACATGAGTGACCAGTTCTAACCCATGCCCACTTAGCCCATACATAACCTATATAGGACCCAGACATGAGTGACCAGTTCTAACCCATGCCCACTTAGCCCATACATAACCTATATAGGACCCAGACATGAGTGACCAGTTCTAACCCATGCCCACTTAGCCCATACATACCCTATATAGGACCCAGACATGAGTGACCAGTTCTAACCCATGCCCACTTAACCTATATAGGACCCAGACATGAGTGACCATGTCTGGGTCATGTCTGGGTCCTATATAGGTTATGTATGGGCTAAGTGGGCATGGGTTAGACCATGCCCACTTAGCCCATACATAACCTATATAGGACCCAGACATGAGTGACCAGTTCTAACCCATGCCCACTTAGCCCATACATAACCTATATAGGACCCAGACATGAGTGACCAGTTTTAACCCATGCCCACTTAGCCCATACATAACCCATACAGGACCCATACAAGGGTGACCAGTTTTGCCTTGCCAAAAATAACTGAACGTATAAAGGTTTAAGCATGGGATAAGTCGGCTACGCCACACACACACACACACACACACACACACACACACACACACACACACACACACACACACACACACACACACACACACACACACACAGTTAGAGCATATCTGGGTAAAGAACTGCAGAAAGTAAGCAGCTGACAGCAAGTTATCATAAATGAAATCTGTACCAGCTTTTTTCTTGAAAGTAATGATAAGTTACAATAAGTGTAAGTGTTCCTTTGATGATCTTGGATGTGAACAACAGTGTATAAAGTCTTGATAGATATGGATGGACGAACAGTCGGACGGACGGACAAAGAGAGAGAGTACCGGCCATTGTATAAAATTGTGTTGCAGAGCTTTTCATTGATTTCATGAGCTTGTAGAGCTGCTATTCTGGGCAAAATGGGCGGATATTTCCCTAGGGAGGGAATTATGTATAAGATTATTATCGGAAGTAGGCAGCCCATGCACACACGTCAAACTAGTGAATAGCAGTTAGGCGTGCACATCTTGTGTGCGGGACTATAATGCCTATGTCCAGCGATGTGCTGTGGATATTTCAACTAGTGGGGCTATGTCGCGCACACATGCACACTCACGAGCGATCACCGATTGAAATATCCTCTTAAATGTAGACCTAATATACCCACAATATACTGTATATCAACTGTAATGGGCAAACTTTAGTTTTAGTGTTTAATTATGCATTTACCTTGCAAACGTCATCTCTGAAATTGAATTAGTTTATCATCATAAATCCATCAGCCACCTACAGTACAGTCGACTCGACACAATGGACCTGGCCATCACCATTGATATGCATCCAAGGCCGGTCATTCCTATTGTTTCAAGCTGTGACACAGGTGCGAAAACTCTGAATGGCTGTGCAGGCTTGCGGGCAACGTGCGTCTTCAAACTACTAGGGTGGCCTCCAGGGCAGCCCTATGTACGTCATTCCATTGAGTGATGTCGCAACAGAGAGAGGAGGGAGGGACGGAGAGAGAGGAGAGAGAGAGAGAGAGAGAGAGAGAGAGGGAGGGAGGGAGGGAGGGAGAGAGAGAGGGAGGGCGGGACAGAGACAGACAGACAGACAGACAGACAGACAGACAGACAGACAGACAGACAGACAGACAGACAGACAGACAGACAGACAGACATGATTTGGGATGGGGGAGGAAGGGAGAGAGAGAGAGAGAGAGAGAGAGAGAGAGAGAGAGATGGAGAGAGAGAGATGGAGAGAGAGTTCTTTACACTGCATATATAGACCAGTACATGACCTCACCTATAAGTTATATGCAAGCAAATTAGAAGGATAAAAACACAGAAACACAGCGAGGCTCCAAAACCAGATCAGAAAGAGAAGAGCAGTTTGTCATCATTCCCCACTGTACACAATCCTCCCCCCACTTTACACAGAAATCCTCAAGATTGTCCACCATTTTATAGTAGGTATACTTGTCCGGTACAAGTAATAAATCTTTCTGGACAAGGTTATTAAAAGTGTACTTGTCCGGTGGAAAAGTTTGTGACAGATACATTTATTGGAACCCCTCACATCTGAGGTATTATTATTAAATAAAATGTTGAGGATGTATAATTTGCTCTGTCTGGTAATTGTATTATTGTCCACTGCTCTGCCAACTGCAGCAGGCAAATGTGTGTGCATGGCATGTTCTAGTGAGGGAGAGAGAGAGAGAGACTGAGAGGGAGAGAGAGGAGGGGTGGGGGAGGGAGAGAGAGACAGAGATGGGTGGGGGAGGGAGAGAGAGAGAAAGTCAGACAGACAGACAGACAGACAGACAGAAATCCCATACTAATTTGAGGAGGGTGGGATTGTGCCTGTATACATGTCTGATAAATCTGTCAACTAATTAGTTGGATAAATGGTAAATGGTGCATTTATATAGCGCTTTCATCCAAAGCACTTTACATAGATTGTCCCAATACCCATTCATACACCAATGGCGGAGGGAACCATCCAAGGCACCAACCTGCACACCGCAAGCATGCAGTTTAACTGCCCTATAGGGTTCAGTGTCTTGTTCAAGGACACCTCAACACTATCTCTGTGGGAGCCTGAGATCGAACTGGGAACCTCACGGTTCCATCCGGCAGGTTCTACCGGCCATTCTACCCTGAGCGAGAACCACTGCCACCGGGAGGATGCACAGACAAGGTGTGCCTCCCTATTGGTCCGACTGTGCTTAGACCGACACCCTACCCAAAACCCTAACCTAACCCATAACCGCAAGCACGGCGCATGTCGTACCAACGCATGCCGGGAGCGACGGGTGATTTCAGCATGTCGGACCTTTAGTATGTCTGCATGGAACCCACAAAATTTGCCCAGTTCAAGCTCATGATCACTTAGCCCACATAGAACCCACATGGAACCCGGTATAATTGCCCAGTTCTAGCCCATGCCCACTTCGTACCCAGAAAGCCTGCATGTGCAGGGCCCACATGGACATGTTGGCTGGGTGAGGATACGTCCCAGGTGCATCCATGCAATGTTTTTTGTTATATTATTATTATTATTATTATTATTATTATTAATCACACACACAGAGAGAGAGCACAGAACTGATATTAACCATTAATGCCTAAATGCTTTAAAATACATTCAGAATCAATGTTCAATGTTCCTGTGCTGAATGAGAGACGGTTGCAAGGCCACGTGACCGAAAGGCGAAATGTGATTGGTTGCCCTGCGTCTGGTGATATTCCCCCTGACGTCAATTCTGTAGCTCCTCCTCTCTTGTTTGAATCTACAATCTACAATCTACAATCTATGTGACGGTCCGCTCCGCAGATTCTTGGATTAAACTAAACCGACATGATCAGTAAAATGTTGTTGGACTATTATGAAGTAGGCCTAGTACTCGATCTATTCCTCGGATTGAATACACTTTAAGACAGGAGATGAACAGTTGGAGCCAGGAGCAGTGACTTGCAGTAAGTAGCCTACATTGCAGTTGTTTTTTTCCCTCCATTTTCCCCAGCCAGTATATGCTTGTATAATTTAGAGTGTTGAACAATGTTGTCTGTTCTGTTTGTGTTGATATATTTTTTGGTGCACATGAATGTTATTCAATGAGTAGGCCTATGACTGCAGTGTCAATGCTAATGCTATTGAAATGCTAACCTTTGCTTGCAATGGGCCAGTAGTTGGTTAGCTTAGCTTAGCAGGCTTAAGCTACTAGGCTTGTGTGTGTGTGTGTGTGTAGTAGTTGGTTTCTGCGTTCGTGTGCAGCCTCTTCCAGTAAAGATATGTCACGGACCCCTGGGGGGGTCCGCGACGCATAGCCAGGGGGTCCGCGAAATAATTCAGATTTGTTTTCCTCCTTCCAAAAATTGCCTATATATTTTTGGGGGGCTATTGCATTGGTGTGTGTGTGTGTGTGTGTGTGTGTGTGTGTGTGTGTGTGGCTAGCATTTGGAGATGGATGAGTTCATAGGGTGACTGAATAACAAGTGAGTTCAAATGTATTTCTCAGTGAAGTTTAAGAGCATTAAAGTTCTGTTTAAGTCAGTGGTTCAAGAAGTGGGGTCCTTGAGGGAGTTCAAGGGGGTCCCTAGCTAAAGGATGGATAGTACAGTAACCAAATGGACCCTTACAGGTCTGTAACTCTGAGAGTGTTCAAATGGAACCAAATGGACCCTTACATGTCTGTAACTCTGAGAGTGTAACAACAAATGGAAACAAACGTACCTTAACATGTCAGTTTGGTTCCATTTGTACCCTCAGAGTTAAATTAAAATGGTGGTCCCAGAGAATTGTGGGTCCTTGAAATAAAATATGGTTGAGGAAATTTGAGAAAATCTTCTCTTATGGGGTGTCAATTTTGGGGGTCCTAGAAGTACAGTAGGCCCAGGCTGTGTTATGAATTTATACAGGGGGTGTGTTTGTCTGTGTGTTTCTTTTGGGTAATTGATTCTTCTCTTTTACTTTTTTTATTTGTCCAAGTAAATTGGAAATGAAGATGTCCAGCCACAAATGACAAGCTGTGGTCTCTGTGTTCATGTCTGGAGTTGTATCCATCATAACATATTATGTTGCATAAGGTGAATTTGAGTTTTTAATTGTTAGTGTAACATTTCTACATGAGACCAGATTCTACAAAATGTCTTCTAAATCCTGACATTGTTTTGAAAAAATAGCAGATCTACAAGCTCGTAGTGTATGAGCTTGCATATATGCTATTTTTCAATAGCTAAAGTATAAAATTATGGTTAATGTGGTTAAATGCTAAAGTCCCAGGTCTTAGTGGGTTAAATGGTGAAGTTTAGCAAAACATTTTATATACACTAGTAAAAGCATGCCACATCATACAGCTGCTATAGAGCGCCCAAGTCCTGACGTCACTCGCTCATCCCCTGGTTCACGGAAGTCATTTCTCTATGGCGAATAACATGGGGTCATCTTAAAATCGTCTCATGTAAGAGTTGTGGTCCAAAAATAAACAAGCTGTCTCGGAGGTGTCAGGGAGGTGTCTCTGTATCGTTTATGATAGTCAGTCACTCGTATATGATAGTCTGTTTCTAGCGAAAATGTAACTAAATTAGCAGCAGTAACAATAGAGTTTTCTCTCAGTCAGTTGATTCTTCATATCTGAGTGTAATGGCCCGGGATGACATATTTATTTTTCAATCACAGTTCTTATATGAGGCGATCAAAATCCCCTTTATGGGGATTACAATGCAAATAAAAAAGTACATGAACCCGTGGATTTGCACCCTCTACCGATATTGACGTCAGACTTTGGTGCTCTATAACTGGAAAGGAAAGGAAGTGCAACAAATCTGAAAATAGGCCACAGTTATCATTTCACATCGTTTTTTTAATATTGTCTAGGCTCCTGAATTTTGTTATTCCACATTGAAAACAAGTTGCCTTTACAAGGTGTACTACAACATATGTGTAATTAAGTAGGCAATGAGATGATAGGCTTATGCTAGCCTATGCCATTCAAAGGTTTGGCATCATATTGCTTTAACTTCCCTTCCCTGTCCCCTTCCCCTGTTTGTGTGCTCTTTCTTGAAGACACATGCAATGTCAGAAGCTCACAAAGGCAGAGACTTCTGCCAATCTGATGTACAGACTGATGCTGAAACTTCCCAAAAGTGACCGAGGAGGTAATGTTGTGTAACAAAGGCTGTAGTTCTAAAACCTTTTCATGTCAAGGCATGCCATCGGAAATATAGGGCCCTGGGGGTCCTTGCACCGCACCCCAACCCAACCCCTGCATTAGAATACAGATCACCATAACTAAGAGTGTACAAATAAAACAAAATGGACCGCGAGGGTCCATTTGGCTCTCAGTTGCAGCAACATAAGGGTCCATTTGGTTCTTAACTATCCATCATTTATCTGGAGACCCCTTGGAACCCCCCCCAAGGACCCCTGGGGATCCCCAGACTCTGCATGTCATGTGATTCTTTATTTCTCCTGAGCTGTTTGACATGTATTGTGGCCCACACCATGCTATTGCTTAAAGTTATTTTTTTATGTTTGCTAAAAGGTATGTTTTTTTTAATTGAATGTAGGCCACTGCAAAAACATGGGACCTACTCCTTCCTGTGGAATGAACAGCTGTGGACCGACTAAATGTGTCCCAGAGAGTGATCCGCACACAAGTAGCCAACAGGACGCAGAGTATGACCTGCAGCCCCAGTGTCTCTCCTGGAGGTTCTCATGCAAGTATGTAAACTATGGAATTAAATGTATTTCATTTCTTTAAACGTATACAGAGTATTACATCTTGAAATGTAAAAATATGTGTAGGAACCGCGAGTCCCAGTGCGAATAGCTGCCCACCTGAAACCCTGATCAGCTGCTAGAACCCTTAATGTGACCAGCCTCATGCGGGACGCAGACGGAGCCGCCCCACTGGAACCAGTTGTAAGTTGAAGTCTCGTATTCACTTCAAAATGTACTTTTGTCTTTCTAACTTGAAATGGTGTTTGGCAACACATTTGATGTTTGATGTACACAAGTAGAAGCATGCCACAGTATTTCAGCTGTCTTAAGTGCTGAAAAGGGATCACAACAATTCTGAACACAGGCCACCGTTTGTATTTCACATAGAAAACACATTTGCCATATTAGCTCAAGACATTTAAAATTACTGTTTTTTTTCTGTTCAGAAAATAATCCTCAATATGCAGCAATAATATCTTTAAAGACCTTAGCGATTCTTGATGTATAATTAACCCATTTACACCTGAGGACATTTCTACAAATGCCTTCTAAATCAGTTTTCTAAAATACCTTTTGTTTCTATGTCAGTCATTTTTATGTCAAGGACCCCCAAAAATATATGTAATTGGCTGCCGAATCCCATCTAAAACTATGATGTTCCAGGGACCCCTCAGAAGCAAATATTTGCTATCTGTTACAAAATCTGATACACAAAGAATCAAGCTAGCATTACTAAGTCAGCTTCTTGTTATTTTTCTAGGGACACTAAAGAAGAACGCAGTGGCAGTCACAGGACATTCACCAGAAGGAGGGAGAGAAGGCTCTGTCAAAGTGGTTCACAGGAGCTCGAGCTTGAGGTGGGAATATAGTTGAAAGAGCTCAGAGATCACTTGAGAACACACAGGACAATGGGGCACAGCCCCAATAGAAAAAACAGACCACACACACACACACGCAAACAACTACCTCCTGAGAATAACCCTCTTTTAGTTCAAATTGAGAGTGCAAGTTTAATCTGTCAAAGTCAAAAAGGTTCCTCTTACTTTTTGTGTTCAGAATATTTAAATTCCTCATGTAGTCTGCCCATGTATACCCTATTCTAAAATGATTGTTTAAAAGAGTGAAAGTGATATTCACTTTCAAACATGTTTGGGGTAATTTTAACAGCTACACAGGCTTCTGTGAAGTGTGAACACCCCATACAGTTTAAGTTGCTTGATTCAGTATTTCACTCACTCACTCATCCCATGGCCTAGGGGGGTGTACAGGTGTCATGGTGGATGCTTGGGCACTCGGGTATCTCCAGTGCTTTCGATCTTCTGTTGTGCATATCAGGGTTTGAAAGCTGCAGCCAGTCCACTCCTTGATGTTGTCCACTCAGGACTTAATCTGCCTGTCTACCTCTTCTCCACTTTCCCTCCACTGTCCCCTGTACTTTGGTCTTTGACAGGGAGGGTATGTCTTGTGACATGACCATGAGAGTAGAGGCTCCTGTTCTCCAGCATGGGTGGTAGCTAAACTGTCTTAACATAATCATTTGTCCGGTCTTCTTATACGATATATGTAGAATTCTTCTGTCACACTTGCTTTCAAACGACTGTATGCTGTGCTCGGTATCCGCTGTAAGTGTCCAGCTTTCAGAGCCAATGGAATAGGGTGGAGAGTACAAGTGACTTGTAAAGTCTGACCGTCACTGAGAAGCTGATTTATTATTTGTTATGTTTCCAAATACTGTATAGTCTAGTCATGGCTGATGTTGCTATCCCAATTCTTGCTTTTATCTTTTGTGGAGCTGCCATCTTCACTCACAAAGGACCCAAGGTATATAAGTCCTTTACTTCCTACAGGCAAGTGGCCTGTTCCTTGGTGATATATGTATGGCTGTGGCTGGTGACCAGGATATTACTTTTCTCTTCATCTCCATGCCATATGCTCTGCCTTGTGTTTCCTCATAAGTTTGATGTCATTGGAGATGGTAGGGTCTTCCTCTGATGGATATGGAGGTGTGATATTCTATGAGTGCTTCCTCCATGTTGTTTATAAGAACTGCACTGCTTGGGTATAGTGCTTGGATTACAATGTTGTGGTACAGGTCGTGCTGGTGCTAAAGGTGCTTCTCAATCAGTATTCTGACTTTGAATATCTCCTTTTTGGTCTAGATCAAGATGATCTGCAGCATTACTTTGCTAGCCAGACAGAAAAAACTGTTGTTTCTGTAGTTTTGTCACTGCCCTGCATTCCCTTTCTTGGGGTCTTTTATTGGGTACATTGCTTGGTTTCCCATATCTTTTGGTAGATGCATGTCAATGCTATTATCTTGTATTGCCCTCCATGCTTCCAAAGCTCTGCTGGGACATTATCGATAGCAGGCTCTTTACTGCCTCCTCGACTTCAGCTTGAAGTATTGGGGCATCCTACCACATGCACTACTGGACTTAATGGCACTAGTATGTTGAGATTTGGTCTTATTGCACATTTGTATAGTTCCTAACAATACTCTGTCCATTGTCCATCACTTGGATATTGCTGCTTTCTCGGTTAGTAGAGAGTCATGCTTGTCTTCTATTATTGTGGCTGTATGTTGGCTGCTTTATTGTTGCCCTGTCTTCTCCCTGCATCTATGCTTCCACACGTGGATTATGTGATCCACTTTACTGCCTCCCGGTAGATCTAGGACAGCGGTTCCCAAACCTTTTTGGCCATGCACCCCCTGTTACCTTCTGACCTAACTGACGCACCCCCCACACATGGAAATATAAATTGCATAAGCTATATAGAGACATACATTTCCTATTTATCCACATATACATGCACATATATGAACCTGAATATGGCATATATGCAACATATGATATGTGCTGCATATACTTGCCATATATTGGCACAATATGTTCATATATTTATAATAAAACCATAGCACCACCATTTGCATGTCGCACACCCCCTAGAAGGCGCTCGCGCACCACAAGGGGTGCACGCACCACAGTTTGGGAACCACTGATCTAGGATGTTATCAGTGGGCCATGGTTTGTTTTTCTTCCTGTCCTGCCATAATACTTCAGTTGGGGTTTCTATAAGTGCTTCCTCCATATTGTCTGTCAATATATATGTCTTGCAGTAGGCTAAGTGTTGTTTTCAATTAATCTAACATGATTAAAATTGAGTTCAAAGTTACCATAGGTTTACATAGGAAGGAGGCGTGTCTGATAATATGAATATCAAATATTTAAATACTGAATCAAGCAACTTAAAAACTGGGTGCTCACAAGTTAGTGAACCTGCCTGGGGACCCAGAGCCCCTGGTTGTCCCTGGCACGATGCTAGGCCAGCGATGTGTCAAAGTGTGTCCCTGAGCAAAATTTGTAACCCCTAATTGCTGCTTGAGCGCCAGCTCCCAGAGAGAATGGCTGCTCCTTACTCATAGTTGTTAAAGGATGGGTACAGTGACAAAAAACACCCCAATGTTAGAATGACCCCAAACATGTTTGAAAGTTAAATATCCTTTAAATTAACCCTATCTTCACTTGATGGTTCAAGTTCTTGAAATTTCTCAACCAATAAGCTTGCAATAGTGTTTTATTTTTTTATTTTTGAAGGGTGCTAGCCCCTCCTATGCCCAGCTTTGTGTTTGTGTGTTCCCCATTACGATTATTTGATTGGCTTAGCAATGTGTGTACCCCATAACGATTATTTGATTGGCTTAGCAATGTGTGTACCCCATAGCGATGATTTGATTGGCTGAGCACGGAATGTGATGTATGATATGAGCGCCCATCACTTCACACAAGTGTTATTTACACAATTTGTGAATAATTTGTTTTTCCTACGTTTCATTTATGACACTTATGTTATTGAGGCCAATATAAAACTAACAGAAAATTGGTCTGAAAGAACAAAGCTTGGTTTTATATTGCAACCAATAGATTCCATGTGAACATGTTTTCAATAAACTTTGTCAAAAGATATATTGTCTGATATAGTTTTTTCACTCTGGTAAAAGTTAAATTGGCTAAACCTTAGGAACTTTTTACATCTCATGTTAATGTGTTTGCAGTTGTTAAACAGGGTTCATGTCAATATACTGCTAAATTCTCCCATTTAAATCCCTTCAGGACCAACTTGAAACCCATTTTGACAAAGTTCCCGGGTGTTACCCACTTGTGCTGCTAGAAGTGGGATCTACATCGGTCTCAAAGTGCCCAGTTGGACTCCATTTAAGGCCCATTCAGATCCCACTTCAAGCCTATATAGGCAAACACAGGTGAGGCCTACATGTGTTTGACATACAATTGCCAATTTTGACCCCACCTAAAACCCAGTCAGAAACCCACGTAAGCCCATATGGGATAACACAGCTGGGCCCTGAGTGGATACTGGGTGAAAACCCACTTGGAGCCCTTAATGGGCGGACACAAGTGTGGCCTACATGGGTCGCATATACTTTTCCCAGCTGGAACCCACTTAAGGCCCAATCAGATCCCAGTTCAAACCCATATAGGCAAACACAGGTGGCGCACACATGGTTCTGACACAAAATGGCCCATTTGGATACCACCTAAGACCCAGTTAGAAACACACGTAAGCCCATATGGGCTAACACGGGTGGGCCCTTTGTGAAAACTGGGTGCACGGCCCACTTGGAGCCCTTAATGGGCGGACACAAGTGTGGCCTACATGGGTCACATATAATTCGCCCAGCTGGAACCCACTTAAGGCCCAATCAGATCCCAGTTCAAACCCATATAGGCAAACACAGGTGGCGCACACATGGTTCTGACATAAAATGGCCCATTTGGATACCACCTAAGACCCAGTTAGAAACACACGTAAGCCCATATGGGCTAACACAGGTGGGCCCTTTTTGAAAAGTGGGTGCACGGCCCACTTGGAGCCCTTAATGGGCGGACACAAGTGTGGCCTACATGGGTCACATATAATTTGCCCAGCTGGTACCCACTTAAGGCCCAATCAGATCCCAGTTAAAACCCATATAGGCAAACACAGGTGGCGCACACATCGTTCTGACATAAAATGGCCCATTTGGATACCACCTAAGACCCAGTTAGAAACACACATAAGCCCATATGGGCTAACACAGGTGGGCCCTTTTTGAAAAGTGGGTGCACGGCCCACTTGGAGCCCTTAATGGGCGGACACAAGTGTGGCCTACATGGGTCACATATAATTTGCCCAGCTGGTACCCACTTAAGGCCCAATCAGATCCCAGTTAAAACCCATATAGGCAAACACAGGTGGCGCACACATCGTTCTGACATAAAATGGCCCATTTGGATACCACCTAAGACCCAGTTAGAAACACACGTAAGCCCATATGGGCTAACACAGGTGGGCCCTTTTTGAAAAGTGGGTGCACGGCCCACTTGGAGCCCTTAATGGGCGGACACAAGTGTGGCCTACATGGGTCACATATAATTTGCCCAGCTGGTACCCACTTAAGGCCCAATCAGATCCCAGTTAAAACCCATATAGGCAAACACAGGTGGCGCACACATCGTTCTGACATAAAATGGCCCATTTGGATACCACCTAAGACCCAGTTAGAAACACACGTAAGCCCATATGGGCTAACACAGGTGGGCCCTTTTTGAAAAGTGGGTGCACGGCCCACTTGGAGCCCTTAATGGGCGGACACAAGTGTGGCCTACATGGGTCACATATAATTTACCCAGCTGGTACCCACTTAAGGCCCAATCAGATCCCAGTTAAAACCCATATAGGCAAACACAGGTGGCGCACACATGGTTCTGACATAAAATGGCCCATTTGGATACTACCTAAGACCCAGTTAGAAACCCACGTAAGCCCATATGGGCTAACACAGGTGGGCGCTTTTTGAAAAGTGGGTGCACGGCCCACTTGGAGCCCATAGCCCATAGCCCATGTCAATACCCAAGTGGGGCCCATATGGACATGTTAGCTGGGTAGTGCTTTCAAATTTGAAAATTTTATAATGGGGCTCAATGGCAGCTCTATGGCACGTCAAAAAAGCACTTTCACCTAGAAACTCCATTCACAATTTTTGAGTGGTGTAAACCACTCCTACAACTGGCTTTTGTGTGCAGAAAAAAATGAGCATGGTTGCTATGTTCAAAATAATTTCTGACGTAATTAAATCACACCCGGGTGAACTGGATGACCGTAGCAACCATGTTCATTTTTTCTGCACAAAAAAAGCCAGTTGTGAAATCACATCCGGGTGGGATTTCATTACGTCAGACATTACGTCAGACCACAGCTGATCATGCTATATAAAACCTTACACCACTCAGTTCACACGGGTGTAATTTTTATAATTCAGCTTGCTGTGGAGACACATGCTGGAACTTTTTACTTTTAAATGTTTTGTAGATTCTGAGTTATTTAACTTAAACGCCCAATGCATTCTCAATGGCAATAGCACAAACTTTGGCATGCTACTAGTCCTACATACTTACACCTAGAAACCCCATTCAAACCTATTTAGGTTCATCTTACGGTGGACGTGTTTGCCTGAATTTATCTTTGAAATGTTTCATAGTTTTAGAAATATAGTGCTTTCAAATTTGAGAAATCTACAATGGGGCTCAATGGCAGATATTGGCACGTCAAAAAAGCACTTTCACCTAGAAACTGCATTCACACTGTTTCAAATTCCGCCTACTGTGGAGACACATGCTGAAACTTTTTACTTTGAAATGTTTTGTAGTTTCTGAGTTATTTAACTTAAACGCCCAATGCATTCTCAATGGCAATAGCACAAACTTTGGCATGCTACTAGTCCTACATACTTACACCTAGAAACCCCATTCAAACCTATTTAGGTTCATCTTACGGTGGACATGTTTGCCTGAAAAGGAATCTTTGAAATGTTTCATAGTTTTAGCATAACGTTTTTCATCATTTTTGAGGATTTGAAAAAAAGGCGAAAACTAGGATTTGAAAAAAGAGACGAAAATCACTCCGAGACGATGGGCTATAGCCCATGGTCTCGAACGGCATACTATAGCATGCCGTTTTGCATCATTTTTGAGGATTTGAAAAAAAGTCGAAAATGACTCCGAGACGATGGGCTATAGCCCATGGTCTCGGAGTGATTTTCGTATTTTTTTTTAGCTTGTCGTTTTTCGTGATTTTGGACTATTTGAAAAAAAGATGAAAATCATGAAAAAACAACATACTATAGTTCATGGTTTCGGACGGCATACTATAGCATGTGGTTTTTCATGATTTTGGAGGATTTGAAAAAAAGATGAAAATCATGAAAAAACGACATACTATAGTCCATGGTTTGGGATGGCATAATATATTTTGTCATATTTTCATGATTTTGGGACACTATGTCAGAGCCAGGACTTGAACCTGCAGCCTCCTGATTCCCAGGAAGGCTCTGTACCCAGTGAGCCACTGTGCATGCTGTTCTTAAAAGGCTGAATAGATAATGACAGAAGAGCCAGAGACTTGTTTCCATTGTGGTTCATAAACATTCGAACGTCTAGAGATAAACAACAGTAAAAGAAACAATAGACAAATCTGCTGTTATTTTATTTTTTGTATTTTATTTTTGTATCAATGTTGTACTCAAAGGGAACAGCAGACTGGGTTGTGGCAGGTAGCAAGTAGATCAGTGACTTAGCACACTGGCTGCATGATCTGGAGATTGTGGGTTCAAACCCCACTCAATTCTTTACTTGCCAAAATCTGCCATTGACCCCCATTCTGAATTTCTCAAATTTAAAAGCACTATATTTCTAAAACTATGAAACATTTCAAAGATTCCTTTTCAGGCAAACATGTCCACCATAAGATGAACCTAAATAGGTTTGAATGGGGTTTCTAGGTGTAAGTATGTAGTACTAGTAGCATGCCAAAGTTTGTGCTATTGCCATTGGGAATGCATTGGGCGTTTAACTTAAATAACTCAGAAACTACAAAACATTTAAAAGTAAAAAGTTCCAGCATGTGTCTCCACAGTAAGCTGAATTATAAAAAGTGTGAATGGAGTTTCTAGGTGAAAGTGCTTTTTTGACGTGCCAATATCTGCCATTGAGCCCCATTGTAAATGTCTCAAATTTGAAAGCACTATATTTCTAAAACGATGAAACATTTCAAAGATTCCTTTTCAGGCAAACATGTCCACCGTAAGATGAACCTAAATAGGTTTGAATGGGGTTTCTAGGTGTAAGTATGTAGGACTAGTAGCATGCCAAAGTTTGTGCTATTGCCATTGGGAATGCATTGGGCGTTTAACTTAAATAACTCAGAAACTACAAAACATTTAAAAGTAAAAAGTTCCAGCATGTGTCTCCACAGTAAGCTGAATTATAAAAAGTGTGAATGGAGTTTCTAGGTGAAAGTGCTTTTTTGACGTGCCAATATCTGCCATTGAGCCCCATTGTAAATGTCTCAAATTTGAAAGCACTATATTTCTAAAACGATGAAACATTTCAAAGATTCCTTTTCAGGCAAACATGTCCACCGTAAGATGAACCTAAATAGGTTTGAATGGGGTTTCTAGGTGTAAGTATGTAGGACTAGTAGCATGCCAAAGTTTGTGCTATTGCCATTGGGAATGCATTGGGCGTTTAACTTAAATAACTCAGAAACTACAAAACATTTAAAAGTAAAAAGTTCCAGCATGTGTCTCCACAGTAAGCTGAATTATAAAAAGTGTGAATGGAGTTTCTAGGTGAAAGTGCTTTTTTGACGTGCCAATATCTGCCATTGAGCCCCATTGTAAATGTCTCAAATTTGAAAGCACTATATTTCTAAAACGATGAAACATTTCAAAGATTCCTTTTCAGGCAAACATGTCCACCGTAAGATGAACCTAAATAGGTTTGAATGGGGTTTCTAGGTGTAAGTATGTAGGACTAGTAGCATGCCAAAGTTTGTGCTATTGCCATTGGGAATGCATTGGGCGTTTAACTTAAATAACTCAGAAACTACAAAACATTTCAAAGTAAAAAGTTCCAGCATGTGTCTCCACAGAACGCTGAATTATAAAACGTGTGAATGGAGTTTCTAGGTGAAAGTGGTTTTGACGTGCCATTATCTGCCATTATAAATTTCTCAAATTTAAAGCACTATATTTCTAAAACTATGAAACATTTCAAAGATTCCTTTTCAGGTAAACATGTCCACCGTAAGATGAACCTAAATAGGTTTGAATGGGGATTCTAGGTGTAAGTATGTAGGACTAGTAGCATGCCAAAGTTATAATTTTTTTCGGACGGCATACTATAGCATGTCGTTTTTCGTGATTTTGGACTATTTGAAAAAAAGATGAAAATCATGAAAAAACGACATACTATAGTTCATGGTTTCGGACGGCATACGATGGCATGTCGTTTTTCATGATTTTGGAGGATTTGAAAAAAATATGAAAATCATGAAAAAACGACATACTATAGTCCATGGTTTGGGATGGCATAATATATTTTGTCATATTTTCATGATTTTGGGACACTATGTCAGAGCCAGGACTTGAACCTGCAGCCTCCTGATTCCCAGGCAGGCTCTGTACCCAGTGAGCCACTGTGCATGCTGTTCTTAAAAGGCCGAATAGATAATGACAGAAGAGCCAGAGACTTGTTTCCATTGTGGTTCATAAACATTCGAACGTCTAGAGATAAACAACAGCAAAAGAAACAATAGACAAATCTCCTGTTATTTTATTTTTTGTATTTTATTTTTGTATCAATGTTGTACTCAAAGGGAACAGCAGACTGTGTTGTGGCAGGTAGCAAGTAGATCAGTGACTTAGCACACTGGCTGCATGATCTGGAGATTATGGGTTCAAACCCCACTCAATTCTTTACTTGCCAAAATCTGCCATTGACCCCCATTCTGAAATTCTGAAATTTAAAAGCACTATATTTCTAAAACTATGAAACATTTCAAAGATTCCTTTTCAGGCAAAATGTCCACCGTAAGATGAACCTAAATAGGTTTGAATGGGGTTTCTAGGTGTAAGTATGTAGGACTAGTAGCATGCCAAAGTTTGTGCTATTGCCATTGGGAATGCATTGGGCGTTTAACTTAAATAACTCAGAAACTACAAAACATTTCAAAGTAAAAAGTTCCAGCATGAGTCTCCACAGTAAGCTGAATTATAAAAAGTGTGAATGGAGTTTCTAGGTGAAAGTGCTTTTTTGACGTGCCAATATCTGCCATTGAGCCCCATTGTAAATGTCTCAAATTTGAAAGCACTATATTTCTAAAACAATGAAACATTTCAAAGATTCCTTTTCAGGCAAACATGTCCACCGTAAGATGAACCTAAATAGGTTTGAATGGGGTTTCTAGGTGTAAGTATGTAGGACTAGTAGCATGCCAAAGTTTGTGCTATTGCCATTGGGAATGCATTGGGCGTTTAACTTAAATAACTCAGAAACTACAAAACATTTCAAAGTAAAAAGTTCCAGCATGAGTCTCCACAGTAAGCTGAATTATAAAAAGTGTGAATGGAGTTTCTAGGTGAAAGTGCTTTTTTGACGTGCCAATATCTGCCATTGAGCCCCATTGTAAATGTCTCAAATTTGAAAGCACTATATTTCTAAAACGATGAAACATTTCAAAGATTCCTTTTCAGGCAAACATGTCCACCGTAAGATGAACCTAAATAGGTTTGAATGGGGTTTCTAGGTGTAAGTATGTAGGACTAGTAGCATGCCAAAGTTTGTGCTATTGCCATTCGGAATGCATTGGGCGTTTAACTTAAATAACTCAGAAACTACAAAACATTTCAAAGTAAAAAGTTCCAGCATGTGTCTCCACAGTAAGCTGAATTATAAAAAGTGTGAATGGAGTTTCTAGGTGAAAGTGCTTTTTTGACGTGCCAATATCTGCCATTGAGCCCCATTGTAAATGTCTCAAATTTGAAAGCACTATATTTCTAAAACAATGAAACATTTCAAAGATTCCTTTTCAGGCAAACATATCCACCGTAAGATGAACCTAAATAGGTTTGAATGGGGTTTCTAGGTGTAAGTATGTAGGACTAGTAGCATGCCAAAGTTTGTGCTATTGCCATTGGGAATGCATTGGGCGTTTAACTTAAATAACTCAGAAACTACAAAACATTTCAAAGTAAAAAGTTCCAGCATGTGTCTCCACAGAAAGCTGAATTATAAAACGTGTGAATGGAGTTTCTAGGTGAAAGTGGTTTTGACGTGCCATTATCTGCCATTATAAATTTCTCAAATTTAAAGCACTATATTTCTAAAACTATGAAACATTTCAAAGATTCCTTTTCAGGTAAACATGTCCACCGTAAGATGAACCTAAATAGGTTTGAATGGGGATTCTAGGTGTAAGTATGTAGGACTAGTAGCATGCCAAAGTTATAATTTTTTTCGGACGGCATACTATAGCATGTCGTTTTTCGTGATTTTGGACTATTTGAAATAAAGATGAAAATCATGAAAAAACGACATACTATAGTTCATGGTTTCGGACGGCATACGACGGCCTGTCGTTTTTCATGATTTTTGAGGATTTAAAAAAAAGATGAAAATCATGAAAAAATGACATACTATAGTCCATGGTTTGGGATGGCATAATATATTTTGTCATATTTTCATGATTTTGGAACACTATGTCAGAGCCAGGACTTGAACCTGCAGCCTCCTGATTCCCAGGCGGGCTCTGTACCCAGTGAGCCACTGTGCATGCTGTTCTTAAAAGGCCGAATAGATAATGACAGAAGAGCCAGAGACTTGTTTCCATTGTGGTTCATAAACATTCGAACGTCTAGAGATAAACAACAGCAAAAGAAACAATAGACAAATCTCCTGTTATTTTATTTTTTGTATTTTATTTTTGTATCAATGTTGTACTCAAAGGGAACAGCAGACTGTGTTGTGGCAGGTAGCAAGTAGATCAGTGACTTAGCACACTGGCTGCATGATCTGGAGATTATGGGTTCAAACCCCACTCAATTCTTTACTTGCCAAAATCTGCCATTGACCCCCATTCTGAAATTTAAAAGCACTATATTTCTAAAACTATGAAACATTTCAAAGATTCCTTTTCAGTCAAAATGTCCACCGTAAGATGAACCTAAATAGGTTTGAATGGGGTTTCTAGGTGTAAGTATGTAGGACTAGTAGCATGCCAAAGTTTGTGCTATTGCCATTGGGAATGCATTGGGCGTTTAAGTTAAATAACTCAGAAACTACAAAACATTTCAAAGTAAAAAGTTCCAGCATGTGTCTCCACAGAAAGCTGAATTATAAAACGTGTGAATGGAGTTTCTAGGTGAAAGTGCTTTTTTGACGTGCCAATATCTGCCATTGAGCCCCATTGTAAATGTCTCAAATTTGAAAGCACTATATTTCTAAAACGATGAAACATTTCAAAGATTCCTTTTCAGGCAAACATGTCCACCGTAAGATGAACCTAAATAGGTTTGAATGGGGTTTCTAGGTGTAAGTATGTAGGACTAGTAGCATGCCAAAGTTTGTGCTATTGCCATTGGGAATGCATTGGGCGTTTAACTTAAATAACTCAGAAACTACAAAACATTTCAAAGTAAAAAGTTCCAGCATGTGTCTCCACAGTAAGCTGAATTATAAAAAGTGTGAATGGAGTTTCTAGGTGAAAGTGCTTTTTTGACGTGCCAATATCTGCCATTGAGCCCCATTGTAAATGTCTCAAATTTGAAAGCACTATATTTCTAAAACGATGAAACATTTCAAAGATTCCTTTTCAGGCAAACATGTCCACCGTAAGATGAACCTAAATAGGTTTGAATGGGGTTTCTAGGTGTAAGTATGTAGGTCTAGTAGCATGCCAAAGTTTGTGCTATTGCCATTGGGAATGCATTGGGCGTTTAACTTAAATAACTCAGAAACTACAAAACATTTCAAAGTAAAAAGTTCCAGCATGTGTCTCCACAGTAAGCTGAATTATAAAACGTGTGAATGGAGTTTCTAGGTGAAAGTGCTCTTTTGACGTGCCAATATCTGCCATTGAGCCCCATTGTAAATGTCTCAAATTTGAAAGCACTATATTTCTAAAACAATGAAACATTTCAAAGATTCCTTTTCAGGCAAACATATCCACCGTAAGATGAACCTAAATAGGTTTGAATGGGGTTTCTAGGTGTAAGTATGTAGGACTAGTAGCATGCCAAAGTTTGTGCTATTGCCATTGGGAATGCATTGGGCGTTTAACTTAAATAACTCAGAAACTACAAAACATTTCAAAGTAAAAAGTTCCAGCATGTGTCTCCACAGAAAGCTGAATTATAAAACGTGTGAATGGAGTTTCTAGGTGAAAGTGGTTTTGACGTGCCATTATCTGCCATTATAAATTTCTCAAATTTAAAGCACTATATTTCTAAAACTATGAAACATTTCAAAGATTCCTTTTCAGGTAAACATGTCCACCGTAAGATGAACCTAAATAGGTTTGAATGGGGATTCTAGGTGTAAGTATGTAGGACTAGTAGCATGCCAAAGTTATAATTTTTTTCGGACGGCATACTATAGCATGTCGTTTTTCGTGATTTTGGACTATTTGAAATAAAGATGAAAATCATGAAAAAACGACATACTATAGTTCATGGTTTCGGACGGCATACGACGACATGTCGTTTTTCATGATTTTTGAGGATTTAAAAAAAAGATGAAAATCATGAAAAAAGGACATACTATAGTCCATGGTTTGGGATGGCATAATATATTTTGTCATATTTTCATGATTTTGGAACACTATGTCAGAGCCAGGACTTGAACCTGCAGCCTCCTGATTCCCAGGCAGGCTCTGTACCCAGTGAGCCACTGTGCATGCTGTTCTTAAAAGGCCGAATAGATAATGACAGAAGAGCCAGAGACTTGTTTCCATTGTGGTTCATAAACATTCGAACGTCTAGAGATAAACAACAGCAAAAGAAACAATAGACAAATCTCCTGTTATTTTATTTTTTGTATTTTATTTTTGTATCAATGTTGTACTCAAAGGGAACAGCAGACTGTGTTGTGGCAGGTAGCAAGTAGATCAGTGACTTAGCACACTGGCTGCATGATCTGGAGATTATGGGTTCAAACCCCACTCAATTCTTTACTTGCCAAAATCTGCCATTGACCCCCATTCTGAAATTCTGAAATTTAAAAGCACTATATTTCTAAAACTATGAAACATTTCAAAGATTCCTTTTCAGTCAAAATGTCCACCGTAAGATGAACCTAAATAGGTTTGAATGGGGTTTCTAGGTGTAGGTATGTAGGACTAGTAGCATGCCAAAGTTTGTGCTATTGCCATTGGGAATGCATTGGGCGTTTAAGTTAAAAAACTCAGAAACTACAAAACATTTCAAAGTAAAAAGTTCCAGCATGTGTCTCCACAGAAAGCTGAATTATAAAAAGTGTGAATGGAGTTTCTAGGTGAAAGTGCTTTTTTGACGTGCCAATATCTGCCATTGAGCCCCATTGTAAATGTCTCAAATTTGAAAGCACTATATTTCTAAAACGATGAAACATTTCAAAGATTCCTTTTCAGGCAAACATGTCCACCGTAAGATGAACCTAAATAAGTTTGAATGGGGTTTCTAGGTGTAAGTATGTAGGACTAGTAGCATGCCAAAGTTTGTGCTATTGCCATTGGAAATGCATTGGGCGTTTAACTTAAATAACTCAGAAACTACAAAACATTTCAAAGTAAAAAGTTCCAGCATGTGTCTCCACAGAAAGCTGAATTATAAAACGTGTGAATGGAGTTTCTAGGTGAAAGTGCTTTTTTGACGTGCCAATATCTGCCATTGAGCCCCATTGTAAATGTCTCAAATTTGAAAGCACTATATTTCTAAAACGATGAAACATTTCAAAGATTCCTTTTCAGGCAAACATGTCCACCGTAAGATGAACCTAAATAGGTTTGAATGGGGTTTCTAGGTGTAAGTATGTAGGACTAGTAGCATGCCAAAGTTTGTGCTATTGCCATTGGGAATGCATTGGGCGTTTAAGTTAAATAACTCAGAAACTACAAAACATTTCAAAGTAAAAAGTTCCAGCATGTGTCTCCACAGTAAGCTGAATTATAAAAAGTGTGAATGGAGTTTCTAGGTGAAAGTGCTTTTTTGACGTGCCAATATCTGCCATTGAGCCTCATTGTAAATGTCTCGAATTTGAAAGCACTATATTTCTAAAACGATGAAACATTTCAAAGATTCCTTTTCAGGCAAACATGTCCACCGTAAGATGAACCTAAATAGGTTTGAATGGGGTTTCTAGGTGTAAGTATGTAGGACTAGTAGCATGCCAAAGTTTGTGCTATTGCCATTTGGAATGCATTGGGCGTTTAACTTAAATAACTCAGAAACTACAAAACATTTCAAAGTAAAAAGTTCCAGCATGTGTCTCCACAGAAAGCTGAATTATAAAACGTGTGAATTGAGTTTCTAGGTGAAAGTGCTTTTTTGACGTGCCAATATCTGCCATTGAGCCCCATTGTAAATGTCTCAAATTTGAAAGCACTATATTTCTAAAACAATGAAACATTTCAAAGATTCCTTTTCAGGCAAACATGTCCACCATAAGATGAACCTAAATAGGTTTGAATGGGGTTTCTAGGTGTAAGTATGTAGGACTAGTAGCATGCCAAAGTTTGTGCTATTGCCATTGGGAATGCATTGGGCGTTTAACTTAAATAACTCAGAAACTACAAAACATTTCAAAGTAAAAAGTTCCAGCATGAGTCTCCACAGTAAGCTGAATTATAAAAAGTGTGAATGGAGTTTCTAGGTGAAAGTGCTTTTTTGACGTGCCAATATCTGCCATTGAGCCCCATTGTAAATGTCTCAAATTTGAAAGCACTATATTTCTAAAACAATGAAACATTTCAAAGATTCCTTTTCAGGTAAACATGTCCACCGTAAGATGAACCTAAATAGGTTTGAATGGGGATTCTAGGTGTAAGTATGTAGGACTAGTAGCATGCCAAAGTTTGTGCTATTGCCATTGGGAATGCATTGGGCGTTTAACTTAAATAACTCAGAAACTACAAAACATTTCAAAGTAAAAAGTTCCAGCATGTGTCTCCACAGAAAGCTGAATTATAAAACGTGTGAATGGAGTTTCTAGGTAAAAGTGGTTTTGACGTGCCATTATCTGCCATTATAAATTTCTCAAATTTAAAGCACTATATTTCTAAAACTATGAAACATTTCAAAGATTCCTTTTCAGTTAAACATGTCCACCGTAAGATGAACCTAAATAGGTTTGAATGGGGATTCTAGGTGTAAGTATGTAGGACTAGTAGCATGCCAAAGTTATAATTTTTTTCGGACGGCATACTATAGCATGTCGTTTTTCGTGATTTTGGACTATTTGAAATAAAGATGAAAATCATGAAAAAACGACATACTATAGTTCATGGTTTCGGACGGCATACGACGACATGTCGTTTTTCATGATTTTTGAGGATTTAAAAAAAAGATGAAAATCATGAAAAAATGACATACTATAGTCCATGGTTTGGGATGGCATAATATATTTTGTCATATTTTCATGATTTTGGAACACTATGTCAGAGCCAGGACTTGAACCTGCAGCCTCCTGATTCCCAGGCAGGCTCTGTACCCAGTGAGCCACTGTGCATGCTGTTCTTAAAAGGCCGAATAGATAATGACAGAAGAGCCAGAGACTTGTTTCCATTGTGGTTCATAAACATTCGAACGTCTAGAGATAAACAACAGCAAAAGAAACAATAGACAAATCTCCTGTTATTTTATTTTTTGTATTTTATTTTTGTATCAATGTTGTACTCAAAGGGAACAGCAGACTGTGTTGTGGCAGGTAGCAAGTAGATCAGTGACTTAGCACACTGGCTGCATGATCTGGAGATTATGGGTTCAAACCCCACTCAATTCTTTACTTGCCAAAATCTGCCATTGACCCCCATTCTGAAATTCTGAAATTTAAAAGCACTATATTTCTAAAACTATGAAACATTTCAAAGATTCCTTTTCAGTCAAAATGTCCACCGTAAGATGAACCTAAATAGGTTTGAATGGGGTTTCTAGGTGTAAGTATGTAGGACTAGTAGCATGCCAAAGTTTGTGCTATTGCCATTGGGAATGCATTGGGCGTTTAAGTTAAAAAACTCAGAAACTACAAAACATTTCAAAGTAAAAAGTTCCAGCATGTGTCTCCACAGAAAGCTGAATTATAAAAAGTGTGAATGGAGTTTCTAGGTGAAAGTGCTTTTTTGACGTGCCAATATCTGCCATTGAGCCCCATTGTAAATGTCTCAAATTTGAAAGCACTATATTTCTAAAACGATGAAACATTTCAAAGATTCCTTTTCAGGCAAACATGTCCACCGTAAGATGAACCTAAATAGGTTTGAATGGGGATTCTAGGTGTAAGTATGTAGGACTAGTAGCATGCCAAAGTTTGTGCTATTGCCATTGGGAATGCATTGGGCGTTTAACTTAAATAACTCAGAAACTACAAAACATTTCAAAGTAAAAAGTTCCAGCATGTGTCTCCACAGAAAGCTGAATTATAAAAAGTGTGAATGGAGTTTCTAGGTGAAAGTGCTTTTTTGACGTGCCAATATCTGCCATTGAGCCCCATTGTAAATGTCTCAAATTTGAAAGCACTATATTTCTAAAACGATGAAACATTTCAAAGATTCCTTTTCAGGCAAACATGTCCACCGTAAGATGAACCTAAATAGGTTTGAATGGGGTTTCTAGGTGTAAGTATGTAGGACTAGTAGCATGCCAAAGTTTGTGCTATTGCCATTGGAAATGCATTGGGCGTTTAACTTAAATAACTCAGAAACTACAAAACATTTCAAAGTAAAAAGTTCCAGCATGTGTCTCCACAGAAAGCTGAATTATAAAACGTGTGAATGGAGTTTCTAGGTGAAAGTGCTTTTTTGACGTGCCAATATCTGCCATTGAGCCCCATTGTAAATGTCTCAAATTTGAAAGCACTATATTTCTAAAACGATGAAACATTTCAAAGATTCCTTTTCAGGCAAACATGTCCACCGTAAGATGAACCTAAATAGGTTTGAATGGGGTTTCTAGGTGTAAGTATGTAGGACTAGTAGCATGCCAAAGTTTGTGCTATTGCCATTGGGAATGCATTGGGCGTTTAAGTTAAATAACTCAGAAACTACAAAACATTTCAAAGTAAAAAGTTCCAGCATGTGTCTCCACAGTAAGCTGAATTATAAAAAGTGTGAATGGAGTTTCTAGGTGAAAGTGCTTTTTTGACGTGCCAATATCTGCCATTGAGCCTCATTGTAAATGTCTCAAATTTGAAAGCACTATATTTCTAAAACGATGAAACATTTCAAAGATTCCTTTTCAGGCAAACATGTCCACCGTAAGATGAACCTAAATAGGTTTGAATGGGGTTTCTAGGTGTAAGTATGTAGGACTAGTAGCATGCCAAAGTTTGTGCTATTGCCATTCGGAATGCATTGGGCGTTTAACTTAAATAACTCAGAAACTACAAAACATTTCAAAGTAAAAAGTTCCAGCATGTGTCTCCACAGAAAGCTGAATTATAAAACGTGTGAATTGAGTTTCTAGGTGAAAGTGCTTTTTTGACGTGCCAATATCTGCCATTGAGCCCCATTGTAAATGTCTCAAATTTGAAAGCACTATATTTCTAAAACAATGAAACATTTCAAAGATTCCTTTTCAGGCAAACATGTCCACCGTAAGATGAACCTAAATAGGTTTGAATGGGGTTTCTAGGTGTAAGTATGTAGGACTAGTAGCATGCCAAAGTTTGTGCTATTGCCATTGGGAATGCATTGGGCGTTTAACTTAAATAACTCAGAAACTACAAAACATTTCAAAGTAAAAAGTTCCAGCATGAGTCTCCACAGTAAGCTGAATTATAAAAAGTGTGAATGGAGTTTCTAGGTGAAAGTGCTTTTTTGACGTGCCAATATCTGCCATTGAGCCCCATTGTAAATGTCTCAAATTTGAAAGCACTATATTTCTAAAACGATGAAACATTTCAAAGATTCCTTTTCAGGCAAACATGTCCACCGTAAGATGAACCTAAATAGGTTTGAATGGGGTTTCTAGGTGTAAGTATGTAGGACTAGTAGCATGCCAAAGTTTGTGCTATTGCCATTCGGAATGCATTGGGCGTTTAACTTAAATAACTCAGAAACTACAAAACATTTCAAAGTAAAAAGTTCCAGCATGTGTCTCCACAGTAAGCTGAATTATAAAAAGTGTGAATGGAGTTTCTAGGTGAAAGTGCTTTTTTGACGTGCCAATATCTGCCATTGAGCCCCATTGTAAATGTCTCAAATTTGAAAGCACTATATTTCTAAAGCAATGAAACATTTCAAAGATTCCTTTTCAGGCAAACATATCCACCGTAAGATGAACCTAAATAGGTTTGAATGGGGTTTCTAGGTGTAAGTATGTAGGACTAGTAGCATGCCAAAGTTTGTGCTATTGCCATTGGGAATGCATTGGGCGTTTAACTTAAATAACTCAGAAACTACAAAACATTTCAAAGTAAAAAGTTCCAGCATGTGTCTCCACAGAAAGCTGAATTATAAAACGTGTGAATGGAGTTTCTAGGTGAAAGTGGTTTTGACGTGCCATTATCTGCCATTGAGCCCCATTGTAAATGTCTCAAATTTGAAAGCACTATATTTCTAAAACGATGAAACATTTCAAAGATTCCTTTTCAGGCAAACATGTCCACCGTAAGATGAACCTAAATAGGTTTGAATGGGGTTTCTAGGTGTAAGTATGTAGGACTAGTAGCATGCCAAAGTTTGTGCTATTGCCATTCGGAATGCATTGGGCGTTTAACTTAAATAACTCAGAAACTACAAAACATTTCAAAGTAAAAAGTTCCAGCATGTGTCTCCACAGTAAGCTGAATTATAAAAAGTGTGAATGGAGTTTCTAGGTGAAAGTGCTTTTTTGACGTGCCAATATCTGCCATTGAGCCCCATTGTAAATGTCTCAAATTTGAAAGCACTATATTTCTAAAACAATGAAACATTTCAAAGATTCCTTTTCAGGCAAACATATCCACCGTAAGATGAACCTAAATAGGTTTGAATGGGGTTTCTAGGTGTAAGTATGTAGGACTAGTAGCATGCCAAAGTTTGTGCTATTGCCATTGGGAATGCATTGGGCGTTTAAGTTAAATAACTCAGAAACTACAAAACATTTCAAAGTAAAAAGTTCCAGCATGTGTCTCCACAGAAAGCTGAATTATAAAACGTGTGAATGGAGTTTCTAGGTGAAAGTGGTTTTGACGTGCCATTATCTGCCATTATAAATTTCTCAAATTTAAAGCACTATATTTCTAAAACTATGAAACATTTCAAAGATTCCTTTTCAGGTAAACATGTCCACCGTAAGATGAACCTAAATAGGTTTGAATGGGGATTCTAGGTGTAAGTATGTAGGACTAGTAGCATGCCAAAGTTATAATTTTTTTCGGACGGCATACTATAGCATGTCGTTTTTCGTGATTTTGGACTATTTGAAATAAAGATGAAAATCATGAAAAAACGACATACTATAGTTCATGGTTTCGGACGGCATACGACGGCATGTCGTTTTTCATGATTTTTGAGGATTTAAAAAAAAGATGAAAATCATGAAAAAAGGACATACTATAGTCCATGGTTTGGGATGGCATAATATATTTTGTCATATTTTCATGATTTTGGAACACTATGTCAGAGCCAGGACTTGAACCTGCAGCCTCCTGATTCCCAGGCAGGCTCTGTACCCAGTGAGCCACTGTGCATGCTGTTCTTAAAAGGCCGAATAGATAATGACAGAAGAGCCAGAGACTTGTTTCCATTGTGGTTCATAAACATTCGAACGTCTAGAGATAAACAACAGCAAAAGAAACAATAGACAAATCTCCTGTTATTTTATTTTTTGTATTTTATTTTTGTATCAATGTTGTACTCAAAGGGAACAGCAGACTGTGTTGTGGCAGGTAGCAAGTAGATCAGTGACTTAGCACACTGGCTGCATGATCTGGAGATTATGGGTTCAAACCCCACTCAATTCTTTACTTGCCAAAATCTGCCATTGACCCCCATTCTGAAATTCTGAAATTTAAAAGCACTATATTTCTAAAACTATGAAACATTTCAAAGATTCCTTTTCAGTCAAAATGTCCACCGTAAGATGAACCTAAATAGGTTTGAATGGGGTTTCTAGGTGTAAGTATGTAGGACTAGTAGCATGCCAAAGTTTGTGCTATTGCCATTGGGAATGCATTGGGCGTTTAAGTTAAATAACTCAGAAACTACAAAACATTTCAAAGTAAAAAGTTCCAGCATGTGTCTCCACAGAAAGCTGAATTATAAAACGTGTGAATGGAGTTTCTAGGTGAAAGTGCTTTTTTGACGTGCCAATATCTGCCATTGAGCCCCATTGTAAATGTCTCAAATTTGAAAGCACTATATTTCTAAAACGATGAAACATTTCAAAGATTCCTTTTCAGGCAAACATGTCCACCGTAAGATGAACCTAAATAGGTTTGAATGGGGTTTCTAGGTGTAAGTATGTAGGACTAGTAGCATGCCAAAGTTTGTGCTATTGCCATTGGGAATGCATTGGGCGTTTAACTTAAATAACTCAGAAACTACAAAACATTTCAAAGTAAAAAGTTCCAGCATGTGTCTCCACAGTAAGCTGAATTATAAAAAGTGTGAATGGAGTTTCTAGGTGAAAGTGCTTTTTTGACGTGCCAATATCTGCCATTGAGCCCCATTGTAAATGTCTCAAATTTGAAAGCACTATATTTCTAAAACGATGAAACATTTCAAAGATTCCTTTTCAGGCAAACATGTCCACCGTAAGATGAACCTAAATAGGTTTGAATGGGGTTTCTAGGTGTAAGTATGTAGGACTAGTAGCATGCCAAAGTTTGTGCTATTGCCATTGGGAATGCATTGGGCGTTTAACTTAAATAACTCAGAAACTACAAAACATTTCAAAGTAAAAAGTTCCAGCATGTGTCTCCACAGAAAGCTGAATTATAAAACGTGTGAATGGAGTTTCTAGGTGAAAGTGCTTTTTTGACGTGCCAATATCTGCCATTGAGCCCCATTGTAAATGTCTCAAATTTGAAAGCACTATATTTCTAAAACGATGAAACATTTCAAAGATTCCTTTTCAGGCAAACATGTCCACCGTAAGATGAACCTAAATAGGTTTGAATGGGGTTTCTAGGTGTAAGTATGTAGGACTAGTAGCATGCCAAAGTTTGTGCTATTGCCATTGGGAATGCATTGGGCGTTTAACTTAAATAACTCAGAAACTACAAAACATTTCAAAGTAAAAAGTTCCAGCATGTGTCTCCACAGTAAGCTGAATTATAAAAAGTGTGAATGGACTTTCTAGGTGAAAGTGCTTTTTTGACGTGCCAATATCTGCCATTGAGCCCCATTGTAAATGTCTCAAATTTGAAAGCCCTATATTTCTAAAACGATGAAACATTTCAAAGATTCCTTTTCAGGCAAACATGTCCACCGTAAGATGAACCTAAATAGGTTTGAATGGGGTTTCTAGGTGTAAGTATGTAGGACTAGTAGCATGCCAAAGTTTGTGCTATTGCCATTGGGAATGCATTGGGCGTTTAACTTAAATAACTCAGAAACTACAAAACATTTCAAAGTAAAAAGTTCCAGCATGTGTCTCCACAGTAAGCTGAATTATAAAACGTGTGAATGGAGTTTCTAGGTGAAAGTGCTCTTTTGACGTGCCAATATCTGCCATTGAGCCCCATTGTAAATGTCTCAAATTTGAAAGCACTATATTTCTAAAACAATGAAACATTTCAAAGATTCCTTTTCAGGCAAACATATCCACCGTAAGATGAACCTAAATAGGTTTGAATGGGGTTTCTAGGTGTAAGTATGTAGGACTAGTAGCATGCCAAAGTTTGTGCTATTGCCATTGGGAATGCATTGGGCGTTTAACTTAAATAACTCAGAAACTACAAAACATTTCAAAGTAAAAAGTTCCAGCATGTGTCTCCACAGAAAGCTGAATTATAAAACGTGTGAATGGAGTTTCTAGGTGAAAGTGGTTTTGACGTGCCATTATCTGCCATTATAAATTTCTCAAATTTAAAGCACTATATTTCTAAAACTATGAAACATTTCAAAGATTCCTTTTCAGGTAAACATGTCCACCGTAAGATGAACCTAAATAGGTTTGAATGGGGATTCTAGGTGTAAGTATGTAGGACTAGTAGCATGCCAAAGTTATAATTTTTTTCGGACGGCATGTCGTTTTTCGTGATTTTGGACTATTTGAAATAAAGATGAAAATCATGAAAAAACGACATACTATAGTTCATGGTTTCGGACGGCATACGACGACATGTCGTTTTTCATGATTTTTGAGGATTTAAAAAAAAGATGAAAATCATGAAAAAAGGACATACTATAGTCCATGGTTTGGGATGGCATAATATATTTTGTCATATTTTCATGATTTTGGAACACTATGTCAGAGCCAGGACTTGAACCTGCAGCCTCCTGATTCCCAGGCAGGCTCTGTACCCAGTGAGCCACTGTGCATGCTGTTCTTAAAAGGCCGAATAGATAATGACAGAAGAGCCAGAGACTTGTTTCCATTGTGGTTCATAAACATTCGAACGTCTAGAGATAAACAACAGCAAAAGAAACAATAGACAAATCTCCTGTTATTTTATTTTTTGTATTTTATTTTTGTATCAATGTTGTACTCAAAGGGAACAGCAGACTGTGTTGTGGCAGGTAGCAAGTAGATCAGTGACTTAGCACACTGGCTGCATGATCTGGAGATTATGGGTTCAAACCCCACTCAATTCTTTACTTGCCAAAATCTGCCATTGACCCCCATTCTGAAATTTAAAAGCACTATATTTCTAAAACTATGAAACATTTCAAAGATTCCTTTTCAGTCAAAATGTCCACCGTAAGATGAACCTAAATAGGTTTGAATGGGGTTTCTAGGTGTAAGTATGTAGGACTAGTAGCATGCCAAAGTTTGTGCTATTGCCATTGGGAATGCATTGGGCGTTTAAGTTAAAAAACTCAGAAACTACAAAACATTTCAAAGTAAAAAGTTCCAGCATTTGTCTCCACAGAAAGCTGAATTATAAAAAGTGTGAATGGAGTTTCTAGGTGAAAGTGCTTTTTTGACGTGCCAATATCTGCCATTGAGCCCCATTGTAAATGTCTCAAATTTGAAAGCACTATATTTCTAAAACGATGAAACATTTCAAAGATTCCTTTTCAGGCAAACATGTCCACCGTAAGATGAACCTAAATAGGTTTGAATGGGGTTTCTAGGTGTAAGTATGTAGGACTAGTAGCATGCCAAAGTTTGTGCTATTGCCATTGGAAATGCATTGGGCGTTTAACTTAAATAACTCAGAAACTACAAAACATTTCAAAGTAAAAAGTTCCAGCATGTGTCTCCACAGAAAGCTGAATTATAAAACGTGTGAATGGAGTTTCTAGGTGAAAGTGCTTTTTTGACGTGCCAATATCTGCCATTGAGCCCCATTGTAAATGTCTCAAATTTGAAAGCACTATATTTCTAAAACAATGAAACATTTCAAAGATTCCTTTTCAGGCAAACATATCCACCGTAAGATGAACCTAAATAGGTTTGAATGGGGTTTCTAGGTGTAAGTATGTAGGACTAGTAGCATGCCAAAGTTTGTGCTATTGCCATTGGGAATGCATTGGGCGTTTAACCTAAATAACTCAGAAACTACAAAACATTTCAAAGTAAAAAGTCCCAGCATGTGTCTCCACAGAAAGCTGAATTATAAAACGTGTGAATGGAGTTTCTAGGTGAAAGTGGTTTTGACGTGCCATTATCTGCCATTATAAATTTCTCAAATTTAAAGCACTATATTTCTAAAACTATGAAACATTTCAAAGATTCCTTTTCAGGTAAACATGTCCACCGTAAGATGAACCTAAATAGGTTTGAATGGGGATTCTAGGTGTAAGTATGTAGGACTAGTAGCATGCCAAAGTTATAATTTTTTTCAGACGGCATACTATAGCATGTCGTTTTTCGTGATTTTGGACTATTTGAAATAAAGATGAAAATCATGAAAAAACGACATACTATAGTTCATGGTTTCGGACGGCATACGACGACATGTCGTTTTTCATGATTTTTGAGGATTTAAAAAAAAGATGAAAATCATGAAAAAAGGACATACTATAGTCCATGGTTTGGGATGGCATAATATATTTTGTCATATTTTCATGATTTTGGAACACTATGTCAGAGCCAGGACTTGAACCTGCAGCCTCCTGATTCCCAGGCAGGCTCTGTACCCAGTGAGCCACTGTGCATGCTGTTCTTAAAAGGCCGAATAGATAATGACAGAAGAGCCAGAGACTTGTTTCCATTGTGGTTCATAAACATTCGAACGTCTAGAGATAAACAACAGCAAAAGAAACAATAGACAAATCTCCTGTTATTTTATTTTTTGTATTTTATTTTTGTATCAATGTTGTACTCAAAGGGAACAGCAGACTGTGTTGTGGCAGGTAGCAAGTAGATCAGTGACTTAGCACACTGGCTGCATGATCTGGAGATTATGGGTTCAAACCCCACTCAATTCTTTACTTGCCAAAATCTGCCATTGACCCCCATTCTGAAATTTAAAAGCACTATATTTCTAAAACTATGAAACATTTCAAAGATTCCTTTTCAGTCAAAATGTCCACCGTAAGATGAACCTAAATAGGTTTGAATGGGGTTTCTAGGTGTAAGTATGTAGGACTAGTAGCATGCCAAAGTTTGTGCTATTGCCATTGGGAATGCATTGGGCGTTTAAGTAAAAAAACTCAGAAACTACAAAACATTTCAAAGTAAAAAGTTCCAGCATTTGTCTCCACAGAAAGCTGAATTATAAAAAGTGTGAATGGAGTTTCTAGGTGAAAGTGCTTTTTTGACGTGCCAATATCTGCCATTGAGCCCCATTGTAAATGTCTCAAATTTGAAAGCACTATATTTCTAAAACGATGAAACATTTCAAAGATTCCTTTTCAGGCAAACATGTCCACCGTAAGATGAACCTAAATAGGTTTGAATGGGGTTTCTAGGTGTAAGTATGTAGGACTAGTAGCATGCCAAAGTTTGTGCTATTGCCATTGGAAATGCATTGGGCGTTTAACTTAAATAACTCAGAAACTACAAAACATTTCAAAGTAAAAAGTTCCAGCATGTGTCTCCACAGAAAGCTGAATTATAAAACGTGTGAATGGAGTTTCTAGGTGAAAGTGCTTTTTTGACGTGCCAATATCTGCCATTGAGCCCCATTGTAAATGTCTCAAATTTGAAAGCACTATATTTCTAAAACGATGAAACATTTCAAAGATTCCTTTTCAGGCAAACATGTCCACCGTAAGATGAACCTAAATAGGTTTGAATGGGGTTTCTAGGTGTAAGTATGTAGGACTAGTAGCATGCCAAAGTTTGTGCTATTGCCATTGGGAATGCATTGGGCGTTTAAGTTAAATAACTCAGAAACTACAAAACATTTCAAAGTAAAAAGTTCCAGCATGTGTCTCCACAGTAAGCTGAATTATAAAAAGTGTGAATGGAGTTTCTAGGTGAAAGTGCTTTTTTGACGTGCCAATATCTGCCATTGAGCCTCATTGTAAATGTCTCAAATTTGAAAGCACTATATTTCTAAAACGATGAAACATTTCAAAGATTCCTTTTCAGGCAAACATGTCCACCGTAAGATGAACCTAAATAGGTTTGAATGGGGTTTCTAGGTGTAAGTATGTAGGACTAGTAGCATGCCAAAGTTTGTGCTATTGCCATTCGGAATGCATTGGGCGTTTAACTTAAATAACTCAGAAACTACAAAACATTTCAAAGTAAAAAGTTCCAGCATGTGTCTCCACAGAAAGCTGAATTATAAAACGTGTGAATTGAGTTTCTAGGTGAAAGTGCTTTTTTGACGTGCCAATATCTGCCATTGAGCCCCATTGTAAATGTCTCAAATTTGAAAGCACTATATTTCTAAAACAATGAAACATTTCAAAGATTCCTTTTCAGGCAAACATGTCCACCGTAAGATGAACCTAAATAGGTTTGAATGGGGTTTCTAGGTGTAAGTATGTAGGACTAGTAGCATGCCAAAGTTTGTGCTATTGCCATTGGGAATGCATTGGGCGTTTAACTTAAATAACTCAGAAACTACAAAACATTTCAAAGTAAAAAGTTCCAGCATGAGTCTCCACAGTAAGCTGAATTATAAAAAGTGTGAATGGAGTTTCTAGGTGAAAGTGCTTTTTTGACGTGCCAATATCTGCCATTGAGCCCCATTGTAAATGTCTCAAATTTGAAAGCACTATATTTCTAAAACGATGAAACATTTCAAAGATTCCTTTTCAGGCAAACATGTCCACCGTAAGATGAACCTAAATAGGTTTGAATGGGGTTTCTAGGTGTAAGTATGTAGGACTAGTAGCATGCCAAAGTTTGTGCTATTGCCATTGGGAATGCATTGGGCGTTTAACTTAAATAACTCAGAAACTACAAAACATTTCAAAGTAAAAAGTTCCAGCATGTGTCTCCACAGTAAGCTGAATTATAAAACGTGTGAATGGAGTTTCTAGGTGAAAGTGCTCTTTTGACGTGCCAATATCTGCCATTGAGCCCCATTGTAAATGTCTCAAATTTTAAAGCACTATATTTCTAAAACAATGAAACATTTCAAAGATTCCTTTTCAGGCAAACATATCCACCGTAAGATGAACCTAAATAGGTTTGAATGGGGTTTCTAGGTGTAAGTATGTAGGACTAGTAGCATGCCAAAGTTTGTGCTATTGCCATTGGGAATGCATTGGGCGTTTAACTTAAATAACTCAGAAACTACAAAACATTTCAAAGTAAAAAGTTCCAGCATGTGTCTCCACAGAAAGCTGAATTATAAAACGTGTGAATGGAGTTTCTAGGTGAAAGTGGTTTTGACGTGCCATTATCTGCCATTATAAATTTCTCAAATTTAAAGCACTATATTTCTAAAACTATGAAACATTTCAAAGATTCCTTTTCAGGTAAACATGTCCACCGTAAGATGAACCTAAATAGGTTTGAATGGGGATTCTAGGTGTAAGTATGTAGGACTAGTAGCATGCCAAAGTTATAATTTTTTTCGGACGGCATACTATAGCATGTCGTTTTTCGTGATTTTGGACTATTTGAAATAAAGATGAAAATCATGAAAAAACGACATACTATAGTTCATGGTTTCGGACGGCATACGACGACATGTCGTTTTTCATGATTTTTGAGGATTTAAAAAAAAGATGAAAATCATGAAAAAAGGACATACTATAGTCCATGGTTTGGGATGGCATAATATATTTTGTCATATTTTCATGATTTTGGAACACTATGTCAGAGCCAGGACTTGAACCTGCAGCCTCCTGATTCCCAGGCAGGCTCTGTACCCAGTGAGCCACTGTGCATGCTGTTCTTAAAAGGCCGAATAGATAATGACAGAAGAGCCAGAGACTTGTTTCCATTGTGGTTCATAAAGATTCGAACGTCTAGAGATAAACAACAGCAAAAGAAACAATAGACAAATCTCCTGTTATTTTATTTTTTGTATTTTATTTTTGTATCAATGTTGTACTCAAAGGGAACAGCAGACTGTGTGGTGGCAGGTAGCAAGTAGATCAGTGACTTAGCACACTGGCTGCATGATCTGGAGATTATGGGTTCAAACCCCACTCAATTCTTTACTTGCCAAAATCTGCCATTGACCCCCATTCTGAAATTTAAAAGCACTATATTTCTAAAACTATGAAACATTTCAAAGATTCCTTTTCAGTCAAAATGTCCACCGTAAGATGAACCTAAATAGGTTTGAATGGGGTTTCTAGGTGTAAGTATGTAGGACTAGTAGCATGCCAAAGTTTGTGCTATTGCCATTGGAAATGCATTGGGCGTTTAACTTAAATAACTCAGAAACTACAAAACATTTCAAAGTAAAAAGTTCCAGCATGTGTCTCCACAGAAAGCTGAATTATAAAACGTGTGAATGGAGTTTCTAGGTGAAAGTGCTTTTTTGACGTGCCAATATCTGCCATTGAGCCCCATTGTAAATGTCTCAAATTTGAAAGCACTATATTTCTAAAACAATGAAACATTTCAAAGATTCCTTTTCAGGCAAACATATCCACCGTAAGATGAACCTAAATAGGTTTGAATGGGGTTTCTAGGTGTAAGTATGTAGGACTAGTAGCATGCCAAAGTTTGTGCTATTGCCATTGGGAATGCATTGGGCGTTTAACTTAAATAACTCAGAAACTACAAAACATTTCAAAGTAAAAAGTTCCAGCATGTGTCTCCACAGAAAGCTGAATTATAAAACGTGTGAATGGAGTTTCTAGGTGAAAGTGGTTTTGACGTGCCATTATCTGCCATTATAAATTTCTCAAATTTAAAGCACTATATTTCTAAAACTATGAAACATTTCAAAGATTCCTTTTCAGGTAAACATGTCCACCGTAAGATGAACCTAAATAGGTTTGAATGGGGATTCTAGGTGTAAGTATGTAGGACTAGTAGCATGCCAAAGTTATAATTTTTTTCGGACGGCATACTATAGCATGTCGTTTTTCGTGATTTTGGACTATTTGAAATAAAGATGAAAATCATGAAAAAACGACATACTATAGTTCATGGTTTCGGACGGCATACGACGACATGTCGTTTTTCATGATTTTTGAGGATTTAAAAAAAAGATGAAAATCATGAAAAAAGGACATACTATAGTCCATGGTTTGGGATGGCATAATATATTTTGTCATATTTTCATGATTTTGGAACACTATGTCAGAGCCAGGACTTGAACCTGCAGCCTCCTGATTCCCAGGCAGGCTCTGTACCCAGTGAGCCACTGTGCATGCTGTTCTTAAAAGGCCGAATAGATAATGACAGAAGAGCCAGAGACTTGTTTCCATTGTGGTTCATAAACATTCGAACGTCTAGAGATAAACAACAGCAAAAGAAACAATAGACAAATCTCCTGTTATTTTATTTTTTGTATTTTATTTTTTGTATCAATGTTGTACTCAAAGGGAACAGCAGACTGTGTTGTGGCAGGTAGCAAGTAGATCAGTGACTTAGCACACTGGCTGCATGATCTGGAGATTATGGGTTCAAACCCCACTCAATTCTTTACTTGCCAAAATCTGCCATTGACCCCCATTCTGAAATTTAAAAGCACTATATTTCTAAAACTATGAAACATTTCAAAGATTCCTTTTCAGTCAAAATGTCCACCGTAAGATGAACCTAAATAGGTTTGAATGGGGTTTCTAGGTGTAAGTATGTAGGACTAGTAGCATGCCAAAGTTTGTGCTATTGCCATTGGGAATGCATTGGGCGTTTAAGTTAAAAAACTCAGAAACTACAAAACATTTCAAAGTAAAAAGTTCCAGCATTTGTCTCCACAGAAAGCTGAATTATAAAAAGTGTGAATGGAGTTTCTAGGTGAAAGTGCTTTTTTGACGTGCCAATATCTGCCATTGAGCCCCATTGTAAATGTCTCAAATTTGAAAGCACTATATTTCTAAAACGATGAAACATTTCAAAGATTCCTTTTCAGGCAAACATGTCCACCGTAAGATGAACCTAAATAGGTTTGAATGGGGTTTCTAGGTGTAAGTATGTAGGACTAGTAGCATGCCAAAGTTTGTGCTATTGCCATTGGAAATGCATTGGGCGTTTAACTTAAATAACTCAGAAACTACAAAACATTTCAAAGTAAAAAGTTCCAGCATGTGTCTCCACAGAAAGCTGAATTATAAAACGTGTGAATGGAGTTTCTAGGTGAAAGTGCTTTTTTGACGTGCCAATATCTGCCATTGAGCCCCATTGTAAATGTCTCAAATTTGAAAGCACTATATTTCTAAAACGATGAAACATTTCAAAGATTCCTTTTCAGGCAAACATGTCCACCGTAAGATGAACCTAAATAGGTTTGAATGGGGTTTCTATGTGTAAGTATGTAGGACTAGTAGCATGCCAAAGTTTGTGCTATTGCCATTGGGAATGCATTGGGCGTTTAAGTTAAATAACTCAGAAACTACAAAACATTTCAAAGTAAAAAGTTCCAGCATGTGTCTCCACAGTAAGCTGAATTATAAAAAGTGTGAATGGAGTTTCTAGGTGAAAGTGCTTTTTTGACGTGCCAATATCTGCCATTGAGCCTCATTGTAAATGTCTCAAATTTGAAAGCACTATATTTCTAAAACGATGAAACATTTCAAAGATTCCTTTTCAGGCAAACATGTCCACCGTAAGATGAACCTAAATAGGTTTGAATGGGGTTTCTAGGTGTAAGTATGTAGGACTAGTAGCATGCCAAAGTTTGTGCTATTGCCATTCGGAATGCATTGGGCGTTTAACTTAAATAACTCAGAAACTACAAAACATTTCAAAGTAAAAAGTTCCAGCATGTGTCTCCACAGGAAGCTGAATTATAAAACGTGTGAATTGAGTTTCTAGGTGAAAGTGCTTTTTTGACGTGCCAATATCTGCCATTGAGCCCCATTGTAAATGTCTCAAATTTGAAAGCACTATATTTCTAAAACAATGAAACATTTCAAAGATTCCTTTTCAGGCAAACATATCCACCGTAAGATGAACCTAAATAGGTTTGAATGGGGTTTCTAGGTGTAAGTATGTAGGACTAGTAGCATGCCAAAGTTTGTGCTATTGCCATTGGGAATGCATTGGGCGTTTAACTTAAATAACTCAGAAACTACAAAACATTTCAAAGTAAAAAGTTCCAGCATGTGTCTCCACAGAAAGCTGAATTATAAAACGTGTGAATGGAGTTTCTAGGTGAAAGTGGTTTTGACGTGCCATTATCTGCCATTATAAATTTCTCAAATTTAAAGCACTATATTTCTAAAACTATGAAACATTTCAAAGATTCCTTTTCAGGTAAACATGTCCACCGTAAGATGAACCTAAATAGGTTTGAATGGGGATTCTAGGTGTAAGTATGTAGGACTAGTAGCATGCCAAAGTTATAATTTTTTTCGGACGGCATACTATAGCATGTCGTTTTTCGTGATTTTGGACTATTTGAAATAAAGATGAAAATCATGAAAAAACGACATACTATAGTTCATGGTTTCGGACGGCATACGACGACATGTCGTTTTTCATGATTTTTGAGGATTTAAAAAAATCATGAAAAAAGGACATACTATAGTCCATGGTTTGGGATGGCATAATATATTTTGTCATATTTTCATGATTTTGGAACACTATGTCAGAGCCAGGACTTGAACCTGCAGCCTCCTGATTCCCAGGCAGGCTCTGTACCCAGTGAGCCACTGTGCATGCTGTTCTTAAAAGGCCGAATAGATAATGACAGAAGAGCCAGAGACTTGTTTCCATTGTGGTTCATAAACATTCGAACGTCTAGAGATAAACAACAGCAAAAGAAACAATAGACAAATCTCCTGTTATTTTATTTTTTGTATTTTATTTTTTGTATCAATGTTGTACTCAAAGGGAACAGCAGACTGTGTTGTGGCAGGTAGCAAGTAGATCAGTGACTTAGCACACTGGCTGCATGATCTGGAGATTATGGGTTCAAACCCCACTCAATTCTTTACTTGCCAAAATCTGCCATTGACCCCCATTCTGAAATTTAAAAGCACTATATTTCTAAAACTATGAAACATTTCAAAGATTCCTTTTCAGTCAAAATGTCCACCGTAAGATGAACCTAAATAGGTTTGAATGGGGTTTCTAGGTGTAAGTATGTAGGACTAGTAGCATGCCAAAGTTTGTGCTATTGCCATTGGGAATGCATTGGGCGTTTAAGTTAAAAAACTCAGAAACTACAAAACATTTCAAAGTAAAAAGTTCCAGCATTTGTCTCCACAGAAAGCTGAATTATAAAAAGTGTGAATGGAGTTTCTAGGTGAAAGTGCTTTTTTGACGTGCCAATATCTGCCATTGAGCCCCATTGTAAATGTCTCAAATTTGAAAGCACTATATTTCTAAAACGATGAAACATTTCAAAGATTCCTTTTCAGGCAAACATGTCCACCGTAAGATGAACCTAAATAGGTTTGAATGGGGTTTCTAGGTGTAAGTATGTAGGACTAGTAGCATGCCAAAGTTTGTGCTATTGCCATTGGAAATGCATTGGGCGTTTAACTTAAATAACTCAGAAACTACAAAACATTTCAAAGTAAAAAGTTCCAGCATGTATCTCCACAGAAAGCTGAATTATAAAACGTGTGAATGGAGTTTCTAGGTGAAAGTGCTTTTTTGACGTGCCAATATCTGCCATTGAGCCCCATTGTAAATGTCTCAAATTTGAAAGCACTATATTTCTAAAACGATGAAACATTTCAAAGATTCCTTTTCAGGCAAACATGTCCACCGTAAGATGAACCTAAATAGGTTTGAATGGGGTTTCTATGTGTAAGTATGTAGGACTAGTAGCATGCCAAAGTTTGTGCTATTGCCATTGGGAATGCATTGGGCGTTTAAGTTAAATAACTCAGAAACTACAAAACATTTCAAAGTAAAAAGTTCCAGCATGTGTCTCCACAGTAAGCTGAATTATAAAAAGTGTGAATGGAGTTTCTAGGTGAAAGTGCTTTTTTGACGTGCCAATATCTGCCATTGAGCCTCATTGTAAATGTCTCAAATTTGAAAGCACTATATTTCTAAAACGATGAAACATTTCAAAGATTCCTTTTCAGGCAAACATGTCCACCGTAAGATGAACCTAAATAGGTTTGAATGGGGTTTCTAGGTGTAAGTATGTAGGACTAGTAGCATGCCAAAGTTTGTGCTATTGCCATTCGGAATGCATTGGGCGTTTAACTTAAATAACTCAGAAACTACAAAACATTTCAAAGTAAAAAGTTCCAGCATGTGTCTCCACAGAAAGCTGAATTATAAAACGTGTGAATTGAGTTTCTAGGTGAAAGTGCTTTTTTGACGTGCCAATATCTGCCATTGAGCCCCATTGTAAATGTCTCAAATTTGAAAGCACTATATTTCTAAAACAATGAAACATTTCAAAGATTCCTTTTCAGGCAAACATGTCCACCGTAAGATGAACCTAAATAGGTTTGAATGGGGTTTCTAGGTGTAAGTATGTAGGACTAGTAGCATGCCAAAGTTTGTGCTATTGCCATTGGGAATGCATTGGGCGTTTAACTTAAATAACTCAGAAACTACAAAACATTTCAAAGTAAAAAGTTCCAGCATGAGTCTCCACAGTAAGCTGAATTATAAAAAGTGTGAATGGAGTTTCTAGGTGAAAGTGCTTCTTTGACGTGCCAATATCTGCCATTGAGCCCCATTGTAAATGTCTCAAATTTGAAAGCACTATATTTCTAAAACGATGAAACATTTCAAAGATTCCTTTTCAGGCAAACATGTCCACCGTAAGATGAACCTAAATAGGTTTGAATGGGGTTTCTAGGTGTAAGTATGTAGGACTAGTAGCATGCCAAAGTTTGTGCTATTGCCATTCGGAATGCATTGGGCGTTTAACTTAAATAACTCAGAAACTACAAAACATTTCAAAGTAAAAAGTTCCAGCATGTGTCTCCACAGTAAGCTGAATTATAAAAAGTGTGAATGGAGTTTCTAGGTGAAAGTGCTTTTTTGACGTGCCAATATCTGCCATTGAGCCCCATTGTAAATGTCTCAAATTTGAAAGCACTATATTTCTAAAACAATGAAACATTTCAAAGATTCCTTTTCAGGCAAACATATCCACCGTAAGATGAACCTAAATAGGTTTGAATGGGGTTTCTAGGTGTAAGTATGTAGGACTAGTAGCATGCCAAAGTTTGTGCTATTGCCATTGGGAATGCATTGGGCGTTTAACTTAAATAACTCAGAAACTACAAAACATTTCAAAGTAAAAAGTTCCAGCATGTGTCTCCACAGAAAGCTGAATTATAAAACGTGTGAATGGAGTTTCTAGGTGAAAGTGGTTTTGACGTGCCATTATCTGCCATTGAGCCCCATTGTAAATGTCTCAAATTTGAAAGCACTATATTTCTAAAACGATGAAACATTTCAAAGATTCCTTTTCAGGCAAACATGTCCACCGTAAGATGAACCTAAATAGGTTTGAATGGGGTTTCTAGGTGTAAGTATGTAGGACTAGTAGCATGCCAAAGTTTGTGCTATTGCCATTCGGAATGCATTGGGCGTTTAACTTAAATAACTCAGAAACTACAAAACATTTCAAAGTAAAAAGTTCCAGCATGTGTCTCCACAGTAAGCTGAATTATAAAAAGTGTGAATGGAGTTTCTAGGTGAAAGTGCTTTTTTGACGTGCCAATATCTGCCATTGAGCCCCATTGTAAATGTCTCAAATTTGAAAGCACTATATTTCTAAAACAATGAAACATTTCAAAGATTCCTTTTCAGGCAAACATATCCACCGTAAGATGAACCTAAATAGGTTTGAATGGGGTTTCTAGGTGTAAGTATGTAGGACTAGTAGCATGCCAAAGTTTGTGCTATTGCCATTGGGAATGCATTGGGCGTTTAACTTAAATAACTCAGAAACTACAAAACATTTCAAAGTAAAAAGTTCCAGCATGTGTCTCCACAGAAAGCTGAATTATAAAACGTGTGAATGGAGTTTCTAGGTGAAAGTGGTTTTGACGTGCCATTATCTGCCATTGAGCCCCATTGTAAATGTCTCAAATTTGAAAGCACTATATTTCTAAAACGATGAAACATTTCAAAGATTCCTTTTCAGGCAAACATGTCCACCGTAAGATGAACCTAAATAGGTTTGAATGGGGTTTCTAGGTGTAAGTATGTAGGACTAGTAGCATGCCAAAGTTTGTGCTATTGCCATTCGGAATGCATTGGGCGTTTAACTTAAATAACTCAGAAACTACAAAACATTTCAAAGTAAAAAGTTCCAGCATGTGTCTCCACAGTAAGCTGAATTATAAAAAGTGTGAATGGAGTTTCTAGGTGAAAGTGCTTTTTTGACGTGCCAATATCTGCCATTGAGCCCCATTGTAAATGTCTCAAATTTGAAAGCACTATATTTCTAAAACAATGAAACATTTCAAAGATTCCTTTTCAGGCAAACATATCCACCGTAAGATGAACCTAAATAGGTTTGAATGGGGTTTCTAGGTGTAAGTATGTAGGACTAGTAGCATGCCAAAGTTTGTGCTATTGCCATTGGGAATGCATTGGGCGTTTAACTTAAATAACTCAGAAACTACAAAACATTTCAAAGTAAAAAGTTCCAGCATGTGTCTCCACAGAAAGCTGAATTATAAAACGTGTGAATGGAGTTTCTAGGTGAAAGTGGTTTTGACGTGCCATTATCTGCCATTATAAATTTCTCAAATTTAAAGCACTATATTTCTAAAACTATGAAACATTTCAAAGATTCCTTTTCAGGTAAACATGTCCTCCGTAAGATGAACCTAAATAGGTTTGAATGGGGATTCTAGGTGTAAGTATGTAGGACTAGTAGCATGCCAAAGTTATAATTTTTTTCGGACGGCATACTATAGCATGTCGTTTTTCGTGATTTTGGACTATTTGAAATAAAGATGAAAATCATGAAAAAACGACATACTATAGTTCATGGTTTCGGACGGCATACGACGGCATGTCGTTTTTCATGATTTTTGAGGATTTAAAAAAAAGATGAAAATCATGAAAAAAGGACATACTATAGTCCATGGTTTGGGATGGCATAATATATTTTGTCATATTTTCATGATTTTGGAACACTATGTCAGAGCCAGGACTTGAACCTGCAGCCTCCTGATTCCCAGGCAGGCTCTGTACCCAGTGAGCCACTGTGCATGCTGTTCTTAAAAGGCCGAATAGATAATGACAGAAGAGCCAGAGACTTGTTTCCATTGTGGTTCATAAACATTCGAACGTCTAGAGATAAACAACAGCAAAAGAAACAATAGACAAATCTCCTGTTATTTTATTTTTTGTATTTTATTTTTGTATCAATGTTGTACTCAAAGGGAACAGCAGACTGTGTTGTGGCAGGTAGCAAGTAGATCAGTGACTTAGCACACTGGCTGCATGATCTGGAGATTATGGGTTCAAACCCCACTCAATTCTTTACTTGCCAAAATCTGCCATTGACCCCCATTCTGAAATTCTGAAATTTAAAAGCACTATATTTCTAAAACTATGAAACATTTCAAAGATTCCTTTTCAGTCAAAATGTCCACCGTAAGATGAACCTAAATAGGTTTGAATGGGGTTTCTAGGTGTAAGTATGTAGGACTAGTAGCATGCCAAAGTTTGTGCTATTGCCATTGGGAATGCATTGGGCGTTTAAGTTAAATAACTCAGAAACTACAAAACATTTCAAAGTAAAAAGTTCCAGCATGTGTCTCCACAGAAAGCTGAATTATAAAACGTGTGAATGGAGTTTCTAGGTGAAAGTGCTTTTTTGACGTGCCAATATCTGCCATTGAGCCCCATTGTAAATGTCTCAAATTTGAAAGCACTATATTTCTAAAACGATGAAACATTTCAAAGATTCCTTTTCAGGCAAACATGTCCACCGTAAGATGAACCTAAATAGGTTTGAATGGGGTTTCTAGGTGTAAGTATGTAGGACTAGTAGCATGCCAAAGTTTGTGCTATTGCCATTGGGAATGCATTGGGCGTTTAACTTAAATAACTCAGAAACTACAAAACATTTCAAAGTAAAAAGTTCCAGCATGTGTCTCCACAGTAAGCTGAATTATAAAAAGTGTGAATGGAGTTTCTAGGTGAAAGTGCTTTTTTGACGTGCCAATATCTGCCATTGAGCCCCATTGTAAATGTCTCAAATTTGAAAGCACTATATTTCTAAAACGATGAAACATTTCAAAGATTCCTTTTCAGGCAAACATGTCCACCGTAAGATGAACCTAAATAGGTTTGAATGGGGTTTCTAGGTGTAAGTATGTAGGACTAGTAGCATGCCAAAGTTTGTGCTATTGCCATTGGGAATGCATTGGGCGTTTAACTTAAATAACTCAGAAACTACAAAACATTTCAAAGTAAAAAGTTCCAGCATGTGTCTCCACAGAAAGCTGAATTATAAAACGTGTGAATGGAGTTTCTAGGTGAAAGTGCTTTTTTGACGTGCCAATATCTGCCATTGAGCCCCATTGTAAATGTCTCAAATTTGAAAGCACTATATTTCTAAAACGATGAAACATTTCAAAGATTCCTTTTCAGGCAAACATGTCCACCGTAAGATGAACTTAAATAGGTTTGAATGGGGTTTCTAGGTGTAAGTATGTAGGACTAGTAGCATGCCAAAGTTTGTGCTATTGCCATTGGGAATGCATTGGGCGTTTAACTTAAATAACTCAGAAACTACAAAACATTTCAAAGTAAAAAGTTCCAGCATGTGTCTCCACAGTAAGCTGAATTATAAAACGTGTGAATGGAGTTTCTAGGTGAAAGTGCTCTTTTGACGTGCCAATATCTGCCATTGAGCCCCATTGTAAATGTCTCAAATTTGAAAGCACTATATTTCTAAAACAATGAAACATTTCAAAGATTCCTTTTCAGGCAAACATATCCACCGTAAGATGAACCTAAATAGGTTTGAATGGGGTTTCTAGGTGTAAGTATGTAGGACTAGTAGCATGCCAAAGTTTGTGCTATTGCCATTGGGAATGCATTGGGCGTTTAACTTAAATAACTCAGAAACTACAAAACATTTCAAAGTAAAAAGTTCCAGCATGTGTCTCCACAGAAAGCTGAATTATAAAACGTGTGAATGGAGTTTCTAGGTGAAAGTGGTTTTGACGTGCCATTATCTGCCATTATAAATTTCTCAAATTTAAAGCACTATTTCTAAAACTATGAAACATTTCAAAGATTCCTTTTCAGGTAAACATGTCCACCGTAAGATGAACCTAAATAGGTTTGAATGGGGATTCTAGGTGTAAGTATGTAGGACTAGTAGCATGCCAAAGTTATAATTTTTTTCGGACGGCATACTATAGCATGTCGTTTTTCGTGATTTTGGACTATTTGAAATAAAGATGAAAATCATGAAAAAACGACATACTATAGTTCATGGTTTCGGACGGCATACGACGACATGTCGTTTTTCATGATTTTTGAGGATTTAAAAAAAAGATGAAAATCATGAAAAAAGGACATACTATAGTCCATGGTTTGGGATGGCATAATATATTTTGTCATATTTTCATGATTTTGGAACACTATGTCAGAGCCAGGACTTGAACCTGCAGCCTCCTGATTCCCAGGCAGGCTCTGTACCCAGTGAGCCACTGTGCATGCTGTTCTTAAAAGGCCGAATAGATAATGACAGAAGAGCCAGAGACTTGTTTCCATTGTGGTTCATAAACATTCGAACGTCTAGAGATAAACAACAGCAAAAGAAACAATAGACAAATCTCCTGTTATTTTATTTTTTGTATTTTATTTTTGTATCAATGTTGTACTCAAAGGGAACAGCAGACTGTGTTGTGGCAGGTAGCAAGTAGATCAGTGACTTAGCACACTGGCTGCATGATCTGGAGATTATGGGTTCAAACCCCACTCAATTCTTTACTTGCCAAAATCTGCCATTGACCCCCATTCTGAAATTTAAAAGCACTATATTTCTAAAACTATGAAACATTTCAAAGATTCCTTTTCAGTCAAAATGTCCACCGTAAGATGAACCTAAATAGGTTTGAATGGGGTTTCTAGGTGTAAGTATGTAGGACTAGTAGCATGCCAAAGTTTGTGCTATTGCCATTGGGAATGCATTGGGCGTTTAAGTTAAATAACTCAGAAACTACAAAACATTTCAAAGTAAAAAGTTCCAGCATGTGTCTCCACAGAAAGCTGAATTATAAAACGTGTGAATGGAGTTTCTAGGTGAAAGTGCTTTTTTGACGTGCCAATATCTGCCATTGAGCCCCATTGTAAATGTCTCAAATTTGAAAGCACTATATTTCTAAAACGATGAAACATTTCAAAGATTCCTTTTCAGGCAAACATGTCCACCGTAAGATGAACCTAAATAGGTTTGAATGGGGTTTCTAGGTGTAAGTATGTAGGACTAGTAGCATGCCAAAGTTTGTGCTATTGCCATTCGGAATGCATTGGGCGTTTAACTTAAATAACTCAGAAACTACAAAACATTTCAAAGTAAAAAGTTCCAGCATGTGTCTCCACAGTAAGCTGAATTATAAAAAGTGTGAATGGAGTTTCTAGGTGAAAGTGCTTTTTTGACGTGCCAATATCTGCCATTGAGCCCCATTGTAAATGTCTCAAATTTGAAAGCACTATATTTCTAAAACGATGAAACATTTCAAAGATTCCTTTTCAGGCAAACATGTCCACCGTAAGATGAACCTAAATAGGTTTGAATGGGGTTTCTAGGTGTAAGTATGTAGGACTAGTAGCATGCCAAAGTTTGTGCTATTGCCATTCGGAATGCATTGGGCGTTTAACTTAAATAACTCAGAAACTACAAAACATTTCAAAGTAAAAAGTTCCAGCATGTGTCTCCACAGTAAGCTGAATTATAAAAAGTGTGAATGGAGTTTCTAGGTGAAAGTGCTTTTTTGACGTGCCAATATCTGCCATTGAGCCCCATTGTAAATGTCTCAAATTTGAAAGCACTATATTTCTAAAACGATGAAACATTTCAAAGATTCCTTTTCAGGCAAACATGTCCACCGTAAGATGAACCTAAATAGGTTTGAATGGGGTTTCTAGGTGTAAGTATGTAGGACTAGTAGCATGCCAAAGTTTGTGCTATTGCCATTGGAAATGCATTGGGCGTTTAACTTAAATAACTCAGAAACTACAAAACATTTCAAAGTAAAAAGTTCCAGCATGTGTCTCCACAGAAAGCTGAATTATAAAACGTGTGAATGGAGTTTCTAGGTAAAAGTGCTTTTTTGACGTGCCAATATCTGCCATTGAGCCCCATTGTAAATGTCTCAAATTTGAAAGCACTATATTTCTAAAACGATGAAACATTTCAAAGATTCCTTTTCAGGCAAACATGTCCACCGTAAGATGAACCTAAATAGGTTTGAATGGGGTTTCTAGGTGTAAGTATGTAGGACTAGTAGCATGCCAAAGTTTGTGCTATTGCCATTCGGAATGCATTGGGCGTTTAACTTAAATAACTCAGAAACTACAAAACATTTCAAAGTAAAAAGTTCCAGCATGTGTCTCCACAGTAAGCTGAATTATAAAAAGTGTGAATGGAGTTTCTAGGTGAAAGTGCTTTTTTGACGTGCCAATATCTGCCATTGAGCCCCATTGTAAATGTCTCAAATTTGAAAGCACTATATTTCTAAAACGATGAAACATTTCAAAGATTCCTTTTCAGGCAAACATGTCCACCGTAAGATGAACCTAAATAGGTTTGAATGGGGTTTCTAGGTGTAAGTATGTAGGACTAGTAGCATGCCAAAGTTTGTGCTATTGCCATTGGGAATGCATTGGGCGTTTACCTTAAATAACTCAGAAACTACAAAACATTTCAAAGTAAAAAGTTCCAGCATGTGTCTCCACAGAAAGCTGAATTATAAAACGTGTGAATGGAGTTTCTAGGTGAAAGTGGTTTTGACGTGCCATTATCTGCCATTATAAATTTCTCAAATTTAAAGCACTATATTTCTAAAACTATGAAACATTTCAAAGATTCCTTTTCAGGTAAACATGTCCACCGTAAGATGAACCTAAATAGGTTTGAATGGGGATTCTAGGTGTAAGTATGTAGGACTAGTAGCATGCCAAAGTTATAATTTTTTTCGGACGGCATACTATAGCATGTCGTTTTTCATGATTTTTGAGGATTTAAAAAAAAGATGAAAATCATGAAAAAAGGACATACTATAGTCCATGGTTTGGGATGGCATAATATATTTTGTCATATTTTCATGATTTTCTAAAACTATGAAACATTTCAAAGATTCCTTTTCAGTCAAAATGTCCACCGTAAGATGAACCTAAATAGGTTTGAATGGGGTTTCTAGGTGTAAGTATGTAGGACTAGTAGCATGCCAAAGTTTGTGCTATTGCCATTGGAAATGCATTGGGCGTTTAACTTAAATAACTCAGAAACTACAAAACATTTCAAAGTAAAAAGTTCCAGCATGTATTTAATTGCTATTGCCATTGGGAATGCATTGGGCGTTTAACTTAAATAACTCAGAAACTACAAAACATTTCAAAGTAAAAAGTTCCAGCATGAGTCTCCACAGTAAGCTGAATTATAAAAAGTGTGAATGGAGTTTCTAGGTGAAAGTGCTTTTTTGACGTGCCAATATCTGCCATTGAGCCCCATTGTAAATGTCTCAAATTTGAAAGCACTATATTTCTAAAACGATGAAACATTTAAAAGATTCCTTTTCAGGCAAACATGTCCACCGTAAGATGAACCTAAATAGGTTTGAATTGGGTTTATAGGTGTAAGTATGTAGGACTAGTAGCATGCCAAAGTTTGTGCTATTGCCATTCGGAATGCATTGGGCGTTTAACTTAAATAACTCAGAAACTACAAAACATTTCAAAGTAAAAAGTTCCAGCATGTGTCTCCACAGTAAGCTGAATTATAAAAAGTGTGAATGGAGTTTCTAGGTGAAAGTGCTTTTTTGACGTGCCAATATCTGCCATTGAGCCCCATTGTAAATGTCTCAAATTTGAAAGCACTATATTTCTAAAACGATGAAACATTTCAAAGATTCCTTTTCAGGCAAACATGTCCACCGTAAGATGAACCTAAATAGGTTTGAATGGGGTTTCTAGGTGTAAGTATGTAGGACTAGTAGCATGCCAAAGTTTGTGCTATTGCCATTGGGAATGCATTGGGCGTTTAACTTAAATAACTCAGAAACTACAAAACATTTCAAAGTAAAACGTTCCAGCATGTGTCTCCACAGTAAGCTGAATTATAAAACGTGTGAATGGAGTTTCTAGGTGAAAGTGCTCTTTTGACGTGCCAATATCTGCCATTGAGCCCCATTGTAAATGTCTCAAATTTGAAAGCACTATATTTCTAAAACAATGAAACATTTCAAAGATTCCTTTTCAGGCAAACATATCCACCGTAAGATGAACCTAAATAGGTTTGAATGGGGTTTCTAGGTGTAAGTATGTAGGACTAGTAGCATGCCAAAGTTTGTGCTATTGCCATTGGGAATGCATTGGGCGTTTACCTTAAATAACTCAGAAACTACAAAACATTTCAAAGTAAAAAGTTCCAGCATGTGTCTCCACAGAAAGCTGAATTATAAAACGTGTGAATGGAGTTTCTAGGTGAAAGTGGTTTTGACGTGCCATTATCTGCCATTATAAATTTCTCAAATTTAAAGCACTATATTTCTAAAACTATGAAACATTTCAAAGATTCCTTTTCAGGTAAACATGTCCACCGTAAGATGAACCTAAATTGGTTTGAATGGGGATTCTAGGTGTAAGTATGTAGGACTAGTAGCATGCCAAAGTTATAATTTTTTTCGGACGGCATACTATAGCATGTCGTTTTTCATGATTTTTGAGGATTTAAAAAAAAGATGAAAATCATGAAAAAAGGACATACTATAGTCCATGGTTTGGGATGGCATAATATATTTTGTCATATTTTCATGATTTTCTAAAACTATGAAACATTTCAAAGATTCCTTTTCAGTCAAAATGTCCACCGTAAGATGAACCTAAATAGGTTTGAATGGGGTTTCTAGGTGTAAGTATGTAGGACTAGTAGCATGCCAAAGTTTGTGCTATTGCCATTGGAAATGCATTGGGCGTTTAACTTAAATAACTCAGAAACTACAAAACATTTCAAAGTAAAAAGTTCCAGCATGTATTTAATTGCTATTGCCATTGGGAATGCATTGGGCGTTTAACTTAAATAACTCAGAAACTACAAAACATTTCAAAGTAAAAAGTTCCAGCATGAGTCTCCACAGTAAGCTGAATTATAAAAAGTGTGAATGGAGTTTCTAGGTGAAAGTGCTTTTTTGACGTGCCAATATCTGCCATTGAGCCCCATTGTAAATGTCTCAAATTTGAAAGCACTATATTTCTAAAACGATGAAACATTTCAAAGATTCCTTTTCAGGCAAACATGTCCACCGTAAGATGAACCTAAATAGGTTTGAATGGGGTTTCTAGGTGTAAGTATGTAGGACTAGTAGCATGCCAAAGTTTGTGCTATTGCCATTCGGAATGCATTGGGCGTTTAACTTAAATAACTCAGAAACTACAAAACATTTCAAAGTAAAAAGTTCCAGCATGTGTCTCCACAGTAAGCTGAATTATAAAAAGTGTGAATGGAGTTTCTAGGTGAAAGTGCTTTTTTGACGTGCCAATATCTGCCATTGAGCCCCATTGTAAATGTCTCAAATTTGAAAGCACTATATTTCTAAAACAATGAAACATTTCAAAGATTCCTTTTCAGGCAAACATATCCACCGTAAGATGAACCTAAATAGGTTTGAATGGGGTTTCTAGGTGTAAGTATGTAGGACTAGTAGCATGCCAAAGTTTGTGCTATTGCCATTGGGAATGCATTGGGCGTTTAACTTAAATAACTCAGAAACTACAAAACATTTCAAAGTAAAAAGTTCCAGCATGTGTCTCCACAGAAAGCTGAATTATAAAACGTGTGAATGGAGTTTCTAGGTGAAAGTGGTTTTGACGTGCCATTATCTGCCATTGAGCCCCATTGTAAATGTCTCAAATTTGAAAGCACTATATTTCTAAAACGATGAAACATTTCAAAGATTCCTTTTCAGGCAAACATGTCCACCGTAAGATGAACCTAAATAGGTTTGAATGGGGTTTCTAGGTGTAAGTATGTAGGACTAGTAGCATGCCAAAGTTTGTGCTATTGCCATTCGGAATGCATTGGGCGTTTAACTTAAATAACTCAGAAACTACAAAACATTTCAAAGTAAAAAGTTCCAGCATGTGTCTCCACAGTAAGCTGAATTATAAAAAGTGTGAATGGAGTTTCTAGGTGAAAGTGCTTTTTTGACGTGCCAATATCTGCCATTGAGCCCCATTGTAAATGTCTCAAATTTGAAAGCACTATATTTCTAAAACAATGAAACATTTCAAAGATTCCTTTTCAGGCAAACATATCCACCGTAAGATGAACCTAAATAGGTTTGAATGGGGTTTCTAGGTGTAAGTATGTAGGACTAGTAGCATGCCAAAGTTTGTGCTATTGCCATTGGGAATGCATTGGGCGTTTAAGTTAAATAACTCAGAAACTACAAAACATTTCAAAGTAAAAAGTTCCAGCATGTGTCTCCACAGAAAGCTGAATTATAAAACGTGTGAATGGAGTTTCTAGGTGAAAGTGGTTTTGACGTGCCATTATCTGCCATTATAAATTTCTCAAATTTAAAGCACTATATTTCTAAAACTATGAAACATTTCAAAGATTCCTTTTCAGGCAAACATGTCCACCGTAAGATGAACCTAAATAGGTTTGAATGGGGTTTCTAGGTGTAAGTATGTAGGACTAGTAGCATGCCAAAGTTTGTGCTATTGCCATTCGGAATGCATTGGGCGTTTAACTTAAATAACTCAGAAACTACAAAACATTTCAAAGTAAAAAGTTCCAGCATGTGTCTCCACAGAAAGCTGAATTATAAAACGTGTGAATGGAGTTTCTAGGTGAAAGTGGTTTTGACGTGCCATTATCTGCCATTATAGATTTCTCAAATTTAAAGCACTATATTTCTAAAACTATGAAACATTTCAAAGATTCCTTTTCAGGTAAACATGTCCACCGTAAGATGAACCTAAATAGGTTTGAATGGGGATTCTAGGTGTAAGTATGTAGGACTAGTAGCATGCCAAAGTTATAATTTTTTTCGGACGGCATACTATAGCATGTCGTTTTTCGTGATTTTGGACTATTTGAAAAAAAGATGAAAATCATGAAAAAACGACATACTATAGTTCATGGTTTCGGACGGCATACGACGGCATGTCGTTTTTCATGATTTTGGAGGATTTGAAAAAAAGATGAAAATCATGAAAAAACAACATACTATAGTCCATGGTTTGGGATGGCATAATATATTTTGTCATATTTTCATGATTTTGGGACACTATGTCAGAGCCAGGACTTGAACCTGCAGCCTCCTGATTCCCAGGCAGGCTCTGTACCCAGTGAGCCACTGTGCATGCTGTTCTTAAAAGGCCGAATAGATAATGACAGAAGAGCCAGAGACTTGTTTCCATTGTGGTTCATAAACATTCGAACGTCTAGAGATAAACAACAGCAAAAGAAACAATAGACAAATCTCCTGTTATTTTATTTTTTGTATTTTATTTTTGTATCAATGTTTTACTCAAAGGGAACAGCAGACTGTGTTGTGGCAGGTAGCAAGTAGATCAGTGACTTAACACACTGGCTGCATGATCTGGAGATTGTGGGTTCAAACCCCACTCAATTCTTTACTTGCCAAAATCTGCCATTGACCCCCATTCTGAAATTCTGAAATTTAAAAGCACTATATTTCTAAAACTATGAAACATTTCAAAGATTCCTTTTCAGGCAAACATGTCCACCGTAAGATGAACCTAAATAGGTTTGAATTGGGTTTCTAGGTGTAAGTATGTAGGACTAGTAGCATGCCAAAGTTTGTGCTATTGCCATTCGGAATGCATTGGGCGTTTAACTTAAATAACTCAGAAACTACAAAACATTTCAAAGTAAAAAGTTCCAGCATGTGTCTCCACAGTAAGCTGAATTATAAAAAGTGTGAATGGAGTTTCTAGGTGAAAGTGCTTTTTTGACGTGCCAATATCTGCCATTGAGCCCCATTGTAAATGTCTCAAATTTGAAAGCACTATATTTCTAAAACGATGAAACATTTCAAAGATTCCTTTTCAGGCAAACATGTCCACCGTAAGATGAACCTAAATAGGTTTGAATGGGGTTTCTAGGTGTAAGTATGTAGGACTAGTAGCATGCCAAAGTTTGTGCTATTGCCATTGGAAATGCATTGGGCGTTTAACTTAAATAACTCAGAAACTACAAAACATTTCAAAGTAAAAAGTTCCAGCATGTGTCTCCACAGAAAGCTGAATTATAAAAAGTGTGAATGGAGTTTCTAGGTGAAAGTGCTTTTTTGACGTGCCAATATCTGCCATTGAGCCCCATTGTAAATGTCTCAAATTTGAAAGCACTATATTTCTAAAACGATTAAACATTTCAAAGATTCCTTTTCAGGCAAACATGTCCACCGTAAGATGAACCTAAATAGGTTTGAATGGGGTTTCTAGGTGTAAGTATGTAGGACTAGTAGCGTGACGACGAGTATAATAAACTGGAAGAAAAGTAACGAGTGTGTGTTCTGGTCCTGTTGTATGAGCTGAGCAGGACCTATAAACCTTGAAGGTTTATAGGTCCTTCTCCGCTCAATCATCGCCCATGGTCAAAAATGATGAAAAACGAGGATTTGAGAATCACTCCGAGACCATGGGCTATAGTCCATGGTCTTGGAGTGATTTTCGTATTTTTTTCAAATCCTCAAAAATGATGAAAAACAGCATGCTATAGTATGCCGTCCGAGACCATGGACTATAGCCCATGGTCAACACCTCAACACCACTCAACACCACTCACTTCACATGGGTGTGATTTTTTCATGAAAAAAATAATTGATGAAGTTAAAATGAAAATGATGAACAACTTCCTCTTATTGCCCTTGCGTTTTGACTGGCCTACACACCAAACATTCCTGATCAATTCCAATCAACATTATAACACAAACGACATGCTGGAGTTGGGGCTTTATTATTTTAAATCAGACACACAAAACAGACACACAAAATTAAAACCCTTTAACGTTTTAACTTTAATTTCAACAAATACAAGACAGAATGATTGAAATGTGAAAACATGTCAAACAGCACAACAAAGGTAACAAGGTTGGTTGATACACTTAAAAAAAAAGAAGTTATTATTTACATTTATCCCGACCTGAAAACAATAATGTTTAGTGCATTTCTCCAGGACTCGTAGGGCTCCATTTTCGTCACCGCTAAACCCCATATCCCTAAACTTCTTTGCCTTTTTTACTATTTTGAAAAACATTTTTGAATAGTTCAACAAGCCAATCTACATTGACACATCGTGAGTTTGTAGACTGGCCATTTTAACTATTCAAAAATGTTTTGTAAAATAATAAAAAAAGGCAAAGAAGTTTAGGCATAAAGGGTTTAGCGGTGACGAAAATGGAGCCCGTAGTGCCCTGTGTGGGCTGTAACAGTTGTAATGTCACTTCGAACTCACAGGTTTTTAAAGTTGGGAGCCGCAGCCCCGGGGCGCTCTGGCTATAATTGGGGGTCCTTGGGATGTTCATATTTGTGAACCCCATGTCTAACATTGTAGTGGTGGTCCCAGTTCTATAGACCAGGTCCCTGCAGGGTGACTTTGTCCAAGAGATGTCCCGATGAAGAGGTGGAACCATATAAGGCTTTTTGATGAACCTACTGTATTTAGACCTGTTGTTGTAAGTAACCTACACCAGTGGCCCCCAAACGTTTTCGTGCCAAGGACCCCCAAATTGACACTAATTAGCGGACCACCTTTAGAAAGTATATGCCAAGGACCCCCATAAGAGAAGATCTTTGAGTGATTCTCAATCCGTTTAATTTCAAGGACGCCCAGTTTCTCATGCATTAATTAGTCTACGGACCCCCATTTAATGGCATTTCTATCTCTGGGACCCCAATTTATATTGTAAAATAATAATTAATTTAACTCAGAGTGTACAAATCGAACCAAATGGACCCATTAGGGTCCATTTGGTTCCAGTTGTACACTCTCAGAGTTACAGACCCATAAAGGGTCCATTTGGTTCCAAATTATCATCGAGCTGGGGAACCCCCTGGAACTCCCTCAAGGACCATTGACCTATACGTTGTTATACCTTTCAAAGGGACATTGGGGTTGGCACTAGTAGCACCTCCTGAGCCCAGGGCCCAAATGAATGGTTCTGAGAGCCGAGCCGTTACACGACGCGGCATGTGGTTCACTCAGTTCTTGTCGAAAAAGAACCGAAAAAGTCGAATAGATATAAAAGCACAGATAGGACAGATTAAGCGCCATACGTCTGTCTTCACAGTCCCCCTATACTTCTCTTTGTGTCCTGAGCATTGCTATAGATAGACGGAAATGTCCAGTCCATGCGTTTATTTCTACGGGCGGGACTCCCATCTTTCTGGTGGTGGTGGTTGTTGTTGTTGTTGTTGTTGTCGCAAACCTCAAACCAAAAAAAGATGAGTGCTGTCGCGGTAACAGTAGGAGATGCAGTAGGAGGGGCTAATCTTCGTGGTCAGCGTCCTCTGGTCTGTTTAGGAGATGCAGTAGGAGGGGCTAATCTTCGTGGTCAGCGTCCTCTGGTCTGTTTTTCCGCATGAAAAAGCCAAGCTGGTGGAAATATGGAGGGATTCATGAATTAACCGTTTTATACAAACGACATTCACTTCCTGACAAAGCTGACATATTGTGTGCTAAGCTGATAAAACATTAAAGGACCACTTCACCACTTTTCAACATCTCTTCATATAATTGGTCCTCACTAATGTTCATGATAAAACACCACAATTTTTCCTACTCAGTCTATGTCTCATAGGAGGGCTTTGGGCAGTGACATCATCATTAGGCAGATTTTTTTTAAAACAAGATTTGTTTTAAAATATATTTAGATTTTTATTATCGTGAGAACGATGGCTTCAACCTTTGCATTGCAATTTTTCAGGAACAGAAAGCCTGCCGTTTCTATTAGCTTGGATTCACCATCGATGATGTCACTGGTGGACGGGTTTCTGAACTGCCCACAGCCCTCCTATGAGACACAGACTGAGTAGGAAAGAATGGTGGTATTTTATCATGAACATTAGTTAGGACCAATTATAGGAAGAGAAGTTGAAAAGTGGTGAAGTGGTCCCTTAAGAAATTATTACAATGTTAAGAAGAGCAAGTGTCAAAGGCCACAATAATTGTTCATTAGTTCTGAAGCGATCCTGAAACCAATTTAATCTGAAATTCTACTATACCTGATCTTTCAAAGTAGCCTATAGTAGGAGGCACGAGGATATGTTAGTTACTGGTTACTTTGTAGATTGACATTATTATTACAAAACATACATGATTAACCACTTCAGCCCTATATTTAACCCGAGAACACTAAACATATGTTTTGTTACACCATCACTAAACACGGGTATATTTTACCCAATGTAAAATATTCCATAAAAAAATATTTCTCATCAAAATATATTGAAGTACAGCAATACATTTCAACTTGAGGTACTCTTCTTTAATATTTCGTGTGTGTGTGTGCATGCGTACTCCTGTGTCCTGTGTTCCTAGGAATCTTTGGCTGTAAACCAGTTGTTCTCAAACGGTGGGCCAGAACACTGGATTGACGTGAAGCAGGTGACAGACATTCGCTAGTAAAACATGCCTATTGTGAAAAATATGCCAGTGGAAAAAACTCTCATATAAAAACTAACAATTCAATTGATGTTTGTATGACGTTCTTAAATCCACATTGCGAACATTGCTATAGATAGATGGAAATGTGCTCACTGTTCTTGGGATACTTTAAGCCGAATTCTGTATAATTCTGTATTCAGGTATTTGAGAAGTGTCCGAAGGATGTGAATCACACGGCCTATAGTTGCTGATGTTTACAGTAACATTATGTTACCTTCCAGAGTATGAAAATGATAAGGGCCAATAGCAGCAGGCCTCCAATGATGCTGCCAATCAGAATCCACAGAGAGATGGGAATGGACCGTCCCTTCAGCACCTCCAGGACCGTCTTAACCAATGAGAACGACGGGAGAATTACAAATTGTGCGCACGCACGCACGCACGCACGCACGCACGCACGCACGCACGCACGCACGCACGCACGCACGCACGCACGCACGCACGCACGCACGCACGCACACACACACACACACACACACACACACACACACACACACACACACACACACACACACACACACACACACACTGCAGTAATGTTGGGCTTTGAACATTCCTACCTCCCTTACGATGGGGCCTGAGCCCAGGGTGATCACACTGGACTCCTGGGCAGCGAGCTGATATGTTCCCACTATCCTCACTGCCTTGTACTTGGCCTGGAGGGAAGAGGAACATAGGAACCACATTAAGATCCGTTTTTTATCAAATAATGAGCTTGTATATGAGCTTGAACCAGCCACTGTCTGCTTATGTTCATCCTACAGTGTCCCTTTATAAAAGGTGTACACCAGGGTTCCCCAATAGGCAGCCCGCAGGCCATTTGCGATCCGCGGAGCGCCCCCTTGTGGCCCTTGGAAGAATAAAAAGAGGGTGTCCCAGATATAAATGGCATTAAATGGGTTTCAGTAGCCTATGCAATGCAACTCGACCTTGTGCGTGCAGACTCGGCCCCCAGCCTGGTACCCTAGTCAGGGCCGGCTCTCCCATCAGGCAGAACAGGCAGTTAGGGAATCATGAGGGGAGGCATCCACCAAGCAAAAAAAAAACTGTGCTTTAGAACACAAGGGCGCCATGGTCATTTTTCAAGGTGGCATCACGAAAAATCCTGCCTAGGGCACCAAATTGCTCAGGGCCGGCACTGATTTTATTGCCATCTACGCGTATAAACGTAGCTAGGCTAATGGGATGTATTTATGCCAGCTACGCGTATAAGCGTAGACAACCGTTTACTCTATATATGAACGCGCCATCCGTCTCGCTGAAAAAAATTAGCTGGTTGTACAGCTACCTAAAGGCTGTAGGCTAATGCGAGTGGTGTTGCACTCCTGGGATGGGACAGGAGTGAGTGTCAGTCTCTAGTGTGTATACGCTGGTGTGTCTGCAGATTATCTAACCTACAGAAACTATTGTCACACTGTTTACAGTGGTATGGTTTTTCTCCAGTGTGGATACGCTGGTGTTTCTTCAGATCACCTATCTGACTGAAATTATTGTTACACTGTTTACAGTGGTATGGCTTTTCTCCAGTGTGGATACGCTGGTGTTTCTTCAGATCACCTATCTGACTGAAACTTTTGCCACACTGTTTACAGTGGTATGGTTTTTCTCCAGTGTGGATACGCTGGTGTTTCTTCAGATCACCTGAATGACTAAAATTCTTGTCACACTGTTTACAGATGTGGGTTTTCTTTCCTGTGAAACTCGGCTGATTTGTCTTTACTTCTCCCACCAGAGCTACATTCTTGGTAACCTGTTGATGACTGTTAGATTTAGGCTCATCTGTGTCTCTTTCTTTCTGGCTGGTTACAGAGTAGTTTGATTGTAGACAGGCTGCTGAAGGGATCCGTTCTTTCCTCTGTGTTTGGCAGTAGAGGTCGTTGTGGCTCCTCTTCATTGGTTCATGCAGGAAGGTGGAGCCACGGGCATATGGACACTCAGAACAGGAGACCTGATTCTGGACATATTGGGACGCACTCCTTCCTTCCATTATCAAATGCTAAATGGTCTGTTATGAGAATGACAGTTCTAGGTTCCTCTGTTGGGGTTAGACAATAGTCACTCACTTGGGCTGTGTCTCCAGAAAATCCATCAGGATAAACCTCTGACCATCACACTGAGATGAAGTGAAAGTAAAGACAATTCACACTTTATGTAGGCTGACCAGGATCTAAGGTCTTACATCACAGACACAACACAAACTGTTGCGGTGCAAGGCAGGAAATGCTGATTTGCGCAGGCCGTCCATTTTGGAGAGATCTGATCGGTGAACCAATATTTCTCCAGTGCTTTCTCCATGCACGCCCGCCCCTCTAGACCAGAAAGCACGCTGGGCCAGGCTAATCGCCGTGAAACCTTAACACAGTATGTGTGTACACTCCCAGCAGGCTCAGGAAGAACCTCTGTTCCAATACAGCATATTTATTTTAAATCGGCCTCATGGTGATGTTTATTAACACTCCCATCACCCAGGACGAAGTTCTTTGTCCTTTCCATTAGTAACGCCCGACGCCCAGGACGAAGTAGTGTCCAAAAGACGAAGTTTATTGATATGAGAACGGATCGCATGGCTCCACAGCCTGGGAGCGTCTGTTGGGCAATCCTCTGTGTTGTGCAAGAGTGAGACGTCATCGAAAAACTCCCTCCCCTGTTTAGCTGATGAAAACAAAAATCTTAAAACGTTCATAACTAGCGATCTAAATCATCCCGTCTAATTATGAAAAAAGATCCTGTGTTAGACGACGCTCCGCGGTCCAGTCGCTAGTCGCGATAGATTTATTCTTGTCTCCCGTTGTTGTCGATCGACTCTAGAGTGGTGTGGCTATTGTTAGCTGCTACACACACATCAACAACAACTTCTGGTCCGTCCGGAAAAGGGGTCCGTGTTTATAAATCGAATGGGCGCTATAATGTAATGGATTAAATAACCCTGAGCGATTAAAGTGTTAACAGCCCTCTTCATATTTTGGTCTACGCACTCACGGAATCCTTCACTCTTTTACGGACGGACGGACGGACGGACAGACAGACAGACACTCAGGGCAAGTCATTGGGAGCGGTTAGGCACCGCACAAAGAACTATATGCAATACGCACAATATGTCTTCGAAAAATAGAACACTGAAGTTGAGAGAAAGAAGACCATAAATAGCTGACCCTAACCTATAACCTCAGTAAAACTATATACCTAAACCTAACCTTAATTGTGCGTATTGCATATAGTATTTGTCTTATTGCTGCATTCCTTGGCCCCCTTATCGCTGCTTGCAGGTATAGAAGATATATTACAATTGTTTTCACGTACAAAGTGACAGATGTGTTACGCATGAGTCAAGGTACATGTGTAAACAAGCTCCATGGCTTTTGACCAAACGGGGCATGAGTTATGCCTGTTCAAAGTGGGAACTGACATTAACTTTGCTCATTTCCGCCTATACTGTTTAGAGCAGGGGTTCTCAACGTTTTTGGCCGGGGACCCCCGGAAATGCTTTGGCAATGTCTCGGGACCCCTGCCCCGCCCCCTCCCGACCCCCAATATAAATGGACTTCTACAATAACCTTAAACCATTTTGGGCGGGAACCACTTTTGGTGTTTTAAGCATTGTTATAATTTAGCTATTGAAAAATAGCAGATCTACAAGCTCATAGCGCGCCACCGAGTGGCGCGCTACGAGCTTGTAGATCTGCTATTTTTGAAAAATCGTGAAAATAAAATTTAAAAAAAAATCTTTTTTTTTTTTGAAAATAATTTGGGGACCCCCTAAAATAATTTGGCGACCCCCCCGAGGGGTCGCGACCCACGGGTTGAGAACCCCTGGTTTAGAGGGCTTAAAGTACAGTGTGACATTATGAACAAACCTTTCATTGATACACTTGCCACCTGACTACTCAAATACAACGTTTGAGCAGGACAGACCGTGTCTTGAAAAGCCAGTCAGCTTTAGAGTACGCTTTCTCAGGTTATATAGGCTTTTTTTCACCTTTGCCCTATTCGGCCTGGCCTTATAATGATGTCTGATATAGCAAAAAAAGGGGAAAAAATTAAGAAAAAAAAGAAGGGAAAATTGCCCTAAAATAAAAGTTCACAACAATCCATTTCATTAATGGGAGACCATAAAGATAAGAAACCAAAGGGAGGGGTACTGCTACTAGACATAAATAAATTATATTTGCAATAAAAGTGTACTAGATATCTCAAACCACTGGTTTCATCATAAGCTATGATTCCCTGCTTTCATATGACATGAAACAAAAATTAAAAAAATCCAATGGCAGTCCCTCAGTCAAATTTGGCCACAATTAGTGTACTGACCATAGTATTACTGTCCTTAACTGACCAGCCAACTGGCCTGACCTGAACCTCACAGAGAATCTAGGTTGTATTGTCAATAGGAAGGTGTGAGACATAAGACTGAACAATACAAATGTATTCACGGTTGTGCACTTTATGCGCAATGAATTGAGAATATATGAAAGTTGCACTTTTGAATTATATTACGGAAGAAAATTTACTTTTACACAATATTCTAATTAATTGAGATGGAGCTGTATATATATATGTGTGTGTGTGTGTGTGTGTGTGTGTGTGTGTGTGTGTGTGTGTGTGTGTTTAGGCCATCGGTCTTGAGAAGCAGGAAGTTATGGTCTGCCGGCCCCCGGCCCTCCCACTGGCCACGGTGGTCTGCCGGCCCCCGCCCCTCCCACTGGCCACGGTGGTCTGCCGGCCCCCGGCCCTCCCACTGGCCACGGTGGTCTGCCAGCCCCCGGCAATTCAATATAGGAATTAGGAAGACATTGTTGCAACATTTATTTGGGTCTAAAATTGCGTGGTACCTCACCTTCCTGAAGAACTCGTCGTGCACTCTGCGGCTGATGCGTACGAGCGCTGTCTGGCCTCTCAGCAGTTCCTGCACATCACACACCACCTCCGTGCACCACGATCTGCTGCAGTTCTACACACGCACGCACACACAGTCGCACACACACACACACACACACACACACACACACACACACACACACACACACACACACACACACACACACACACACACACACACACACACACACACACACACACACACACACACACACACACACACACCAATATCATAATAAACATCTGTAGGCCTACACCACAACCTGCTATATACTACTATGCATCGCTGTCGGGTGGAAACCTTGTAGATCCGAAACGATATATGTGTGTGTGTGTGTGTGTGTGTGTGTGTGTGCGTGCGTGCGTGCGTGCGTGCGTGCGTGCGTGTGTGCGTGCGTGCGTGCGTGTGTGCATCATGTCCTCGGGGTGGTGTGTTAGGGGTGTCAAAAAAAACCAAATCCAAATTAAAATTGCGATTCTCATCATGAATGATTCAAAATCGATTCATAATTTCTATTTATTTTTTCTGGTTACAGCCAGGAGTTTTGAGAGAGGGAGTTCTCCTTTCATTGCCAATGGCAAATATTGAGACGTGTGAGCGCCCCTCAACAACACCTCAGCCAACTAAGAGAAAACAAGACAGTAGAGTTCGCAACAGGCCTGAGGCCCGTCCCTAACCGGGCCAGCCCTGGGCCCTAAATGTATTTTAGGGATGCACGATATAATCGGTAGCGTATCGGAATCGGCCATACAAATACCATATCGACCATACCATACAATGTCCTCAAGGTGTGTGTGTGTGTGTGTGTGTGTGTGTGTGTGTGTGTGTGTGTGTGTGTGTGTGTGTGTGTGTGTGTGTGCGTGCGTGCGTCTCACCAGTGCGTGTGTGCGTGCGTGTCTCACCAGTGCGTGTGTGCGTGCGTGTCTCACCAGTGTGTGCGTGTGTGTGTGTGCGTGCATGTCTCACCAGTGTGTCAGTGTGTGTGTGCGTGCATGTCTCACCAGTGTGTCAGTGTGCATCATGTCCTCCGGGTGGAGCAAGCGTACATCTCTCTGTCTGCTCTTCAGCTGTGCCGGGTCACTCACAATGCTGCAGTTCACCCCAGTAACCTGCAGGGGGGGCAACAGGGTTACATACAGGCAGCATGCACTCCCCAGCCCAAAACAAATGCACCTCAAGTCATCCATCCATTCATCCATCCATCCATCCATCCATCCATCCATCCATCCATCCATCTTCGGCTAAATGGGTGTGTTCTAGGTATGAGACACAACCTTGTAAATGACGTCTCTGTTGGGTGTACAACAAAAACTGCAGTTTGGTCAGGCCTGGAGTTTACTTTCAGAAAAGTTTTTCAGAAAACTTTAGTTTTTAAAAACGGTCCTAAATGTGTTAACTGAGGGTGTGTTATTGGCCTCCTTAAGTTTAACTTGTTTATACCCCTCTTTTTAAGCATTGCATACTCTAGGCTGTACTGTAGGCTATAAACTTTAAAAATAATAATAATAAAAAAAGAACAATGTATCCTCCCGCCTCCCTAATCGCTGTGGGTGTCCATTTTTCTCTGAGAGTTAAAGGGCCACTTCACTCCCTTTTTGCAACCAGATCGTATTTTAATGATGGTTGGGACACAAGAAACACTTTCGTGGGGTTTTTATGTAGGTAAAATGTGATATGTGAAATGTCCTAGCCTGGTGAAACCACTCCCCCTGCTGGACAACATTTGCATTCTGCCAGAAACGTGAGTCTGGTCTCTCTCGGGCATAGACGATGTACTCCGGACCACATCAGACCGGAGCGATATGCGGCCGTATGCGGCCACTAGAGGAGCGATATGCGGCCGTATGCGGCCACTAGAGGAGCGATATGTGGCTGTATGAGGCCACTAGAGGAGCGATATGCGGCTGTATGCGGCCACTAGAGGAGCGATATGCGGCTGTATGGGGCCGCTAGAGGAGCGATATGCGGCTGTATGCGGCCACTAGAGGAGCGATATGCGGCTGTATGGGGCCGCTAGAGGAGCGATATGCGGCTGTATGCGGCCACTAGAGGAGCGATATGCGGCTGTATGCGGCCACTAGAGGAGCGATATGTGGCTGTATGAGGCCACTAGAGGAGCGATATGCGGCCGTATGCGGCCACTAGAGGAGCGATATGTGGCTGTATGAGGCCACTAGAGGAGCGATATGCGGCTGTATGCGGCCACTAGAGGAGCGATATGCGGCTGTATGGGGCCACTAGAGGAGCGATATGCGGCTGTATGCGGCCACTAGAGGAGCGATATGTGGCTGTATGAGGCCACTAGAGGAGCGATATGCGGCCGTATGCGGCCACTAGAGGAGCGATATGTGGCTGTATGAGGCCACTAGAGGAGCGATATGCGGCTGTATGCGGCCACTAGAGGAGCGATATGTGGCTGTATGAGGCCACTAGAGGAGCGATATGCGGCTGTATGCGGCCACTAGAGGAGCGATATGTGGCTGTATGAGGCCACTAGAGGAGCGATATGCGGCTGTATGAGGCCACTAGAGGAGCGA